>NW_024543070.1:53350000-53655000 GCF_018167655.1 Microtus oregoni | reverse complement strand
GACATGACCCCAGAGGAACGACACCTGAGTTTGACTTCTTATTGTCATATGCACGCCCACCAGCACATATATGAACATGTATACACACCTACAGACACACCCGTTCTCCCTACCCCACACACACCCAGCAAGAGTCTGAGGGTGACCCAGGCACCAATGGCCTCATTCTCCAGATAAAGGAAGTGATGGGGTGTTTCAACTCAAGTTCACCATGCAGGGGGTAAGAAGAAAGAAGACCCAGTATCCTAGAGGACCAGAAAGATGAGGTCTGAGAGCTGAGGAAACGTGCTATTCATTATTAATATCCAGATATTAGCTGCAGAGTCTTCACTCATGGAATGCCACACCCAGGCATGGTCAGGACAGCAAATCCAGGAAGCCTTGAAAACCAGTGGAGGCCTGCAGCCCCTGAGCATGGGGCCCTGGGTTCCAACACTCCCCATGACAAGGCCAAGCAGCTTTCAAGTCTGTATCACATGCAGCTGAGAAAAGCAATCCTATGACAGCTGAGCATCCTTTGACTCACCAAAGGCATTGTGGGTGCTTCACTGAAAACCCATACCAAGAGGCGAGCAGGGCACACCTACACTGTTGTGTAGTGGCTGAGCTGACATGCTGCAGGGAAAACACAGGTTACACCTGCATCCTGGGATAGCTCCCATTTCAGTACAGCCAGAGATAAGAGTTCCTGCTTAGTCTAGCGAGGAAAAGCCAGGCCACCAGATATTGAGGTCAGGCTGCCTTGGGCTCTGTGCATCTCAGGAAGGAGGAATGAAATGATAAGATGATATTGAGTGTTCTTAGCAGAGGGATAATAGGGGAAAGAAAGCATCACTCTACAGGGAATCCTTGGTCTGAGGTCTGATAAGTTTCTAGACCAGTAATTTTCAACCTATGGATCATGACCCCAAGGGATCGCATATCAGTTATCCTGTATATCAGATATTTACATTAGGGTTCCTAACAGTAGCAAAATTACAGTTAATAAAGTTGCAACGAATTAATTTTATGGTCAGGGTCACCATAACATGAGGAACTGTATTAAAGGGTTGCAGCACTAGGAAGGTTGAGAACCTCTGCTCTAGACCCTTCTGGAAAGGTAACAAGGAAGGTGTGTTTGTGTGCATAGGGTGGAGATCTGTGTGTCTGTATATGCACATGCATTTATAGTACGTGTGCAGCTGGGTGTATGGTTGAAAATAAAGGCTGATAATCTCTCTGTGTTTCTCTGTCTCTGTCTCTCTCTCTCTCTCTCTCTCTCTCTCTCTCTCTCTCTCTCTCTCTCTGTGTGTGTGTGTGTGTGTGTAAACAACTTCAAGTGTCAGTCCCAACCTTCCTCCTTTGTTTGAGCTGGGGTCTCTTTGCTGTTCACCCCTTCATTAGCTGGTCTGAGAGCATCTGTAAATTCTCCCATCCTCCCGTCTTCTTGTAGGAACATTGGTACTATAGGCGTGTGCTACCATGATGCTTTCAAGTGGGTTCTGAGGATCTGAACTCAGGTCTTCATGCTTGCATGAGAGCTTTCC
This sequence comes from Microtus oregoni, assembly GCF_018167655.1. Classification (NCBI taxonomy): domain Eukaryota; kingdom Metazoa; phylum Chordata; class Mammalia; order Rodentia; family Cricetidae; genus Microtus; species Microtus oregoni. The sequence goes on along the minus strand of NW_024543070.1, from coordinate 53,653,474 downwards.
CACTGAGACATATTACTAGTCCCAGACACATACTTTCTATGAGTTTCCACAGTGCTAGGTTTGGGTCCCTTTGGCAGTCTCAGGGCTGTCTTTACCCTAAAGCTTGACTTGTATTTTCATTAAGAAGTCTCAGGGAGGCTAGAACTCGTCTAAAAGACGGAAATCACAGAAGAGTAAATTGTCAGAATGTCACTATCTAAACATCTCAAAACATTACCAATACAAAAATGACATTACTCATCATTAGGAAAGCAAACCGCGTAAGACAAACGAACTCCATCGTCTTCCCAGTCTGCACAGAGCAGGTTCACTGCTTCACACGGATTCAAACTGGCAACTTGCTCAGTTGCCAGAAGCACTCTCTTTCAAGTGTGTAAGAGAGGAGGAAATCTTTAGCTGAAAGCTAATGGCTTGGGCAGACACTTAGGCCTAGAACCATGGTGAGGGAAAATTCAGGAATCCACAGTTAGAGGGAGAGATCAACCAGAGGTGGGGAGTTAGAGAGACGAAACTATGCCCTCTGTCCAGGCTGTCTGTCCAGTTCTAGCCTACCGTCTGTCCAGTACTGGTCTCCTGAGATATGCAGTTTGCTCACTATAAGCTGTTCAGAAGTCCATGGTGGGAAGTCTTTTATTCCATCAATAACCATTTTTATATAAGTATTTCATCTTTAAAACCATATCTGTGGAGAAAAATCTCTTATGCATGGTACTGCTATGCTTAAAGGACATAGCCAATCTTAACCTTAGTACATTTTCACTTTCCAATCCAAAATCACTGCCAGTTTCTCTGCATTCTCACCTCCCATGGGATGTGAATGCTGATTCCTCAAGTTTGCCTGCTGCAGTATGTTGTCAAATTCTTTGTTTCTTTCTGGTGGTTCAAAATACCTGCATTTGACTCTGACAGAGAACGTCTTTTCACGTTAAAAGTTCTTGCTCTCTGTTCAGATACCTCCTAGTACACAAGGAGACTATACTATTGCCCTTTGTGTTTTGAAGTAGGTCTCTGGGAGTTTGAAGCCAGCCTGGTCTACACAAAGTTCCTCTCAAATGTCTCATGGCCAAACAGGGTCACCAGCATCTAGATTTTGAATCAGACCTGCTGATTGAAGTACTGAAACCAGCAATTTAGGGTTTTTTGTCTGTTTGTCTGTCTGTCTGCCTGCCTGCCTGTCTGGCTATCTGTTTATTTTTCTTTTGCAGTTCTGAGGATCAAGCCCAGAGTTCTTGCCTGTCAGCTAATGGCTGTATCACTGAACTACACTTCAGCTCCAGTCTTAGGGCTGTGAGCCCCATAAACCCCTCAAGGGATTCTGATGAGTCTAAGCCACGAAAACCGCCCAATTAAGAAATCAGGTTAACTGAAATAGGTTGTGAATTCTATTCGTTGATGCTGTTTCTATTTGGGCAAAAATGCAGAATATGCGTTGTCTTGGTTTGAGGTTGCATTGCTGCGAAGAGACACCATGACTATGGCAACTCTTGTAAGCAAATATTTAAGCTGGGCTTGTTTATAGTTCAGAGCTCCAGCCCATTATCATCCTGGTGGGGAGAATGGCGGCATGCAGGTGGACACGGTACTGACTGCATCTTGATCACAGTAAGCAAAGTTTGAGCAAACGAGACCTCAAAGTCTGCCCCTACAGTGACACAGTTCCTCCAACAAGGTCATACTCACTCCAACAAAGCCACATCTCTTAATAGTGCCACTCCCTATGAGATTATGGGGGCCAGTTCCATTCAAACCATCACATGTATGAGTCCAACTTAGCAAATCTTCTCTTTTTAGTGTCTCAGGTTAGAAAAATCCTCCCTGCTCTCAGGTTATTACACTCTCTCCCATATTTACATTTGCTTCTGTTTAGATATCTGTTCCAATGACACAATTTATCCCCCCCTCTCAAAATTGCTGAAATTACTACACGCGCAAACAGGATTCAGACAAGCATTCAAAGGACATAAGAACAGGGAGGTAACTCCCTATCCCCTCCCTATTCTTTCCATGTGAACCCACCTGAGAAAATCAAAACACCAAACAAAATGCTTGCTTGGCCATCACGATAATGTAGGTGATTTAGGAGCTTTACAAATCTAGGTCACCCAGCCATTTCCACCAGCCGGTAATTCCACGCTCCTCTTTGCACCTACCTCACTACCATGGTCATGCAGGGCTCGTGAGGGGCATACATGTTCTCTTTCCATTCACTGTTCTCAATTAAAATTTAAGTGCATGTATGTGTGTAGGGGGGTGTATATGCATGCTCATATGTGCACGGTTGCACTTGGGTGTGCACAGAAGCGAGATAAGCATTACCCTCAGAAATGCTATCCAGTCCTTTGACACAAGGTCTCCCACTGGCCTGGTACCCACGTATTTGACTAGAAGGGCTGTCCAGTGAGTCCCAGGCATCCTCTTGTCTCTATCTTATCAGCACTGAGATCACAAACTCACGCCACCAGACTGCGTATTTACTCACCTGCATTTGAGCCCCTGAAGGTGATGCAAGCACCTCCCCGATGAAGCCATCTCCCTAGCTCATCCTTTTAAATTTTTAATTAAATTTGTTTTAATTTTACATATAATTAACAGATACAAACACACACAAATAATTGATGTAGCATGTTGAGTGTTAATACCTGAAAATGTCATGTATCAGGCTAAGCATCTCCCTCTCCTCAGACATTGTCTTTAGGGTGAGAACTCACTTTGCACTTCAGTTCTCCTTGCTTGTTGAGATGTACAGTTTGTTATTGCTATCTGAGATTGTTGTTGGGCCATGGCACTCCTTGCTCCTATCAGTGAGCAAGAACCCACTCCTCCCTATCTTCTCTCCTCTGCTTTCTAGTATCTGGTAACTGATGGAGGAAGGTCATTGGCCAATAAAGAAACTGCTTGGCCCTGTGGGTGGAGTAAACAGAACAGAACGCTGGGAGGAAGAGGAAGTGAGGTCAGAGTCTCGACAGCTCTCCTCTGGAGCAGACACCTGAGAGAGATGCCATGCTCCTGGCTCCTGGGCAGACGCACGCTAAGAAGCTCCGACCCAGGATGGACTAGGCTAGAATCTCCCCGGTAAGCGCACCTTGGGGTGCTACACACAGATGATTAGAAATGGGCTAAATTAATATGTGAGAATTAGCCTAGAAAAGAATGGGCCAAGCAGTGATTAAAAGAATACAGTGTTTGTGTAATTATTTCGGGGCATAAGCTAGCCGGGCAGGCGGCTGGGGTGTTGGGGATGCAGCCCCGCCGCCCTTATTACTTCAGGTAACCACCAGTGAAGTTCAAAGAGGTCCTAAGAGAGAGGGCAAATGTCAAGACAAAGAAGTGAGATGCTTGGACAACTATTAAGCATGGGGAGGGCAGTGATAGATATCTCTCTTCAAGTCTCGGGGAACCGTTTCATTGATGAGAAGAGGAAGGCAACCTACTGACCTCAGATGTGTATACTTAGTGTAGTTGGGGCTAGGTGGTCACACTGGAAAAGGGAGTCCATGCTTATGAAGGTTCTGCCTTGAGCTGGGATGTCCTCAAGGATTAGATTTGAATGCCACAGAGAGCTGGATGACTTTGCCTTGGATGCAGAGGCATGGGTTCTGACCGTCTTCTCTCAGATCAGTCCCCAAACCCAAAAGTTCCAAAGCTGCTACAATAAGAAGCCAACTGAAGTTCAAGCCCAGCATCAAACACACACACAAACACTTGGAAATCTAAGGGCCACAGGTAGGAAGCTTCCTCCTCCCTAAAGAATTCTTAAATCTTTGGTGTATGACTGACCCTACTCCTCTGGAAACATTGAAGAAGGAAGTGTTGTATGTCTGTTTATGAGAGAGTGTGTACAGGTGGGTAATTGGGCAGGTGGCTATATGTGTGTGTGGTTGTATGAAGATATGCAGGTATGTAGATATGTGGGTAGGGTGTTGGGGTGTGGATGTATGGGTGTGCAGGAGTGTGGGTATGGATATGCAGGTAGATGGGTGTGTGGACATATGGAAATATGAATGTGTGGGTGTGTGGTGTGTGGATTATGGTATGTGGTTGTGTAGGTATGTGGTTGTGTTAATATGTGGATGTGTGGGTGTTTGGACATGTGGAAATATGGGTATGTGGGGGGGGTTGTAGATATGTGGGTATATGAGTGTGTGGGAATGTGGCTATATGGGCATATGAGTGTATGGGTATATAGGTGTGTGGTATATGGATATGTGGGTGTGGGGATGTGTGAGTTTGTGGTTTTGTGGGTGTGTGGATATATGGATATGTGGGTATTGGGTTTGTGTAAGTGTTTGGATGTGTGTGTTTATGGATGTGTGTTTGTGAGTACATGGGTGTGCAGGGTATATGACTGTTCACGTGTGGGTGAGTGGATGTGTGGATAATCATTGTATAAAGCCCTAATGAAAGGTTCCTGAGTTTTTCCATTTTCAAAGAAAAATAATTCTTTTCCAGACATTAACTAGCTTTGGAATTTTTTTGCCTGAAGTTTTTTGACACAAATGCTGCTCTCTTTCAAAGTCTTCCATTAGGAATTCTGAGCAGGAGATCCCAGGGGCACCAGTAGGTGCCTCTCCAGTCCTGACTGGCCTGCCGAATCACATTGAAACCTTCGCGTTCAGGTCATTCGAGACGCTGCTTCAAGCAGCAGGCAGGTTCCGAGAGTCAAGTGTAGAGAGCTACATTTCACACGAACCTTATCTAATGACATCAAAATAAGCATATTTAAACACTGATAATACTCATATTGGTGGTAAATAGCACCCAAAGATCAGAGACACTGTATCGAGTCACATAGCAAACCACTGCCTGTTCAACGTGCATGAATTTAGCAAAGAGTTTGCTGGTTCTTCCTCAGTAGAGGCACTAAATAGGAAGCTTGGCTGAAGCAAACCCAGGACAGTTTAAGTACCTCCTAGGACAGAGCTGGTGCCTATCCCTAGCTTCTGCAATAAAGACCTCTAGTCTCCAGGAAGATTGGATGCAGACAGCTAATTCTCATAGGATCATGGCAATTATTTGAGCTGGTCCTCTTTATTTACTGGCAGAGAAGTACACAGAGGGCTGAGCAGACAGCTCAGTCAGTACAGTGCTGTTCTGCGAACAGAACCTGAGTTTGATGCCCAGTGTTCATAAAAAGCTAGAACATGGCACACATTTGTAATCCCAATGATGAAGAAGTGGAAACGCATGGAGCCTTGGGGCTAGGCGGCAAGCTAGTCTAATCAAATAATGCGTTCCAGATTCAACGAGAGATGCTGTCCCAAAATAATAAGAACTCCTGGAACGGTCCTCTAGCCTCCACATATACGTGTTAGGAGGTCAGAGGACAATATGCAAGAGTTGGTTCTCTCCTCCCACCATGTGAATCCCAGGGTTGACCTCTGGTCAATAGGCTTGGTGGCAGGCACCCTTACCCACTAAGCCATTCCATTGGCCTCTGCTAGCTTTTACTAGCTACTGGTCACACTGAGTAGCTGATCTGTATTGCGATGCCCTTGAGGATCTAAGATTTAGCATGGGGAAAGAAAAGAAGGAAAAAGTATTGGTGCTTCATGCTGACTAAACCTTTAATTGGTTAGTTTTGACATGTAAGATACTAAATCTGAAAATATCAAAATTGATTTCACCTGCTCCTTTTTTCTCTTCTGGTGTGACTAACAATGCAATTCGAACCCCGCATGTTAGCACTCCCCGTTCCACGTCCTTTGGACAGCACTGATTTTCAGGGAAGCATTTGCTGCCCCAGGGAGAGGATTGTAAGGTATGTTTTCAGAACTTGCCAGAAGCAACAGAAAAGAAGAGAGAGAAGACATCCGTTCCCGTCTCTTCAAGAACTTTTCACCAAGTCACAGAAGAGACACTTGCCTGCCACGTAATTAAAAACTAAAGCACTATTTGAAAGCAATGAGATAACATTACGTTGATGCCTAACTATGTGTGCAGGCATTCGTAAATTTAACTTTTAAAAGAGCCCCAGGGTCTGAAGAGATGGCTCAGTAAGTATAGCTCAAGTGTAGGAAGAAAGAAAACCTGAATTCAGATCCATGGCACCCACATAAAAAAGCCAGGGACAGCAGTTAGTGTTTGTAATCCAGGAGACAGAGTCAGGAGGGTCCCCGAGGCTCACTGCCAGCAACTTAATCAATCAGTGATCTCCAAGTTCAGTCAGAGACTCTGCCTCAAAAAACAAGTCAGAGTGCCACCAAAGAAGCCCCTCGACAATGATCTCCGGTCATCACTCTAATGAATGTACACGCACGCGTTCGCACATGTACCCCCCCACAGGTGCTCGCCCCTTGCACACAAACACACAGACAGGGGACCAGGAAGGAGAGAAGGAAAGAGGGAGGGAGGGAGGGAGGAAGGGAGGGAGGGAGGGAGAAAGGGAGGGAGGGAGGGAAGGAAGGCGAGAGAGAACATCAGCAATTTTGACAACATGGAAATTATCATCTTCATTTTTGAAATGTTCCCTGGAGAAATCATTACCCAAATCAATTAATGCCATAGAAATCAGTTTAGTCCTGAAAAGACATCTGTCCCTGGCCAATGTGCCCCTGCCAGAAGCACAGACGATCAATAGAGATACCGACGCTCCTGTGAGAGGGAGGACAGGACACTGGTTGGCTGTGCTGAAAAGTCAACGCCCAGTACTTTCGACAGGCAAGTGGCAGAGCCTTCCCTCCAGGGGTGACCAGATGCTCTCTTTGACAAATGGAAATTCTCTGCTGCAAAAGCATACTGCATTTATCTTGGACATGTGATGTTTTTTGTCTAAACCCATCAACTGCTTCAACATGCCAGCCATCCCTTAACTGTTGAGGATGAGCAATAAAGGTTTGACTACGAGAGGCAAAATTTCTTTCTTTGTGAAACAAGCCCCGTTATTTCAGAGAGTTGGGTTGTTCCATCTGATGTCCTGCCATTTGTGATGAGAATAAGTCGTTTCTAGTGAAATACAGAATTACGTGTGCTGGCGAGGCTGGAACACATATGTGAAGCTGGTAGCAAGGTCCCCATCTGCCATTCTCAGGCCGAAATAGTTCTGTTGGCAAGGCTGGTTGCTAGCCAGCTGCTGGAGTCCCCAGCATGCCTTTCAACTTGTGTGTCCCAGACCTCAGGAGCATCCCTACTAAAGCAGTCACAACATAAGCTTCTAGAGGTTTCTGAATAAGCCCTGCAGATTGGTTTCCAGCACAAGAAAACTGAGCAGTGAGCAGAGATTCTGAGCCTGGCTACTCAGCAGCTAGCCCTCGCTCTCCCCATCCCTGGCCTGTGCTCTCCTGGGGACAGCCACGAAATACCGCAGCCTCAGTCAAATGGGCCTCCACTCTGAGGCATCTTCTGTTTCTCAGATAAATTGGGGCTGGGGGACGTGGGGTTGTTGTGTCTTCTTGTGTCCCAGCCCAGGGGCCTCTCGAATATAAAGGACTAGCACAGATAAAAACTGAACAGTCTGCAATCGCAGGCAACAGCAATAAAAAAGTATGATTCCCATACAAATTAGTTAAATTTATTCTAATTTTATCCTCCTCTTTTCTCTCCCGCCCACTCCACCTCCTCGAATCCAAATGCCAGTGGGAAAGAGCACATTTGGGATGATTTGAGATGTAAAATACTTCAGCTCTTTTATTGTTACTTACAAAATATCCCTTTAAAATAAGATTTTATGGGATTTTTTTTTTAAGCAAATCATAAAACTTCTGCTAGGATAAACTAGCATGCCTGGGGGCCAATTTAAAGGTAACAAGGACCAGAACATGAAATAAATCCCTAAGCAAGGCGGGCTGTGCACGAATTCCTCCACTCAAGTTACACTGTGTTCCGCCTTTGGAAGCATGGAACAACTGAGGCGCGGGGTGTTCAGTGCCAAAGACTCCCCCAACCCCAAAGAATCTGAACTGGGACGTGAAACTGCACAACAGGGTGAAGTCCAACCCCTAGGCAGCCATCTGTCATTGTCCTCTGATGGAGACCCACATTCTTACACCTAGCCTTGCCTGGGCTCCCAGTTTCCCACCAGGAGCAGAAAGGGAGTCCCGTGGATATCCCAAGCCTGGTCTTTAAAATGGGAAAGGAGACGCTGAGGCGGGTCTCTTTCCGGAGCATTAAGTCTAGAGGCCGGGTTCCAAGCATGAGGAATCCCCCAGTGGTCTCTTCTGGACTCAGAAAGCTTCTTTCTCTTGCTGTCTCTCTTTCCGTGACTTTTCCTAAATCCACGGGATCCACTTCCGCATTCATGACAATGCCTGCAGTCGAAGGATTTTCCCAACCGCAACTCCTATTAGGACGGGATCCCTAATCTGTGTAAAACCCAGAGGTTTTGCTCTTTCAAAGCAATGTTATGTTTATTCTAATGTTCTCCCAACAGAGCTACGGCTTCGTGCTCACCCCTCCCCTCCCCTCCTGGAGGATGCAGGATGAGGCTGGATGGTCCCCCTCTCCCAGTTCTGGGATGCATACTGTTCTTCAGCCCCGAAGAGTAATCTGGCTCCCGGGACTTGCAAAAAGCGCCCGGCACCCGCGAGCTGCATCCAGCTCCAGCTGAGAGCCGAGGTCGCTTACCTGGGGAGAGCCCGCTCAGCGCGGCTAGTCTCCAGGCGCAGCTCCGGGACCCGCTGAGCGCGGCGCGATGCGGTGGCTGCTGAGGCGGAGCGCGCGCTGCTCCCGGGTGATGACGCTGTCAGCTGCCCTGCGCCCCGCACCGCCCCTGTTCACCGCCCAGAGTACAGCACGCCCCTTGCAAAACCCAGAGCCCTGCACCTCCAGTGCAACGCCCAGTGCAATGCCCAGTGCAACGTCCTGTGCCCTACTCTGCCCCTCACTGCCTTGTGCACCCGCCCCGGCTCTGCACAGCCTTGCAACCACCAGCACAGTGTCACTGCCGTGCACCGTCAGTACACACGCCTGGCTCTGCGCAGTCCTCCCACGCGGTGCTCTCTTGCTCTGGCCTCCCGCCTCCGGCTCCGCCCTCCTCAAGCTCTGGCTTTGGAGTAGCACGGTCGCTGCGGTGGCCACTGGGGCTCCAATGGCGCCTGCTTTTCGCCAAGAGCCTTCAGCTGCCCTCTACCGACAGTTTGTGGAATAGACGGCAAGAAACTGGAATTTTCTGAAAATTCAATGACTCAAAACCATTTCGTTGACAGGACATTGAATTCTTCTGCTTTAAAATGTGCGCCCACCATAGGACAGTTACTCTCTACCACACTATAAATCTTAGTTTGTCGCTAGATAGCATCTTACTTTCTGGTCCTGTAGCTGTGACAAAAGCAGCCTCAGGAGAAATGGGTTTGTTCTGGCTCAGAGATCACGTCAGGGAAGGCAGGACAGCAAACACCTTAAGCATCTGATTCCCATCACATCCGTAACCAGGACTTAGGGGTGTGGAGGATGCTGCTGCCCAGATCGATGTGTATAGCCCAGGGTCCCCTGCTCAGGGAATGGTATGGCCCACAGTTAGGCCCTTGAACATCAGTTAAGTAATCAAGTTAATCTCCCCACCCTCATGCCTGAAGTTTCTCTCCCAGGTGAGTCTGGATCCTGTCAACTTGATGACACTAATCACTTGGCAATCTGTCACGGAGAGGTCCCAAGAAATGCCCTGCCAACCATGCCGCGTGAATTAATGCACTCTGTGACAGGAAGTCTTTTTCACCCTTACTTTGTCCTTAGTGGGCGGTAAGAGGACTACAAAACTAAAATGGTTCTCCTCTAAGTTTGGCTTAGCTTTTAGAGTCTGTAAACTATGACTTTTCTGTTTAGTAAGTCTCTGGGGTCCTGTAATTTCAGACGACATTGTCCCTTGAAGTTGATTTTCAAAGTAAATCTCTGCCCTGCTAGTCACAGGAAACAGGTGTTTATAAAAATCTTACCTAAAGTGTGTTTTCACCATTTGTAGTTAAGAAAACATCTTTTTTGTTTCTGAGATTAGCCTGATTCTGGCCTTGAAGCTGTGGCCACTAAAATATGAAGACAGCAGACCATGTTTTAACAGAGCCATTGGAGAGTAGCCTCCACAAATACAGCCCTCCTTCAGTTATGTCTATGAGCAGGGTGTCCACTACAGTGCTTGGTGAACAGTCACCTGAGCGTGATCCCATCCCAGAGTTGTGGAGTCAGAAACAGGATCCCTGTGCAGCCATCCTAGACAGATAGGTGGGTTCTAGTCGATGAGAGACCTTCTCTACAACAACAACAAAAACGTTTGACACCAGAGGTACAAAACTCGTGGTTGATCTCTGACCTTTACATGCATTTACACACATGTACACCCTCTTGTGCACAGGAAAAAAGGGAGAGAGGGAGGGAGGGAGGGAGGGAGGGAGGGAGGGAGGGAGAAAGAAAGGAAGACACATGTACACTCTCTTGTGCACAGGATGGAAGGGAGGGAGGGAGGGAGGGAGGGAGGGAGGGAGGGAGGGAGGGAGGAAGAAAAGGAGGGAGGGAGGGAGGGAGGGAGGGAGGGAGGGAGGGAGGACAGACAGACACTGGGGAAAGTGACCCAGAGGAGGGAACCCATATGTAGACAGACTGATGCTGAATCTAAAATCTGAAAGAACACCCAGGCTAACAAGTCATGTTGCTGCTTGCCATGACAACCAAAATGTAGGTTATCAGGTTAGATGATGAAATGAGGCCTGAGATGTAAACAAGAGAGTTAAAATACCAAAGAGGGAAACACTGTAGGACAAAGCCTATTCCACTCCCGAAGTGGAGCAGGGATCTCTTTGTAGGACTTGACCATTGGAAATCACCATTCCCTCTGAGAACCTGACATAGGAGACCCAGATGCTCTAGCTAGAGGATAGGCTAAGCTTCCTATCAGCTGAGAATCCGAAATCCCAGCACAGCACAATTGAGAGCCTTTGCTGTGAAGGTTGCCAACATAGCAACTGTACAGAGAAGAGTGTTCAAACAGCAGCAAACCACACACCATGCCCAAACCTACATGCCCATGAATGCAGCCTTCAGCTGTTCTCAAATACTTCCGGAGACCTTAAATGGGTAAACCTTTGTTGACAGTAGAAGACCCCGACTTCCCTGCAGTGCTGTGACCTAGGCCTTTACCCTACCTACAGGGATCCCATCCAATACCTAGGACCCCTCCCGTGATCTTATTTGAACTCCTTAGTAAACCTTGAGGTTAACTTTAGAAGCCACCAAAAGCAACTGCAAAGTCACTCCGTAATGACTCTCTCCTGGGCAGCCCACCATTGTGCTCCGGAGTGGGCCTCACTCCTTCCCTATGTGTCTCCATGCCCACTAACTCCTGTTCTTAAATTTTCTGAAAATGCTTAACAAATAAACTAATCCCCAGCTCTGCTTCCTAATGGCTTGTCCGGAAATTCTTTCCTGCAGGGAAGTCAAGAATTGGGATTGATGTCATAAAGGGCCAGGGAACTGAGGATGGGAGTGAGCTGCAGGCAGTGTGGAGCAGAGCAGTGTCTCCCCCTACTGCTCCTGACTCTGTTACATCCCCTGATGTCCCTCTATGGGTCTGCCCAGCAGCATAAGTTAAAAAAAAAAAGAGGCATATGTTACCAAAGCAAATCTAAACCATCACACCATATCACCCCAAAGTTCTTTCAAATAACATGACCCCACCTCAAAACTTCAGCCTCAGAATCTTCTTTTAATTGAGACACCTCACTCCCAAAACTGCTCATGCTTGTGAGAGGAGAAGCTTCCAACCAAGGCTTCTGAATACTAGGAAGCATCAGAATTATTGGAGAGAGGAGGGAGTCTGTTAAATGCCTTGAACACAGAGTCTTTGGTTTGATTAAATCTGAAACAGGATTCCTGGTAAGGGGGCTGGGGCTTACAGCAGAGCTCTAGGTAAGGGATACCCAACCATGTGCAGAGCCAGATAACAGATGATGGTGGGCTGTTCAATGCTGAGGAGTGTAGGTGGAGGCTGTTCATTTGTTTCTGGATACCCAGACCCTAAATAATCACACAGAAACTGTATTAATTACAACACTGCTTGGCCAATAGCTTAAGCATATTTCTAGCTAGCTCTTACATCATAAATTAACCCATTCCTATTATTTTATACTTTATCACAAGGCTTGTGGTTTACCAGCAAGATTTCAGGCCATCTGTCTCCTTCAGCAGCTACCTGGCATCTCTCTTATTCCATCTACTTTCTCCCAGGATTCAGTGTAGATTTTTCCACCCTGCCCTATTCTGCCTTGCTGTAGGCCTAAGCATCTTCTTTATTCATTAACCAATAAAAGCAACACATATACGGAAGGACTTCCCACATTATCTCCCCCTTTCTGTCTAAATATAAAAGAAGGTTTTAACTTTAACATAGTAAAATTAAATGTACAAAATAGTTATCAAGCAAGAATTGTAGTTAACAATATTTATATCTATGTCATCTTTTACCATAACTAAGAAAAACTATTATTATAACTATTTTTCAACTCCCTCAAAGACCCCAGCAGGATATAATATTACCTAAGTTAACAGGAAGTGCATTGTAAGCAACCTTCAAAACTCTAGAAGGAGCTAAGTTCAGAGAGGGAACTGATGGAGGTGGGTCACTGTCTATCTGTTGCTTTCATTGGTTAATTAATAAAGAAATTGCTTGGCCTTTGATAGGACAGCGGCTTAGATAGGCGGAGTAGACAGAACTAAATGCTGGGAGAAAGAAGACAGTGAGACAGACACTATAATTCTCCTCTCCAAGTTAAGATCTTTCCTGGTAAGCCACCTCGTGGTGCTACATAGATTACTAAATATGGGTTAAAGCAAGATGTGAGAATTATCCAGTAAGAGGCTAGAGCTAATGGGCCAGGCAGTGTTTAAAAGAATACAGTTTCCGTGTAATTATTCTGGGGCTAAGCTAGCCAGTGGCTGGGAGCTGGGCGGCAGGAAGCGGCCCCCAGCTCTCTCAACACCTCACTCCATGGCAAGTGTAAACTGGCATAGCTTGTCAATCCAGTGTCTATAATTTTGAGAAAACCCTGTCCTTTTTTACTGACTTACCGCAGGGCTCTAGGGTATATTTTAAAAGAGGCTTCATACCTCCTCCTCATTTTGCTCTTAGAACTTGGGACTGTGCAAGCTTACCCTTGGCCAATGCTCATGTTAACAGAAGGCATAGTTTCTCCCCACAACCAAACATGCATGGTTTGAAGGAAGGAGGACTCCAAGCAGGTGTAGACCCTTTCAGACATCTAGGCTGATGAAGGCCTCATCTGAGCCATCTCTGCCCCACTATCGCCCTCTGCTGGGTCATCTTCGGGTTCTGCACAAACTAGACCTCTCAAGGCTATGTAGAAACCTGCTTCTCTACTGATCTATATGAAGGCTATCAACTCACCCGAGGCAGGACCTGAGTCCACAGTGTACTGCTAAGCAGCCAGCAAGAAGTGATTCCAATGAGGGGGGGAGGGGAGTGGTGGTGCATTAAAATGTTGAAAACAAGAGAGCCATGGCTGTTTAACGAGGACACTTGAGGTAAATGAGAGAATGCACCTCTGACGCTGTTCTCCTCTGATGGCATTCTTTGGAGTTTGCCCATGATTTTTTCAGGACTAGCAGCCTCAGGAACTGTGGGAAACTGTTAGAAATGTACATGCAAGGCTCCTGCTGAGGCTGAATGTTCACCACACCACACGTGCAAAGAAAGTCCCATCCCAGCAATACAGAAACTGAACATGGAGGTTCACCTATGTCATCCCAGCACTTGAGAGGTAGAGGCAGGAGAATCAGGAGTTCAAGGTCAGTTTTGGTTACATACTGAGTTTGAAGCCAGCTCCATGCTACAGGAGATCCTGGAGATCAGTGTGTGTGTTGGGGGGGGGGGGGGGTAAGCAGGAAGGAAGAAAGGGAATGAGGGAGGGAAGGAGGGAGGGAGGGAACAGGGAGGGAAAAAGGAAGGAAGACAGGTGAGAACCCTCCAGCTTCACCTTAGATACACTGAAACCGAGGCTCTGCAGCTCGGTGCAGCATTGTTATTTAGCAAACAATCCAAGAGCTCCTGACACACAGCAGAATTTTAAACACATTGCACAAAAATTTGTCTTTTCAGAACGTTATCCCCCTGCAGATGCATGCTAACATATCTCCCCCAAAATTGTTGCAAGGTACCATCTTGAGGGAATGTACTCAGGGCAGCGACTTACTCACACCCCAGCGATGTGTCTGGCAGGAAGAACTCAGCAGATTCTCGCAGCATCACAGTGGTTGGCAGCTGTCCCTGCAGCCTTTCCTGCTAAGGTTTCATCGCATATGGATCGAGGAGTCTGCTCAGAAAATGTCGCAGCTCTTCGAACTCCTTCTAGATGCGCCCAGGTGCCTCTTTTCCTGGAGTGACTGTGTCAATATTCATAGCCAGGGAGGAGCCAGACCTCACAAGCTAACTAATGCCTGGGCTCTGCATAGCAGAGAGCACAGGACACTGGGGGACAGAGATGAATGCTTCCTCCAGATGGAGAGAAGAAATCAGGGTACTCTTTGAGTTTCATCTGCAAGCTCCCCAGCTCCACAACATGAACTCTGGAATGGGGCTGGCCATCCGGATCTGGCCCATGGTGTGGAAAAGGAGTCACTTCTGCAAAAGTGTTTTCCTCCTTTGCTTTTGTGATATAATCTCGGGCAAAGTGCCTTTCCTTGGGAGGGGACAATACCCAGAAAAGCGGCATTCTTCTACATAAAGACCCTAGTGCTGAGGGCCGCGAGTTCAGTCTTGAATGGCAGATGTTGCACCCACAACCTCTGTCAAGCGTGACTTGTAGTGGACAATGGCTACAGACGAATGGTTTCCGAGGTGGGTCTCTCACTGAGAATCAAGGGGTAGTCCTGGTTCTGTGTTTTTGACTATCCCTTTGGGTTCAGTCCAACCACACTGGATGCTTTTAAGTCTAATGAGGACTCTGGAATCTTTTCCTGATCCTCCTTGGATATTATGTATGTTCCATTAAGGAGGAGGCACCAGGCTGGCATTCTGTTCTTAATCGTTGCAGCTTATTCGAGCTCCACAGATGCTAAAGCTGACATCTGCTCCCTATAATCTGGGGGAGTTTCTTGTCCCCACCTCCTGTAAGGCTCATCTAGTAGTTACCCAGGTCCACCTGAATTACACACAGAAACATCGTCAAGATCTTATCCATCTGCAATGGTTCATCGTGACTGTCAAGTGGATGAGGTTTAGAATCACCATGGAAACAAACCTCCGCTGTGCATTATCTCTAGGGACTCTCTAGGTTAGGTTAATGACGGTGGGAAGACCACCCTGAGTATGGGCAGCACTGGGCCTTAGGCTGAATAAAAAGGAGAAGGTGAGCTGTGCACCAGCATTCGCCTCTCTCAGCTTCCTCCCTCTGGACAGACACAATGTGACCAGCTGCCTCACAGGCCTGCCATATGATTCCTGGACACGGTGGACTGCACTGGGGAAGTGTGAGCCAAGAGCAACCCTCCCTCCGTTGCTTCTGTCAGTATTTTGTCACAGCAAGAAGACAAGTAACACACCCAGGCTCACACACACATGCATGCACACGTGCATATTGCACATTCACATCCACATGCATACAGGTATATGCACATAAACTCTCAAGTGTGCACACACAGGCACACACAGATAGATACACGAGACAATGATCCACACATGCGTGAGTGTGCACACATACACAGGCACACACGCTCACGTATACACACTTACATGCATGTATACACTGACTTGAATGTGTGTACACACACACATGCACACACACATGCATATAAAGTAAGCCTCTCCTGACTGCCTTGTGTAAGGCTGAGCTGCTCCCTGCTTTGAGTACAACCATGTTAGTTTGATTTTTCACCTCTGTGACGTAGTGAAAAAAAAAACAACTTAAAAAGATAAAAGATGTATTCCACTCACAATTTTAGTCCATCATGGCCGTCGAGGCACTGAAGAGCACCTCCCTTCTTGTTAGACAGGAAGCCAAATAAGGGAATGCTTGCACTCTCGGGGCTCACTTCTTTCTCCAGCTTTATCTCGTCTGAGCCAAAGAGATGTTTCTACCCACACTTTGGGGTGGGGACATTTCCCATGGAGTCACATCACAAACAGCAAGGCATCTGCCAGTACTGAGAGCCCTGAGTCCCTGCTTCAAGGACTCACAGATGCACCCAGGGTTACTGATTTCCTAGGTGCCTCTCAGTCCATTCAAGCTGATGACCAAGATTGCCCATCATTGTACCTCAGGAAAGACAGTGAAGTAGTGACTCAGATGGGCTGGATCTGGGCATGGCATTGTGGATTCGGTTGGGAGAGGTCACTTAGACATTGGGCAGACATTTGTTTTGGATCCATAGCATTCCTTCAGACACCTGCCCTTACCTCACAGAGTGAAAGTGGTAACACCGGTGTGATTTCCACACAGAGACAAACTCAAATACAGCAGCTATGACCTCTTCTTCAAGAGGGAACTCCAAGACCCAGGCTAAACATGGGAAAACTGCAATAAGGACAGTAGGGTGCGAGCTGTGCTGTGCAGGAAACATGGTTAACAGGAAGACATGCACATACTACAAAATGGTTCGGACTCTATCAGGTATTAGGATTAAACTGCAGGTCAGATCAGGAGAGAAAACGGCAGAATTCTTAGGCTCTTTCCTCATCTCCATCACCAGGAAGTCCTGTCAGACACCCTGACTTATGACCCAAGAAACTGAGGAGGCTGGAGAGCTGGCTCGACACGTGCCAGCACTTGCTCTGGCAGAGGATTGGAGCTCAGTTCTCAGCACGTGTTTCAGGCAGTTCCTAGCTACCATTATTCCAGCTCCGAGGTTCTGAGGCCCTCGGCTGGTCTCTGCAGGCAGCGCATGCATGTGCGCATACCCCCTACACACACACACACACACACACACACACACACACACTCACTCACATTTTTAAAAATTAATTTTTAAAAGAAATGAAGGCTTAGGTCATCTTTCTAAAGCCAGACAAAGATTCAAACCTTTCTAAAACGAAATTAGACACAAGCAAGCAGCCAGAAGTACACAAGGTACACAGACCGTAGGGCATCAAGGCAAGCTTACAAACCCAATCTGAACTGGTGGGATTGCAACATCATTTTGGTATCAATAAATAGCAATAGTGTCAATGAAGCAGGAAGGTCAGTAACTCTTTCCCTTTGGGACGTTTTTTTGAATCAGCTGTGTTGCTGAGTGGAGGCCTGGGGTAAAGAATACCAAGGAGAGTAAGGAAGTTCAATGCATACCCAGGCAGCAGAGAACAGACACACCATGCAAAGCAAGGCAGTGATTCAAGGCAGGCTCGGAATGGGGCAAAGAGGAGGATGCATCCATCCGTCAGAGTACCGACCTTGTGGTACAGAGATTCGAGCCCCCAGTCTGGGAATCACTTGTGGGTAAGCTGAAGGAGCCTAGCAGAATTGAGGAAACCCAGAAGGTAGGCTCAAAGGAACTCTGGAGTGTTCTGAGTGTTCTGAGGCATTGGAGCTATGGTTCTTTCTCTCTGCTAGGACCCACGCCTCCCTGAAGAACCTCCTGTCCATGGTTCTGCCTGAGGCTTCTCCTGGCTGACTCTGCCATCATCCGTCAGTCAGAAAGGTATCTGGAAAAAACACCGATTCCAGACATCTGAGTCTACCCAAGCCTGGGCATGCAGGGGACCACTGTGCCCTAGTGCTCCCAGTTCACTCCCTAAATCTGCATCAGAGGCATGAAGGCTGTCCATATAAGCCAAGCCATCAGGCCAGCTTCAGCCATTTGTAGAGCTGATGGTTTGTACAGCTTTGTAAGAGAACTCACGGCAAGATATATCGAGGTCAAAGAAAAAAGCAGGTCCCTTTGGTGGTATATGATGTAAGCAAAAACTGAGGGAGAGGAAACGAAAGGATAATGAGGTCACAGCTACTACCAGTTATGCCTTTGCAGGGTGTGGTGGTATATGCTTGAAACCCAGCAGTTGGGAGGTAGAGGCAGGAGAATAAGGAGTTCAAGGGCATCCTTGATTGTCTAGTGCATTTAGGACGGCCTGGTTGTATAAAACCCTGTCTCCAACAAATAAACAAAAACATAGACACCCAAACCACCCTGCAAGCTAGAGTAGAGGGCAGTGAGCCTCCGTGCTGTCTGAACCACCCTGCAAGCCAGCTTCTATGAGCCACTGCAGTAACAGTTGCACAAACGCAGCACTCAGCAGAAATCCTGAAGCCCAGAAACACCTGCAGCTTTTCCAACAGAGCAGAACCTGGACACAGAGGAGGCCTGAGAAGCAGCCAGTCTCGGACCTGATTCGCCTAACTCTCCATCATCCACACTGGCCTCCGGCACCCTCAGCTCAGTGCTGAGGCCTTGGTTATAGGACGATATGCTGAATGTTCTGTGTGGGGTGCATGCTTGGTGAAAGCTTGGTTGTAGTTAGCTCTTTAGGACAGCAGACTGGTCACAATCTAGAATTCCACCTGTGGAGCCATTAGGTGGGGCCCCACACTGTGCAAGCCCCGGGGCTCTGAGAACCAAGTAATCCAGCTCATCTCTGCTTTCCGAGGACCACAGAAGAGAAACCTTTTCCCCAAGGCCACTGACTCACCAAAAGGAGATGCAAGTGTGCAAGGACCCATGGCAGAAATTATGTGCATAGAAACACAATTATGGGAGAACACACATGCATACAACATACACATATGTACATCTATCCATATAGAGAGACACAGATACACATACATTCACAAGCACACACAAGCACACATAGAGGCACACACTCATCCTCATATACACATACATAGACACATATACACATATGCACATACACAAAGACATACACACATACACACCCAGACATGTGTATGCAAACACAGGCACACATGCAAATGAATACACATAACCATACACACACACATGCACACACAAACATATTCACCTGTACAGGCACATACATACATACCCATATATGCACACATCCAAACATACACTTGCAAACACATCCACATATATGTACACATATACATACACATAGAGATACATGCATACACATTCATCCATGCACACATCCACATATATGCACAAATGCATACACACTCAATGCTGCAAGGCTGTGGAATTGCTGCTGTGCCATGGACACACTGGATAGTTTTCGCTTTGTGCTTTATTAATGGCCCCGGAAACACCCACTTTCTTCATGATCTCTTGGCAGAAAATACACTCAACAACCCTGGTCCTCTAGGATCCAGCAACCCTGCTGTGGCTCTTCCCACAGTGCAACAACTCCTATGTCCTAACAAGATGTCTGGGTGAGAGACAGCGATGATGGCGATCCGTGTCACTTCTCTAAGATCCAAGATCTGAGTCAGGGAATGCCAGCTGCAAAGTGGGCAACCCAGCACACTGCTCTGGCCATGGGCGGTACCGGCACCAATATCTTAGGTGCCAGCTGCTGGCTCCCTTTGGCTGGCCTGTGCTGTCCCTGGCCACAGTCTGTCCAGCCTGTCCCCTTCCAGGCAGGCCTCATCCTCTGGTTTCCTTTTCCAGCACTGACAGGGGCTTTGTGTACCCTGCGCTCCTTCACTCACTTGATCAGAGCCCAGACTGAATCCTTTTCATTTTAAACTTTGCCTTGAGTAACAGGAAAAATGTAAAAGCTGATTAGCATTCAAAGTCGGCATTAGTGGAAATAACTAGACGCATAGAACGAGACAGCCATCTGCATGGCTTCAGTGACAGGCTGCAGCTGAGCTGAAAGGCTGTTTCAGTGGCTGCAGAGCTGAAGGGGTGGTCTGTGCTGCGTTTCTGCCCCTATTTGTATTTTTCCCGGTGTACTTACAGACAGGCGTTCATGTCAGCCATTCCTTTGCAGCTGATTTTACATGCTGAAGCTTGAAGCTTGGTCTATGCAAAGGCGTCTCTGCTTGGTAGGAGGCTTTGTGTCTGCAAAAAAAGTCCATCTTGTAATGATGCCTCTGGCCAGAGTTCAGATAAGAGAAGCAGGGAAGTTGGCCTCCTCCTCCCAGGCACCCTGCTGACATAGGCATGCCTGGGGGCTGCCTTCCCTTTCCCAGCACCCTTCTGGCATAAGGGTGCCTGCCTCTTGCTTCCTACACTAATTTGGAGCATCCCTCCAGCTAATGAGGACCCAATGGAGAGAGCTCCTGGTGATTGTGACTGCTTCAGAGAGACCTTCTCGGCAGGAGCAGAGAGGAGTGAGGAGAAACGCTGAGGCTTGCTCATGCCTACTTTGCTCGGATGTTGTTCTGACGTTTTAGTATGTTGAAGGAATTTCATGACACCTCATGTAAGAGGCTACTAATGATGTCTCCTTTTACTAATGTGAACACCAGGAACAGAGAGGTGAAGCACCTTGCCCCAAAGTCACCCAGCTTATAAATGTGGAGCTTAACCACTGTACGAAAACAACCTTCAAGGTGCATTTGATCTTACCTTGGCACAATTGGCATTCAAAAGATGTTTCCCTAGTCTCCTTTGCTACCCAGAGCAGTTCTTGAGGATGTTTGTAGCTGCAAGGGTCTAGAGACAGAATTATGGACCTTATAGGAAGTTTCATGAGATTGGCAAGAGGCTCTAAAAGGTCTTGAAGAGTCTAGAGAAGTGTTGAGCCAACCTCTCCCTAAAGCCCCGTCCCTCGAGTAAGCTTTAAAAGATGTCTAGGAAGTATATGGAGCAATTGCCTGAATGAAGTCACAGCTATTTATGTCCATTTATTGATCCCGTTCTTTTCGTTTAAAATGACACATCTTCTAGACCAACCACAAACCAGGTTGCCATGCTGCCCATGCTGAAAAGTCTCGGCCACAGCTCCCTGTCTCTGCAGCCTGAACTGCACAGTGAACTGAGCCATGAGGAAATAGAAATATTCCTGCTTCAGAAAATAGAATTGACGCTGGGTATGAAAAGGCCCATGTTAGCAGGTCCAGTGCAAACAGACATGGCAAATCCTCTTCCTCTGCAGCATCAGCACCACTGGGTACACAGCTGGATGACCAGAACGCCTCCCTCTCATGGGCTCCCTATCTCACTTTACATTTGATCAGCTAGGGAAGAAGCATGGTTGGTAGAATGTTTGCCTGCCATGCTCAAGGGCCTGGGTTGGACACCATCACCACAAAACCCAAATGTGATGCTGAATGCCTGCCATCCCAGTACTGAAGATAATCAGGAGGATGGGAAATTCAAGAGCATCCTCTGCTACCTGGTAATTTCAATGACAGCCTAGGACCTATGAGACCTTGCTGCCACTAGAAAACAAGGAAGGAGGGAGGGAGGAAGGCAGGGAGGGAGGGAGGGAAGGAGGGAGAGAGGGAGGGAAAGAAGGAAGAAAGGAAAGAGGGAAAAAAGGAGGGAGGAAGGAAGGAAGAAGGAAAGCACCACTTTGGCCCATTAAAGCTGGATACATACGTGAACATATCAGACTGGATTTTGACTTTGAAACAGGGTAAACTCATGTGGCTCACAGCCCATCTACAGATTCACTTTGAAGGGCTGAACCCACGGTTGACTCTGGGTAGGTGCTGACATGGATTAAAGTTCATTAGACGAGGAGTAGCAGAAGAGTCGGTCCCTTCTCTTCTGACCCTTTTTCTTGAAGCCTGAAGAGTGTCATGGAAACTGTTAGCATTTGCCAGAAAGCTCCGCACTGGCAGATTTGGAGTATCCTAAAGTAAGCTAAGTATATATAAAACTCCCCTGGGCAGTAATAATTTTCTTCCAAAATATCAAGTGACATCCAATGCTTTTGCTGCAGGCACTTGGATGGTTGGCATTTCCCTGTGCTTAATCGTTCGAAAATGACTCAACATTTCTTCCTAAAATTAATATGCTGTCTTGACATATTTGGAGATAAGAAATGAAGCTCGAGGCATTTCAAGAAAGAAGATGAGGGGTTTATTGAAAAAAATCACTGTATAGGGGAAGGAGGGCTGGAAAGAGTAGCTCCTTTTCTAGCACAATGCAGGGGTTCCATTCACCAGACATCAGTCAGGCTTTCCTGCTCAACATGGCAACTCCTCCCTGTCTGGAGCCTTGTGCATGCCTTCTGCCCACCATGTTCTGCTCGCTCTGCTGAGGAGTGTATTGTCAGAAAATGGGCCAGGTAAGACATCGAGTCTCTGCAATGGAAAGCTAAGAGATTGGTAAGACAAGCCATAAGTTGGAGAAAATATCTGTGAATCACAACGTTAATGAACAAGTTGTATACAGTATACAGGCAACCTTCTGTATCCATGCATTCAACACCACAAACTCAATAACTGTGAGGAAGAAATAGTGGGAGAGACTAGACCATCCCCAGACTTTTCGCTAGTCCTTAGTCCCTAAACAAGACAGAATAGCAGTTGTTGCATAGGGCTTCGATGGTATTAGGCATCACAAGTAACTCAGCGATGATGTCAACTCTTCTGGTGTGAATATTTTATGTAAGAGACTGGAACATTCCCAAATGTTGACATTGATGGGGGATTCTGGGGTTAATCCTCTACAGATCCCGAGACAACTCTTTATTCAGAACTCTCGAGAGCCAACAGTAGAATCAGAAATGACAAGGAGAAGAATCTGAGCTGGCATTTTTTTTCTCAGAAAATGGAGAGCTTCTCTCCAGTCGTTAGGAAATTCGAAACGGAAACCTCTAGGAAGCACAGGGCAAATAGGAGGCTAAGGTGAAAACAAATGACCAATCAAGGCTAAATAGGGAGGTGGATCACCTGAGGGGCTCCCGTGTTGCTCCTGAGGAGTGCTGTTTGCTTCTGTTGCTGTGAAGAAACCCTCTGACTAAAAGCAGCTTAGGGGAGAAAAGGGTTTATATTTCACCTTACAAGTCAATGTCCATCGCTGAAAGGTCAAGGTACAAACTCAAGCAGTGACATTGCTCATTGAACTGCAGGTACCACCTGCTCCTCCCTAAAAGCCAAGGCTAACCAGGGAACCACGGTTTGGAAGAAAGTGGTGACTGAATGTCAAGTCTCAGCTACACGGGGGTGAATATTCTGCAGACAGCTTGGTTTAGCATGGTGCCCATGTGCAACAGGGACTCAAACTCCCAGCCTCTGCCAAGAGGGCATCTGATGTTAAGCGTTCTTAGCCACAATCAAAAACAGTCTTGAAGATGGCTTCTCTGGGCCTTTAAAATTCTCCCCAAGGGAGAGATTAGCTGGACATTCTCCCCTTTCTCCTAAATCCCAAACCAGGACCCTGTGGTCAAATAAAAATGAACTCCAGGCAGAAAAGAAACATCGGTGAGCAGCTGGGGGAGGCAGAGAGAAGTTCTGCATAAGAGCAGGTTCCCAGAAAAGGAGAAAGCTAAGGAGGAGGAGGAAACCATGAATGGTCTACAAGGTGGCTACCTTGTGACTGTTTGCCTGGTGGCCTGTGAACCAGGGCACTGCCATAGTCCATCCATTAGCTTTGAACAGGTGCACATTTCCTCCGAGGATGGAGCCAGCCAACCTGGGGCAGGAGCTGCACCATCTTGAGATGGCCTGACTTAAAGTTTGTCAGTCCTCCTACAGGTTAATTATGCTAGTGCCAAAGAATAAGCAAATGAATGGATGGATGAATGAATGAATGCATGCATGCATCTCTACTGGTTCTGCTTCTCTAGAGAACATTGGCGGCTAAAGTAGAGCTTGGGAGAAGGATGGACAGCCTGGTTTCTCCCTTCATTCCCTTGATTACAGCCTGATCTCCCTTTCAATTCAGGCAGTACAGCCTGGTTCCTCTTCATCCCAGTGAGTATAACCTGGTCTCTCCTTCATCCCAGGGAGTACAGCCTGGTCTCCCCCTTTATCTCTGTGAGTATAACCTGGTCTCTCCTTCATCCCAGGGAGTACAGCCTGGTCGCCCCTTCATCCCAGGGAGTACAGCCTGGTCTCCCCCTTTATCCCTGTGAGTATAGCCTGGTCTCCCTCTTCATCCCAGGGAGTACATCCTGGTCTCCCCTTCATCCCAGGGAGTACAGCCTGGTCTCTCCTTCATCCCAGGGAGTACACCCTGGTCTCCCCCTTTATCCCTGTGAGTAAAACCTGGTGTCTCCTTTATCCCAGGGAGTACAGCCTGGTCTCCTCTGCCTCATTAACACAGAGGTCTGTGCTTTACAATCGGTGTAGATCTGCTTTTGGGACTAAAAGAAAACAAAAGAATTTTCTAACAAAATGAGACTGGAGAGGGAATTCAACTGGCAAAGCACTTGAAGACCCGAGTCTGATCTCTAGAACCCATGTTAAGAAACAAAAAAAAAAAAAACAAACAAACAAACAGAAATCGTGTCAAGTGCTTCTACTCCCAGCACCAGGGAGGAAGAGACAGGGTGGTACACTGAACCTGCTGGCTGTGTCAGTCAAGGCTGTCTGTTGAGATCCAGGCCAGTGAGAGACACTGCCTCAAAACACAAATGGTGGATGGTACCTGATGAATGACACCTGAGGTTGTCCTCTGGCTTCCACATATATGTGCAGGTATGCAAGGCACTGGCATGTGTGCACACATGCACACACATACACACATGCACACATGCACACACATGCACACACACATGCACACACGCGCACACACATACTCACATACACACACATGCGGCCACACACATGCACACATACATGCACACACATGCACACACATGCACACATGCACACACACGCACACACACGTGCGCACACATGCACACACATGCGCACATGCACACACACATACACACACATGCACTTATCTAACATAATTCTGTGACACAAAGCCCTAGAGAATGTATGGAAGACCCCCGTGCCTTCCCAGAGTTCAGTGGTGTCTATACAGCATCAAGGACATCTCTAAACTCTCAGATCCCAGCTAACCTACTCAGATACTGCATCAGTGGGCAGGAAGAAGGACCCAGCTAAAGGAGTCTGGCAGAGGTTGTGGATACAACTCAGTGACAAAGCAAGTGCCTAAAACATGAAATTTGGGGTTCAGTTTCCAGATAACAAAAAGAATCCTGTCTTCAGGCAGTATACCCAGGACCTCAGAACCATGGTGGTTCAGAAAAATAACAAGGGGAGACGGCATCCATTTGCTGGGACCCCAAGGGCTGAAATCACTGTCCCCAGACCTTGGAGGACTGAAGCAGGTCCCACCATTGGCATCAAAAGGCAGGCATCCAGGTGTCTTCTCTTGCCTAGGACAGTCCTTTTAGAATTAGGGATACTTAAAGTAAGAGATGGTGAGTGGAATGGCGGTGGGCTCCTTACTGAAGCAAGTGCAAGCAGCTAATTGTGCTATCTAGTTTTTCCTTCAACGGCTGAGGGAAATGCAGTCTATAGAAATG
Source organism: Microtus oregoni (assembly GCF_018167655.1). Lineage (NCBI taxonomy): Eukaryota > Metazoa > Chordata > Mammalia > Rodentia > Cricetidae > Microtus > Microtus oregoni. Next base: position 53,628,210 of record NW_024543070.1, on the reverse strand, counting down.
AAGGAAGGAGAAGCCACTGCCCTTGAATAATTAATTGCTTCATCTTCTCTTGAAAAACGGGTTTATTATCTCCAATGGAAATGCATTTGCTCTCGTCACCTGTGCCCGTGTGACAATAAGACGGATGTGCTCTGGCATCGCCTTGCCTCTCGCTTCTTTAGACATCTCTCCTGCATGTAAGATGGAGAGGCACTTGCCATCACAGCTGGTCTAAAGAAGCCCCTCAAGCACACGCCCAGTCCCAGGCCCTAACCGTCTCAGTGAACATCCATACAGTTAGAACGGCCATTCGGAAGCTGTGGAGCTTTGCTTAGAATTTTACACTTTTACCATCAACTTCATCTTTGTTCACTTGTTCACCACACATAAAGAAAAAAAGAAGCCATGACAGAGCAGAAACTAGAAGGCAAAAAGCATCTTATCTCCGGTCAGGACTTACGTCCCTTTGCCTGCCTCCCATCCTCCTTCATCACCAGACATTACCCTCCCTTGCTCTCCTTTCTGGATGTTGCTCTACAGCCACGCTTGCATCTCTACACACATGCATTAGAAGCAGAATCCGCATCTGAGACTGGGTCACCTCGCTTAGCAATAGACTGTCCATGTCCACCCTCTTCCTGCAAATTTTGTGACTCCAACTTTTACAGCTTACTAGTATTCCGCTCTGTCTCTATACCACATTTTCACTATCTGCTCATCTGTTTATGGACATCTAAGTTGGTTCAGTTTCCTTGGTATCATAAATAGAGCAGCAATAAGCATGGGTGTGCAAATATCAAGACCCAGCAACATCTTGGGAGGATCCTTTTGGATGAGCACAGCCCACAGAAACAGGCATCCCCATCCTTTGCTCTGTAATGGCCGCTGAGCTCAGTTACTGCAGTAGAAGTGACTTCTCACTGAGATGAGAAAACAAACCTGAGCCAGTGAGGACAAAGCTGCAGGTCTCTCTCCTGATGAGCTTCATGCTCAGTATTTTCAATAAATCTATTTTTATCAGTCATGCATTGTGTGGCATGAAGCCTCATATGATACCCATGAATGTGTTTTCAAATGATGCTGGCTGTTAGAATTGAAGGTCCACCTCCTTAAAATGGAGACAGTGAGGTGAAGATAAACTCGCAGCTGTTGACTCTGTAGGGCCTTTTGCAGCCAGGCTATCTCTGATACCTGGGCTGCAGGCGAAGGAGAGGGAGTCTGGGGGGAGGCACATCTAGTTAAGGGGTTCCCATTGTAAGACCAATCCCTTGACTCTCCAGAGTCTGGCAACCTGAGCCCCCGTGACGCAGAGTGGAAGCAACATGACATAATTATCAAAGTGAGTAGAAGATATTTGTAATGATAACTCAGAAGTTCAGGGTGGATGAAATGAGAACCACAACTCTCTCCTGCTGCATCAGCACAGGTTGGTGGAGTCTGCCAAACCAAGCAGGTCGTCTTGACTGCCCACAATATCATCTTTTCCTCATTTCCTTTCTTCCTTGATGGCCCCATGGGATAAAAGGAGAGGACCAACCCCTGCACGCTGTCCTCTGACTTCCGTATACATACTGTGGTAGGCATGTGCCCCCACACACTCACACATACAAACAAATAAATGTAAGGCTCAGATGTGGGATTTCTGAGTAACACAGAAATGGACTGTTGGGGATTAAGGAGTTGATTTAATGCCACAGACAGACAAACTGACAACAACGTGACAGTGGCTTTAAGGAGTGTTCGGGTCCTAGCACCAGAGGCAGCATAATAGGGACTCTGAAGCAGAATCCATCCTTCCTGGCAGAGTTGGGGTCTTCCAGCTTCCTGGGGAGGAGGTAGTCAGGCTTTCTATTGCTGTGTTAAAACACCAAAACCAAAAGCAACTTGGGGAAGGAAGAGTTAATTCTATCTTACACCTCCCAGGTTATATTACTAAGGGAAGGGTTGGTGGAGAACTCAAGGCAGGAGCCTGAAGGCAAGAGCTGAAACCGAGACCAGGAAGGAACACTGTTTACTGACTAACTCCCTAGGCTTGCTAGCTTTGCTTTCTTATACACCACCAGAGTGGGCTGGGCTCTCCCACATCAATTATTGATCAATTAAATGCCCCTCATTAATTAAGAAAGTGTCCCATAGACTTATCTACAGGCCAAGGTTATGGAGGGATTTTTCTCACTTGAGGTTCCCTCCTCTCAGATAACTTTAGCTTGTGTCAAGTGGAAAAAAAAAAATAATAGCCAGCCCAGAGGTGGTTTCATAGCATAAGCCTTCAGTCAGGCTCTCTGATTCCCAAGTAGGAAACATGGAAAGGGGTGGGAAGCAGGGTGTGTGGTAAGAAATCTAGGCACCTACAAATCCGTTAGATTGAGATTTCACAGTGATTCAATGGGAGCTGGCCCAGGTCTGTGAGAGGGGAGGGTCTGCCACCAGGGCGATGGCCTGAGAAGCAGCTGAATTCAACATCCCATTCTTACAGAGCTGTAAATGCCATCAGAACAGGCCACCTCCCTTGCAGTGGGATCAGGAGGACTCACTCAGGCAGGAACCCGGCTGTGGCAATGGTAGGTAGCCTTGCTGGCAGCCAGAGATAAGAAACTGACCCATGAGACAGAAGAAGAGCCATTCACATCACAGCGTCTCAGAAAAGGGATCTGCAGAAGGAGGAAGTGCGGAAGCCAGAGGCCTGTGGCAGATACTGAGAAATCTGCGGTGCTGCAGAGGTTGCCGGCAGCCTTGAAAATGGTTTTCTTGCCTGGTAGGCACAGTGGTGCATGGTGCTGAGAGAGCCCGAACCCAAGGCAGGCTCTGGAGGAAGACCTGAGCCCAAGACAGGCTCTAGAGGAGGACCTGAGCCCAAGACAGGCTCTAGAGGAGGACCTGAACCCAAGACAGGCTCTGGAGGATGACCTGAGCCCAAGACAGGCTCTAGAGGAGGACCTGAACCCAAGGCAGGCTCTAAACCCTTGCAACCTGCCCCCACTTCACATCCTCCTTCAAGACCGAGACCTCCTAAAGGTCCCCCAAGTCTGCACACAGTGTCACCAACTGGAGAAGAGGTGTCCAAACACATAAGCCTTTAGGGGACATTCCCCATCCAAACCACCACTCCCAAACAGTGCCTTCCCTCTCGTTCCCAACAACTGATGGTCTTCTCATATTTATTTAGATTCTTTCACTGGGGCATCTTATTGTCCATTTTCTGTTTATTTCTTTTTTCTCCTCTCTCCTTTCTTCTTTTCTCCTTTGGGTAGATGGCATTTCACCCACTCATTCCACCTTTTTCCTCCCTTGTCTGCTTTGGAGTTTGTAAGAGGCTTGTCTCCTTTTTTCAGTGAGTTGTCTTGCATTCCACAGTCCATCAACATCAACTCCACCCTCCCAAATGGCACAAAGACCTTAGGGTCTTCGAGTTGCAATATCTGCCCTCCACACCCATGGACTCGTATTGTAGTTTCACCATCTGTCTTGGTTTCTTTATCTGCTTTCATTGGTATGTTTATTTACACGGGTTGCATGTTTATTATTCCCTTTGGCCCCCATTCCTCTTCACTTTTCAAAATCTTCATGGGAGCAGTTGGTGTGTTCAGCCACATCTAATTGGATCTTCCCTCCCTTGCTGTTTTCATGGTCTCTCTTTGTGATTTGCATGTTTGGTGTACACACACACGTGTGTGTGTGTGTGTGTGTGTGTGTGTGTGTGTGTGTGTGTGTGCAGGTCCATGCATGTGTATGGACAAATGTGTGTGGAGGTCAGATAACACTCTCAGATGTCATGCCTCAGTGACTGTTCACATTGGTTTTTTAGCTGGGGCCTCACCCATTAGGCTAGGCCAGCTGGACCCAGGGGTCCACTGTCTCCTCCTTCCCCATACAGAATTACACATGTTTGCAACCCCTTTCTGTGAGGTTTCTGGGAATCGATATTCAGAACCTCACATCTGCCTGGCGAACACTTTGCTCGACATACAATATTCCTAGCTCTCCATTTCATCGTTTTCCATGTGCTCCTTCAATAATTTTAATCCCACGTCTTTGTGTTTCCCACATAGCCATTCCAGCACCTGCCCTCATGGCTGAGTGTATCTGTGCCACTAGGCTGATTCTTCTCGGGGTGCCTCCCTTCCCCAGCTCTTTTCCATTCCCTAATCTGTATGTCTTGGCTTTGGGGAGCTCTCGGGGTTGGAATTCCTCAAGGCTTGAAATAAAATCTATTCTTCTGAAGAGAGTTTCATTTGTTGCTAGGCACCTGGAATACCAGAAGCTTGACTACAATCTTTTTGTTTCCCTTGAGATTTTTCAGGCAGTCCTTTTAAAGACAAGTCCCAAACCCACATAGAGAGTTTGTGTCAGGAGCCCTCGAACACAGTTCCCATTCCTTTCCTCCTCCAGGGCAGAGTCAAGGCAGGCATGATGTACACACATCTGGCATCCAGGAAAGGCAGTGCATCTTGTATTCACCTGGGACAGGTATCAGCACAGGAGCTTTTGATTTGTGGGTGAATTGTCCCTCCTGAGGCAGGTAAATACAGCAGACAGTTTAGTTATCTGAGACCCCATTTGAGTTTTCTTATATACAACCCTACTCATAATAATGCGCTTGGCAGAGTAATTCCATCACCCAAAAGGACAATGAACACACATCTTTCTCAAACAATACCCCTAGCAACCTCAGAACTCCCATCCACGTGGATAGGTACCTTTTATCAGTGAGGTATTCTCATCTTGCTTCTTCTGTGTCTGGGTTACGACTGCAAACTGATCCTTTCCTCTTCCCAGAATTCTCCTGTTCTCATTGTCCCACCTATACTTCCTGTCTGGCTACTGGTTAAATCAGTATTTTATTAAAAATACAAGTAACAAATCTTTACAGGGTACAAGACCATTGTTCCACGGCACACTAGTATAGATTTCCCTGTCCCTAGCAACATCTAAATTTAGACAGTATGTATTCAAGTGTATTCTTAACATATCTGGACATAGGGAATAAAAATGATAATTCAGTCTGAACTTGTTTGGGGCAGATATGCAGTAAGACAAAACTGCCAAGAGAATTTTAAGGAAGACCCCCATGCTTACACATAATTGGGCATGCACCTGATCAAAATCAGATGCTTTATGAAAAAGGGCATTCATATTAGGAAAAATGAATATATAGTGTGACTGTTTGAATAAAAATGTCCCTCATAGGCCCATAAGGAGTGACACTATTAAGAGGTGTTGCCTTGTTGGAGGAAATGTGTTACTGGGGTAGAATTTGAGATCTCAGAAGCTCAAGAGGTTTAGTGTGGCATTCTTTTCTTATTGCCTACTAATGCCGACGTAGGGCTCTCAGCTACCTTTCCATACCATGTCAGCCTGCCCCCTGCCATGTCCCCCCTCCATGATAATAATGCCCTAAACCTGTGAATGGTAACTCAGCCTCAATGAAATGTTTGCCTTTATAAGAGTTATCATGGTTATGGTGTCTCTTCACAGCAATGAAACCCTAACTAAGACATCCAGCTTAACCTATCAATCAAACTGTAGTCCAAACTCCTCCCTTAGTAGCCAACTCTTCCTTCTCTTGAACCCATAGAAGAAAACTCCAAATAACACTGGGGCTTTGAGGTCCTGATCCATGCGGTCAGTATGACCTGAGTGCATGCCCTCTGCTCTGTTTGCTTTACTTCTGAGTGAGATTGCCTTGTTCCATCTCATGTAGTGACCACCCTTGCTCAGCTCTTTTAGTCAGAGTCCAGTACGGTGGTTTGGATCAGAGTGGCCCTCAAAATATCATGTTTGAAGACTCTGTCCATAGTTAGTGAGGGATTAGGAGGTGTGGCTTTGTAGGAGGAGGTGTGTCACTGGAGTGGGCTCTAACATTTCAAAAGATTTGAACTGCTCCCAGCATGCTCTCTGCCCCCTGTTTGCAGTTGGAGGTGTGAGTTCCCTCCCAGCTGTTTGGGCTGATGCCATCATGGACTCGAACACTCTGGAATGGTGAGCCCCATTAAATGCTTTCTTTTATTAGTTACCTTGGTCTTGCTGTTTTATCACAGTAATAGAAAGTGACTAATACCGTCAAGACCCTGGGAACACCCAGCTCAGGCCCCATCCTCTGCAAACACTTCCAGCCTGTGAGAACCCAAGATTATAACCTGGCACTATATGTGGCCCTAAACCTCCATTCCGGGCATCACTCTATACAGAGAACATGTGTGAATGTAAATTAAAAAAAAAAAAACCAAGAGAGAGAACAAAGACTGGTCTATGCCCCAAGGAAGGTTCTGGCACCTGTGAATGTCTGCCTAAAGGATTTTCACTTTCTTCTCTCTTCTTAAACAGTTCTCTTACTCTGCTAGATAATCCGTATACTTCTTTAAACTGTAGTGTTAAAAGGCTTTCCTAGACATTACCAAGCATTTGCTGGATGAGGGGAAAGCTCTATGATTTCCCAGACTGCTCCATTAGCAGAAATGGAGGTGTGCACCTCATAAAATGAGGACAATCAAAATAAATGAGCAAATGAAAAGAAAAACTAGAAATCAATGCCCTGAGTGGTTGGCACACAGAGTCCATGAAGGCATCAATGGAGGATATTGACAGACAGACCAGTAAATACCACTCAAAGGCCAAGGTGTTCACAGCTTTCATTGTTAGGAAACAAGGATGCACTTTGAGTCATTATGAAAATTAATATCATGGAAAGAAAAGACAAGAAGAAGGAGAGGGAATGACATGGAGTCTGAACAGATGAGGAAGATATGTGTTAGGAGCCAATTTCCTCCTAAAATCATTACAGGAACCATCACCCTGGGGAGTCTGCAGAGAACCCCACACCCTTAATTGTGTTAGGAATAGTTCTATTGACAGAGCCTACCCCACACCCAAATTGGCTGTTAATGAGAGCTATCTGTTAGCGGAACCCACCCCACATTCCAAACTATCTAGGGATCTAGGTGTGTCAACTCGCGACTTCTTGGCCTACAGTGACCTGACCGAAGACAACCTCCTGCCTACGTGACCAACTCGGACCATGTGACCAACGTGAACCACGCGGCAAGAGCCCAGGCCCCTGTGCCCACCCCCCAACTCTTTACCCTATAAAAGTTGTACCCCGTCTCTAATAAACGGAGGCTTTGACAAGAATTCTCGCTTAGCCTCATTCCGCTTTCCTAGCCCATATCTTCCAGGTAGTGCCTCTCCGTGACCCTGGAATAACTGACTGCCAGGTGGGTTACTAACCCTAGACTGAGTAGCCCACCAAGGCTATGCATACAAGGTCAGGAAAAATAATCAGGTTCATCTAAGTTACCACATGCATACAAACACCTGCACAGGTGTGCTCAAACATGTAGGGATATATGTGTGCATGTAGGATACCTAAAGAGAAAGAAAGTAGAGCCACTTGCTATAGCTTGCTAGAGGAAGGCACATGGGCCAGCTGCAAAGTTGTTCTCAAATGAGCCAAACTTTCTAGACCACATTGATGTGAAGGGAGGATGAACAAAATTGAGAACAGAGCCCAGCATTCACAGTGACTTCTGAGTTCCGCCACACCCACTCTGAGTGCAAAGTCTATAGACAAAAGCATTTCCATGACCTTCTCCTTTGCAAGAGAAGCCACTGTGAGAGAGAGTGGTCAGACTATGGGCATGTGAAGGAAAGCTGATCATCCCCCAGGGTCTGAGCCTGGAGAAGCCACTGTGAGAGAGAGTGGTCAGACTATGGGCATGTGAAGGAAAGCTGATCATCCCCCAGGGTCTGAGCCTGGAGAAGCCGCTGTGAGAGAGAGTGGTCAGACTATGGGCATGTGAAGGAAAGCTGATCATCCCCCAGGGTCTGAGCCTGGAGAAGCCGCTGTGAGGGAGAGTGGTCAGACTATGGGCATGTGAAGGAAAGCTGATCATCCCCCAGGGTCTGAGCCTGGAGAAGCCGCTGTGAGAGAGAGTGGTCAGACTATGGGCATGTGAAGGAAAGCTGATCATCCCCCAGGGTCTGAGCCTGGAGAAGCCGCTGTGAGGGAGAGTGGTCAGACTATGGGCATGTGAAGGAAAGCTGATCATCCCCCAGGGTCTGAGCCTGGAGAAGCCACTGTGAGAGAGAGTGGTCAGACTATGGGCATGTGAAGGAAAGCTGATCATCCCCCAGGGTCTGAGCCTGGAGAAGCCGCTGTGAGAGAGAGTGGTCAGACTATGGGCATGTGAAGGAAAGCTGATCATCCCCCAGGGTCTGAGCCTGGAGAAGCCGCTGTGAGGGAGAGTGGTCAGACTATGGGCATGTGAAGGAAAGCTGATCATCCCCCAGGGTCTGAGCCTGGAGAAGCCGCTGTGAGAGAGAGTGGTCAGACTATGGGCATGTGAAGGAAAGCTGATCATCCCCCAGGGTCTGAGCCTGGAGAAGCCGCTGTGAGGGAGAGTGGTCAGACTATGGGCATGTGAAGGAAAGCTGATCATCCCCCAGGGTCTGAGCCTGGAGAAGCCGCTGTGAGAGAGAGTGGTCAGACTATGGGCATGTGAAGGAAAGCTGATCATCCCCCAGGGTCTGAGCCTGGAGAAGCCGCTGTGAGAGAGAGTGGTCAGACTATGGGCATGTGAAGGAAAGCTGATCATCCCCCAGGGTCTGAGCCTGGAGAAGCCGCTGTGAGGGAGAGTGGTCAGACTATGGGCATGTGAAGGAAAGCTGATCATCCCCCAGGGTCTGAGCCTGGAGAAGCCGCTGTGAGAGAGAGTGGTCAGACTATGGGCATGTGAAGGAAAGCTGATCATCCCCCAGGGTCTGAGCCTGGAGAAGCCGCTGTGAGAGAGAGTGGTCAGACTATGGGCATGTGAAGGAAAGCTGATCATCCCCCAGGGTCTGAGCCTGGAGAAGCCGCTGTGAGAGAGAGTGGTCAGACTATGGGCATGTGAAGGAAAGCTGATCATCCCCCAGGGTCTGAGCCTGGAGAAGCCGCTGTGAGAGAGAGTGGTCAGACTATGGGCATGTGAAGGAAAGCTGATCATCCCCCAGGGTCTGAGCCTGGAGAAGCCGCTGTGAGAGAGAGTGGTCAGACTATGGGCATGTGAAGGAAAGCTGATCATCCCCCAGGGTCTGAGCCTGGACAACAGGTGCTCTTGCTCTGTCAGAGGGAGAGACAGTTAGAGCTCTGACTAATTTCTTAAGACTTACTTTTATTAAAGCGTAGATGAACCCCTTGGCTTTAATCTGCTGGTAAGGTGACCATTGCTACCAACGAGCAGTGCTTTTGATTTCCATACACGTTCACATGTGCCGGGGCTCGGGGTGGGGGCCAGCCAGGGCCATGCCATTATGTAAAGTTCCTATGTTTTGGTTGAACTGCAACAATTCACCAAATAAACGTAATTTGGTCCCCAGAACTCAAGAAACTTGTTTCTCTATAATCCCTGCCCTCTCTATAATCAAGCCCAAATAAAGGAGGCCAAGAGAGGTGCTGGCCCATCACTTGATATTCTTTAGCTCACCACTTCCTTTCCACCCTCCTCCTCCCACCCTCCTTCCTTCCCACCTTCCCCCTCCCACCCTTCTCCCTTCCCACTCTTCCCCCTTCCTACCCTATTCCTACAAAACCTACTAGAAGGAATTTCTACTCTGCCAATTGAACATAACTCTCCTTGGACCCCCTGCCATGCTGTCTGCCGGTCTATCTACGACAACAATAATTCTAATAAGACTCTTACCCAAAGGACAATTTGTCTCAGTTGTCCCCCTTGAATGCTAAAACCCAAAACCTTTCAGTAAATAGAGCCTATGTTTTACTAAAACTAGGAGGAGGAAGAAGAGGAGGATGCAGAAAGGAAGAATTTCAGAGCTGAATTCCCAAGTTTCCAAGTTTCCCCTGTCAGTCAAATGAGAAAATTGGATTTTGTTGCAAGGGATCCAAGCTTCATCTAAGTCTGCCCGACTGTGGCAGCTGGTAAGCCACTTGCACAGAGAGCCTTCTCTTTATCTAAAGCTCTTTCTAACCACAGAAGCCCACTCTTAACTTTTCATATGTTTGTTATTCAAATCAATGCTGCAGGCAGACAGGAAGTATTTACTCGGCCAAAATGTGTACAATTTGCATAGCAAAGGAATGGCAGCCTTGCTATTATCATAACAATGCAGAATTGTTCTGCCAGCTCCCCTGAAGTAGGACTGCAGCAGCTTGGGATCAGCTGGCAGGGTCACTTTCTAGAGTCAGTTAATTAGGAGCTACTCAGACGTCTGGGCAAGACTGAGCCATTGCTTTGCTTTTTAGAAGCAATGAAGTTTCCTAGATTAGTTTGGGGATTTAGTCCCTAAAGTTTCTAATGCAAAAGTCCCACTGACTACAGTGACTAGGCTGGTGTTACACAGCATTGAAGCACTCTTAAAGGACATCTTATACTGCTTCTCGCCTTTTGGCTAAGATCAGATGTTAAGGACAAGAAGGGCATCTACCTCTGGGCAGAGACTTGTCATTGTCTCCTCCCTCAAGAATTAATCCATTTGTGCTGTCACTCATGTGGCCGAGGGACCACTCCTCAGGAAGGCTGATTCTCCATAAGCTATGTTAAGGAGATGAGAGGAATAATTATCCCTTTAATGAGATTTTGCCTTCACAGGATTCCTGCTCTCCCCGTAATCATCATATAGCATGGGCACAGAGCAGAAAGAGGCTTCTTCAGAAAAGGCAATGATCCGTGGACATAAATAAATATTTAGAAGGCCCATTGACAATACGAGACCTATTAGCACTCTTTTGTTATGTGTAAACCTATATAATGAACCACCTTATAATCTTAATAGGTTTTCTGCCCACCCTTTCCATAATAGGTTTCCCTGACAACACAGAAAGCCAGATCAAGTCGAATTGAAAAAGTATAAGAACAGGCATATTGAGCAAAGCAACTCCCAGGTGGGTTCTCCAGTTCCAGAGACAGAGGTCAAAGAAGTCACACCCCAAACAACAGCTGGGAGATTTTATGGGTTGTAGGTAAGGGGTGGTGACGTGTCCTGCACAAGCTGGGTTGTGTCCAAGTATGGCCAAAAGCTGAGCGCTTAGGTGGGGACTTGAGCAGCAGACAACTTCCCTCTGGCCTCGCTATTTTTGATCACTCAGCTTTTTATTAAACCAATCATAAGGTGTCTTAGGCAAGTGAGGAAGCACATAGACACATCTTCACACAATGTATGAAAAGACTGTCTTAATAGTATACCAAAATATTTTTACTTAATTTTTTTATTTATTTTTTTAAAGATTTATTTATTTATTATATATACAACATTCTGCCTCCGTTTATGCCCACACGCTGGAAGAGGGCGCCAGATCTCATTACAGATGGTTGTGAGCCACCATATGGTTGCTGGGAATTGAACTCAGGACCTCTGGAAGAGCAGCCTGTACTCTTAACCACTGAGCCATCTCTCCAGCCCCCTTTACTTAATTTTTTAAACTTGGATATAGATTACCTCTGTTGGCCACTGTAACTTCAAAAGCTTCTAAATAATACAGAGAGCTATTTCTAAGCCTCTTTTTCTCCCCACCCCCTCTCTCCATGCATGTGATTACAACATGTATGTCTGAGTGTGACAGGGCAAGACAGTGCATAGGTTTCCCCATCTGTGTGATGTGGGATTTCCCTCTGTATGCTATAAATATGTTTTATTGCCAATGGTTAATAAAGAAGCTCCTTTGGCCTATGACAGGGTAGAATATAGCCAGGCAGGAAAACTAAACTGAATGCAGGGAGAAGGAAGGCGGAGTCAGGCAGATGACACGGAGCTACCCACGAAGCAAGATGTGAGGTAACAAGCCATGAGCCTTGTGGCAAACTACAAAATAATAGAAGCAGGTCAATTTAAGATGTAAGAGCTATCTAGGAATACACCTGAGCCGTTGGCTGAACAGTGTTGTAATTAATATAATTTTTACATCGGGATTGCCAGGAAATGAAAATTATTCAGGTTTGGATGGCCGGGAAATGAAAACACAGTCTCCATTTACATCTGTGCTCTTCTTGACACCATTTCAGGTTTCACAATTTGATCCCCTTGATGAAAACTCCCATGGGAAATGACCCAATTCTATCCTAAGAATCGAAATCAAGATACAGCTTAGGTTCTGTTAAACAGACTGCTTGTGCACACGCCCCCTGCAGCTACAGAGTGAGATCCCAGGATGTAGTTTTGGCCTTTAAAAGCCCCTTGGTCTAAATGCCCAGGGATACAGGCAGGTCCCCAACTCCCTGAGTGTAGTCCCAGCCAACTGGAATAAAGACCTTCAGTTGGCTATAAATGTCTGGGTGGTCGTCTCTGGCGGCCTCCAGTAGCATAAGCATGTCATATTCTTATTTGAATACATTCCATCTTCAATTCACGGACTCATCCTGAAATTCCTTTCTGCAGTGGAAGTCGGATCTCAACTGCATCTAAGTAGCAGTTCCTCCTCATCCAGTCCAGCTGGCAATGTCCAGTTTTACCCCAGTGATGGGCAACACACAGCAAGATAAGGGGCCGAGGTGGCCAAAGTTCATCTTGCTTTTGGCCTGTTAACTGTCAAGCCACTCAGGCCCCAATCAGTGAACTGTGGAAAAGGTTTAATACAGGTATGATCTTCAGTTGCTGGTACCAAAGCCAACCACATTTATCTCAAGACTCAGAGATGGGGCAAGACAGTCAACCCTCACACAGAACATGACAAAGGGTTCATGGTGGATGGGGCAGTAGAGGCTAAGTAAGGGGCACAGCCAGCCAGGGTTGTCCTATGATAGAGTTGATGTCACTTTCTCTGTGGTCAGCCCTTGCTACACAGAAAAGGGAGATTATGCAGAACTAGCTCCTATCTGTGTCCTCTGCTTACGTAAGCAGATAGGTGCAAATCTCTTGGCACAGAGGACAGCCAGCCTAACCCTGCATCTCCAAATAACCAGTTTTTCAAGCTTGTTGCTGCTAATTGCCAGCACAGGTGTGTCAGGGAAGGGACTGGGAGGGGCACCCTCTCCAGCTCCTGCCGTGTTAAGTGCTCTGTTATGGGCAGTTTGTGTGCTCACATGGAGGTGTGCTTAAAAACACCCAGTCCACACTGCTCACTTTTATCCACTTGCTTTTGTTTTAACCTCAAGACTATGTAGCCAGCGATGACCTGGAGTTTCTGATCCTTCTACCTCCACTTTCTGGGGGCTGAGATTAGAGGTGTGCACCCCTCCACAGCACATTATGTGGCGCTGGGGCTTGAAACCGGGACTCCATGCCCAGTCTTAGCCTATAAACAGCTCCCCAACCCCATAAAATGCTAAAGTAGTGGGTGCTGGGAAGCCTTTGACAATAACTTATTCTCTAGAGCATAGAGTCGATGGGGAAACTCCCACAGTGACTATGGAAACCAAACACTCACTGTGCATAGAAGCCACTTCAGAAAACCAGGGAAAGTTATGCAATCAATGACCTGACTTGGAGGTCACCTTCAGAACGAAGAACGGTCTAACCCTGGGCCAAGCGGAATCCCTACTAGACCATTATGATGGTCTGAGATTCATGTCTAAATCCTAGCAATTGTGGCTATATATTTTTTTTCCTAAGGATTTTAAAACCAACCTGTGACATGCACGCTCTCTAAATGGGTAATTTCTAAGGCAGCAGGCCATGCCTAATGCTTGGCCAAGGGTGTCATCATGCTGTCATTTAGCCTCACGGTCAGGTCCCCAAGGGCAGAAGAGCTTCCATTACAGGCACATTAATAACTGCTATAAATAGAGGCGGGGAGTGGATGAAAAACTGTTACCATGTCCCTTCATGCGTGAAATGCAAGGAGGACTCTGTGTTAAAGAACACCAGGCCTCTGTGATGCCTTCCGAGGAACAGCGTCCAAGCTGGCTCTACCTGGGATGGGATTTCACCCAAGTCCTTGTTGTGCCTTCTTAACCTCCTTTCTGAAGGGACTAGCCCTGGTCCAGCTGAGACTGGTTTTGGCTAAAAGCTGTTAGATTTTTGTCAGATTTCCTCACTTAGAAGGAGGGTGTCTGGCTGGCACTGTGCTGCCCTCTGCTGGACATCAAAAGTCAGGTCAGGCAAGAAAAATCTAGGGTATAGTTCTCTCTCTCTCTCTCTCTCTCTCTCTCTCTCTCTCTCTCTCATACATGTGTGTGCAGGAGCATGTGTGTACATGTGAGCTCACGCATGTGAAGTCAGAGCAAACCCTCCAATGTCATTTCTCAAATGCCTCCTGCCCTTTTGTTTGAAGTAGGGTCTCTCTTGGGCCAGCCCTTTGCCAAGCAGGCTTGGTACTCCTGGAATCCACCTGTCTCCACCTTCATCTCCATCTCACTGGCTCTGAAATTACAAGCCTGTGTGGTCATACCTGGATTTTTGCACAGGGACTGAACTCAAGTCCACGTCCGTGTGCGGCAAGCTCTCAGTACACTGAGCTGTTTCCCCAACCTAGATCACTCATTTTAAATAAAGCTTGTGAGAATTATGAAGAGATCTGCATGGGCGGACAAGCAAGCCTGTTACAGTTTAAAAAAAAAAAACAAGCACACAAACAACTAACTATCCAGAGACAAACCTGGGATATCTGAAAACATTTGAAGTTGGAGATACAGTAGAGACCACGGAGTATAAAGCTATAAAGAGTTCAGATAGAGGCCCTAGGCTTACAGGTCCAGTCCTGTCTACTTCAAGGGTTGGAGACTCGAAGATTATAAATGGGAATTCATGTAAGTTGTTGACAGGGTTTCACTTAGCTATTGTGGTGGTTTGAATAGGAATGACCACCATAGACTCATGCATTGGAATGGTTGGCCCATAGGAAATGACACTATTAAGGAAGTGTGGCCTTGTTGACATGTTGCTATGGGGGTGGGCTTTGAGGTCTCATATAGTCTACACTCAGACTCTCCTCAATATGGTCCATATTGAGCATATGATGCCTGCAGATCAAGATATGGGACACTCAGCTACTTTCCCAGCACTATGTCTGCCTGCTGCCATGCTTCCCACCATGATGATAATGGACCCAACCTCTCACTGTAAGCCAGCCCCAGTGAAATGCTTTCCTTTATAGGAGTTGCTCCAGTCATGGTGTCTCTTCACAGCAATAGAACACTAACTAAGATAGTCTTCAACAAACGCTGGTCGCCATCATTTCTCCAACCTCCATCTTAAAGCTGCAGAGGCTGAAATCCTCAGGGAAGGGAACCGAGGCCTGTTCAGGGTTAGAGAAGGGATGAAGCCCAGGCTGCAGTCTCCACTTTGCCCTGGGTGTCCTGGCTTCTGAAGAACTTCCCTAACCCTTGTCCCAAGCCGGTGCTCATCATAGAGGAGCCTTCGGCTGGTCTTTGGCTGACTAATCCCAATAGCCTTACACCAGGTAACTTGGACTGGGCCTAATGCTCTCCCCAGCAGAGCAGTTTATCAGAAAGGGGCCAGGAACAGAATGGGGATCCAGGAGCTTTCAAAGTGAGGAAAGAAAATCATTCTGATACCAGCAGAGAGGTAGCAGGCCAGTCACGGAGCAGAGGTCCCAGCAGAGAAGCCATGATGAACCCATGAGCTATAAAACATATTACTGGAAGTTCATTCATTCATTCATTTTCATTTGTTCACTCATTCTTAAGTAATTACTGGACATTGCACAGACTGAGCATAACCTCTTGACCCCCATGCTGAAGAAGAGCAAAGTATGTGGCCTCTGCAGTGGCCTCTGGCCCCTGTCTGTCAGTGGCCTCTGTCAGGCTGTCATGCCCTCTAGCACCTGCTGGGTGGACCTGTTCCTCTTTCTTGAGGTTCGTCACGCTCCCAAGGCTGTGACCAACGCCATGCAAAGGCATTTTCAGAAGACCTTGCCAAGCATGCAGTCCCTCCAGTAAACAGTTTGAACAGGTGGAAGGCTCACACTGAGAGTTTCTGGTCACCAACATCCCATACATTCTGAAGGGGATGACATGTTCTGGGTGGGCACCAATGGAGACCCCTCTGATGTCTCTGGTGTAGAGTGTGGAGGCGTTACCACACAGCACCAGGGAGGTACAGATCCGTATCACCAGTGCTGGTGGAACTCCAGAACAACTGAAGTTTTGCCCTTGCACTGCCTTGCGTCTCTCAATAGAATCTGCCCATCAGTCTTCCTTGGACCTTGGGAACAGGAGCACAAAGCTTGTGAACTGTTGCAAAAATTAGGGATAGTAGTAGAGATAAAGACCATGACTGTTCTATGAACGGTGGCCATTGCTATTTCACAGTTAATAAAAACCCATGCAATGGACTCTGTGTAGTTCACTTCACACACACAAGAATGCATGTAAAAATATTCATACTAAAGTCAGGTGGTGATGGTGCACGCCTTTAATCCCAGCACTCAGGAGGCAGAGGCTGGCAGATCTCTGTGAGTTCGAGGACAGCCTGGTCTACTAGAGCTAGTTCCAGGACAGACTCCCAAGCTACAAAGAAACCCTGTCTCAAAAAAAAAAAAACCATACTAATTACTTTTTATTCATTAAATATTTAGCCTAATATAGAAAAGAAAGGAAGAACATATATTCGTTTTATTACAATGGACAAATGGGCTTTTTTAAAGAACTAAAACAGTGAAGTCACAAAGTCATGACCACTACCATTCCTTTCTCATCTCTTACTGAATTTAAGCTTCTGCTCATTAAAAGGCAAGAATAAGACAAGAGCAAAGACTTGGGAGGTAACAACTTGCCCTGTGTGCCTGGCAACAGGCTTTGATCCAGCCTGCAGCTCCAAAACTAGTAATAACCAAAAGATAATTCAAAGTAACAAACACAAGTCAAAACCCAAAACCCAAGGATAATTTTTATAGAAATTAGTGAGGAAAATATTGGGCAGCATATTAGATTGTTGGAGGAAGGCCCTCTTGTTTTTTACCAGCTGTCCAGCTATCTTAAATTCAAAATAATCACACAGAAACCATATTAATTAAAACACTGCTTGGCCCATTAGCTCTAACTTTTTATCTGCTAGCTCTTACATTTTAATTTAACTCATCTCCATTAATCTGTGTATGGCCACATGGCAGTGGCTGATCAGCAAAATTTTGGCATGTCTGACTCTGGTCGCGGCTCCATGGCGTCTCTCCGACTCAGCCTTCTTCCTCCCAGCATTCCATTTAGTTTTTCCCCATTTAGTTCTGTTCCCCTACAGCTCTGCTATAGGCCCAAAGCAGATCCTTTATTCATTAACCAATAAAAGCAACACATAGACAAAAGGACCTCTCACACCATTAGATACGCTCTGTAAAAAGAATAGACAACTCTGTAAGTATACAGGATATGTTCAGCTCAATTGGCCATCAAGGCAACCCACACCTCAGTGTGGTGGCACTCCAACCTAAATAGAACAGCTGAAGATGGAGGAAGGGCAGGAAGGGCTGGCCCTCCTGCTAATAGAGGCTGGGTCAGGAAGCGCTGGGCCCTCCTGCTCTGCAGTTCTTGACTAGGAGCTGGTACAAGCCCTTTGGAGCCTTGGGCAGTTTCCTGTGACTCAGCAGGTGTGTTTGCATATCCCAGGCTCTCAGCCAAGAGAGTTGTTACAGCACGTGTTACAGCACGTTTATAAGATCCACATAAGAATGCTCATACTAGCTTCACTCCCACTCCTTAAATAAGAAGCAGCTTCAACACAGATGTATGAACTATGTGTACCTGCATGCGCACAACATGCACAATACATACACATTACACACAACATATACATGATATACATGCAATACACAAGCACATGCATATACACACACAAAGTATAACATGTACCATTCACATAAACACATGCACAAAGACACAAACATAGATTACTCACAATGCACTGCATACATACATGCAATACAAAAATATATACACAATACACAAACACATTCACAGACTCAGCACACACACACAACTGCAGTAGAAAAACAAGTAAACTTAGCAACTCAGCATGTGTCCATCTGCGGGAACAGTGTCCCACACCAAGCCAGGTATCTTACAGTTCAATTTATTCAACACCAGCTACCTAAAGACATATCCCACATACAGGTCGGGGCAGAGACCCTGGAGACTGACTCACAAACCTTATGTTGGGACCTACACTTCTGATCAACTTGCTACAAAATAAGTCCCTGCCATCACACCTCAACTTGAGTTACATGACTGAAAACGGTAAATCACAGAACTCTGGGAAAACATTTGGCATTTATTATGAAATTTGTTACATAGCTGAGCAGCCAGAGGTGTATAGAAGACAGTGGAGGTCCCAGCTTGGTCACTATCATCCAAATATCCCACATGCTCACTAACCCAGAATTGCTCCAAACCCTGGCCTTGAGAGGTCCACAGAGGTCCCCTTGAGGCCTGCACCTTTAGGATAGATCCCACATCTGAATCGGGCCACACCTCGCTGAAGCTCTCTTGGACAGAATTAAGAAGCTGTCTGTGCTTCTGTGCTGGAACTGGAAGCCCTCAACCATGGCACCCTGCCCTTCCATGCCCTTTGCCAGCTTTACTCTAGGGCCTAAATCATGTGATACTACACTATCCTGAAAGCTCCTAAGAGTCGGATATTTCCTTTGTTCAGGGAATTTGGGTCTGAAGAATCCTGGGGAGAACTGTTTAGGTGGGCTCTCTGAAGAGGCTCTAAGGCCTCCTTCCCCCTGCTCCGCCCCACAGCTCTTTCTTGGTGGCTCTCTATTCTCACTCTTAATGAAGCTCCTCCCCAGACTTAAATGGGAGCTAGTCCCTCCCTCAAGGCCCCATCTTGCTAAGATCACTGTATACTGTGTGCCTCTGTCTAGCTCTCCCTCTCACCTTGAGACCCAATTGTGGCCATGAGATTGTTTCCTTGCAATAAGCCTCATTAAAGGGAATTGTGCGGGCAGATTGATTTTGCTTCTTTTATATCACTTACACATGACTGATCAAATCAGCAGCCATTGGCAGCCAGCCTTCTCTCTGGAATACTCTCTCTCCATAGCTTTCTGAGGATCACTAACTTATTAGCTTTTTCACTCCTTTCCATCACAGGTGTGTTTTCTTCAGACACCTCCCTGTCTGCTTGCCATTCTCATGCCACGGTTCTTTGCAGCGTTACCTCTACCTGAAAAGTCACGGTGGGTTGCCCCTCTGCCCATCAGGCTGCCAGCGTCAGAAGGACAGAGACCTTCTGGATGATAGCACCAAGCTTTAACACAGCATGAGGTCTGTAGGCACTCCACACATAGAGCAGGTTGATTGGCAATACACCTAGCACAGGGTGTAGGGTCAGCTTCTCACTGCTTGTTACCATGAAGTATATACGATGTTCCAAAGTTTGGCATTTACAAAACTTTTGATACAAATTTTTGCAAGCAGGCCTGATTCCCTACAGGGAGTTTCTTCTTTTGATATGTGAAACACAAGGTTCTTTTTAAAAATCGTTTTTGAAGCTTTCTCCAATACACTTCCCTTCCGAAGTGTTTCTTCCTGCTCTATTCTGCTGCTGGTTGTGGTTTGAGCCCTGCCAACTCCCCGCCCTTCCAATCTCCGAAGAGCCCCTTTGTACGCAGCCACACACTCTTTCCTTGGTGCACAGGCCTGGGTGGTCAGCTCAAGATTTTGTTGGGATTGATCATCTCATCAGGCTCTCCAGGAAAAGAGTCAAAGGCCACCTGTCCCAAGGAAGACAAGCCCATAGGAGGAGCCAGGATTTCTACTTCCCCGTCAGCAAGTCGCTGCCACACCTTTACAGGTTTTGGGTAACTGAGTAATTCACCATCTGATTTTGCATCTGGTCCGTGGGAACACCATTCACCAGCCCGGCGACAACTGTTCTCAGAGCAGCTTTTTTGACACCCACTTCTATATGCAGAGAATCTGCTGTGGGGTGGAACGAGGTGATCAGCTCAAAGATCCAGACCCCATGTGCAAACCTCTCCGCGCTCAGTGCTGCTGATGGCGAGGTGTCTCCCCACCTCCTGCCTTTACCACTCTCTACTTCTCCTGCCTTTCTCCTCCTTCCATCCCTTTAACCCATTGTCTGGGGCCCGTGGAGAAAGCTGCTGGTAGTGTAGACTCAGTAGCCTTGCAATGAGTGCCAGGTGAGAGCAGCGTGGGCTTCTCTCTGCTTTGAGAGTTCCTCGCTTTTTTCAGTTTGGTATTTTCAACTGGAAGTTTCTTCTCTCGAAATTCTCTGTAAAGTTGTGTCCCTAAGAGTAATTTAGTGCATATGGCATTCGATGGTTCACTCTGCCTCTGCAACCTTCTGTCCAAGAGAGTGTCTCTGGCTGCCATTTTTGAAAAAAAAAAATGGCCAAAATTTATAAACAGCATCACCTCCATCTATCTTTCTTTCTTTCTTTCTTCCTTCCTTCCTTTCTTCCTTCCTTTTTTCTTTATATATTTATTATTTATTTATTTGTTTATAGGGTCTCAAGTATACAGGTCTGACCTCAAACTCTCTGCAGCTGAGCGTGACCTTGAACTTCTGATTCTTCTATATTAAGATAACGAAACAAGCCTTGGTTGTACTAAAGATCAGTTGCACTTGAAATGTGTTTTTAACTAAAGATTTTTAAAAAGTGAAAAGAAAAATAAAACAAAACTCAGGGCGTAACAGAGCCCTTCTTTATTCCCAGCACTTGTGAGGCAGAGGCAGGCAGTTTGCTATGAGCTCCAGGACAGCCCGGGATACACAGTGAGACCCAGGATCTGAATACATGAATGAAATTAAAAGTGTTTGATTGACATGGGTTTATCTAGAAAAGTTAGCTAGTAGATTATCTGATATCATTTTAACTCAGCTCAATAGCTAGAGGATCAGGAACACCCAGTGACAAGGTTACAGATGCCACTGAGAACAACAGCCTGTCAGCAGTGTGAGTACCCCACGGCAGAGATGGCGCCTCCAGGTTTGGAGGGTGCATCAGAAAACTGGTTCCCAGACACGGTTTCTGTGCAGCTCCACGGAAACAGCTGTGGAGCGTGAGAGAATAGCATGGAAATCATTTTGATTTTGAATTTCTCTAATGTCCCTGAGAAGAATCATCTCCCTTCTCACAGTTACTCTCATACCACACCCTCCTGGGCCCAAGGATCATTTCTGGTTCCTGCCTTAGGTCAAAGAAGGTCATGATCCGGCTGCCCGGCACCCTCTGAACCAGGGTGTTTCCCAGTTGGCGAACTCCCCAGCAACAGTAGACTCTGAGCGTGTGTGGTCACAGGCTCCTGGTTGTATTCTTGTCTCTCTTATTGTTTTGAAAGGACAGTGGCAATCTTGTTATATGTTGAGCTGGCATGTGGTTAGTCTAAACATATATATGCATGCACCTGGAGACTTTTCACAGGACTGCTGGGTCATGCGTCTACACTCTCAGGAACAGCAGAGCGCTCTGAAGTCCAGAGCTCTAGAGACCTGGAGAGCTGCGTTCAAATCATGATTCTCTAACTTCCTGTGTCACTCAGGACACAGAACCTCTTCTCCCTTGGCTCCTCCACCTGTGAAACAGAAGGTAACCGTTCCTACTTCACAGACCAGAACCAGAGAAAACCAGGTTGCCCATGTAAAGGGATTAAATAAAGGTGTTTGGAGCTCTCCTAAACGTCTACTTAGGGTCTCTTCCGAGCAAAGTCTGCTGGGAGCTCTACACAGAAGAAAGAGGGAAGTACGCTGCCAGTTAAGCTGGGAAAGGGGAACTGAGCCCTGAAAGGAGGAACTGAGTTTAGCTGCTACTCATTGCTGGCAGGGGTCGCCCTTGAATTGTGACCCTTAGCGTGAAAACAAAATGAGAGCTGGTGTTTGTCGGGTGCTCTCAGTGGCCAGAGAGGGAAGTCCACGCCCCAGTAACCCCTCACCCATGCCCCTGGAACGCCTCACCAATGGCCCTGAAATCCCTCACCCATGCCCCTGGAACTCCTCACCCATGCCCCTGTGAGTTCCCTCTCACTCACACCCCTGGAACCCCTCATCCATGCCCCTGTAAGTTACCTCTCAGCCACGCCCCCAGAACCCCTCACCCACGCCCCCGGAACCCCTCACCCACGCCCCTGGAAACCCTCATCCACACCTCTGTGAGTTACCTCTCACACACGTCTCTGTCGTTCCTCATCCATACTCCTATGAGTTATTCCTCACCCATTGTGTTAGTTAAGGTTTTATAGCCGTGAAGAGAAATCATGACTATGGCAACTCTTATGAAAAAATATTTAAATGGGGCTAGCTTACAGTTAAGAAGTTTAGTTCATTAACATCATCATGGGGAACACGGCAGCATACAGGCAGACATGATGCTGGGGAGGTAACTGAGAGTTCTACATCTAGATGGGCAGGCAGCAGCTATAGAGAGTGACACCGGGCCTGGCTTGAACTCCTGAAACCTCCAAGCCCACCCCCAGTGACACCTATGCTCCTAGAGGTAACCCCTCACCCGTGAGCCTATGACCAACTAGTAAACTCATTGGCTCACAAAACAAAACACAATGTAAAGCTAGTGCCGCAGGGCGTGTCCGTTGCTCTGGAAAGAACGGAACACCCATGCACCCTGGAGCCTCAAAACACTAACTGCAATTGTGGAGATTCTGAGTACAAGTTAGATGCTGCCCTCTTTCTGTGCGTGTGTAAACACAGTATAGGCGATGCTATGCAAAGATGAGCCATAAGGTCCATGCTAGCAATTTGTATGCACACTTGGAAGGACATACACAACAAACACAAGCAGGACAAGATAAAACAACGTTCCACAGACATTTAATCTTGGTTTTTGGACCAAGACCCACATGTCCATCTAGCCAAGGAGTACCTGCACATTACTGCGGTCTGACTTGTTTATTCTTGGGTATCTTTGTAAGACTTCACTCCCAATCCTAGTGTCTTGAAACATCCATTTAAATCTTAAAATTATATTTATTTATGTGTGAGTGTGCAGGTCCCACATGAATGCAAGGGTGGGCATGCTACTGCATGGGTACAGAGGTTCAGAGAATACCTTTGGGAAGTTGGTTCTCTCCTCCCACCATGTGGGACCCAAGGATTAAAATCAGTCCTCAGACTTGGCTACCATTGAGCCATCTATCTGGCCCCAAACAAACGTGTTGAAATACCGTGAGGGCTGAAGTTATGCTTTAAGTTTTAATTACTGTGCTTAAGAAAGCTATAAAACAAAAACGCCTCTAGCCTGTGAGCCCCACTTGCCCACGGACAGACAACTTCCTGCAGTGTTGGGGGCTGATGCTCACATGAGATAACAAACCCAGTGTCTTCACTTCTGTAAACAAGGTCGGTTGTTGCAGCTGCACAGGATGTGCTTGACCACAGGAGGGAGGTACATAGGCAGGAAGTATGTCAGGATGTATGCTTGTCTCTGATTGGACGAAGGCAGGAAGTACATAGCCTTGTGGGTTTTGCCTTTATAAGCACCTGACTAAATATCTTGTGGCCATTCTTGAGAATCCCAGTTATGGACCTGGCTAGTATCCGTCATTCTGGCCAGTATTTAATGACGCATGCTTAAATGTGGCTCAAAAATTGTGGCAGTGGTCTTATTTTCACACAGTGGGATTAACAGTACCTTATGATGTGTGTGATCTATAAAATGAATATCCATGTTCCCATTCCAAGAATGAACAGTTAACAACACCCATAAAACCTAATTTTAATATCTGCCTGTCAGGGCTGGAGAAATAACTTCCTAGGTGAAGTACTCACTGCCAAATCATAGGACCTGAGTGTGGATCACCAGAGCCAAGAATAAGGTGGAGAGCAATTGAGGAAGACATTCAGTGTCAATCGCTGGCCGTCACATATGCATGCATGCGCGCACACAAGCTCTCTCTCACACATACACAGACACACATACATTCACACATATGCATACACACACATATAGACACAGACACACTCTTACACACACACACATGCACGCACACATATACAGACACGCACACACACAGGCACACATACACACACAGAGGCACACACAGGCACACATACACTCACACACATGCATACACACATACACACACTTACACACATGCATGCACACACATACAGACACACACTCTCACATGCACACACACACATGCACACACACACACACTATTGTACACACGCTCTTCTTTGTCAGTATTTTAAAGCAATATCTAAGCAGGAGTTCATCAAAAATCCCTCAGTGTGCACTGTAAAAACGTGACCCAGCTGCTTATAAAACTAGGACCCACCGCGGTGACTCAACATATAGAGCTTCACTCTCTATGCAAATCCCCTGCTCATATCCATATTTTTTTCATTTTCTGTGTATAGGTGTTTCGCCTATACATCTGTGTGCCTCGTGTGTGCAGTACCCTTGGAGGCCAGAAGAGGGCGTCAGAACTCCCTGAACTGGAGTTAAAGAAGGTTGTGAGCTCCGTGTGGGTGCGAGGAACTGAACTTAAGGTCTCTGAAGATCAGCGAGTGCTCTTAACCACTGAACCATCTCTCTAACACCCCCCCAACACACAACACACAACATCTATTTGTGAGTCATATCCCTTAGTTCCTGGGTTTTCTCTGGAATACTATGGGAAATACACCCGAAGAGAGAGCGGCAATGCAGAGGAGAAGGTGAAGGGGGAACAGAATGGCGGTGAGCTATGATAGGAGGGCAGGCGTAAACAAAAGGGTGCAGGTCTGTGAGAGCCGACTGAAAGTGACTCACAGCTCCTCCTAAGTAGCGTGGAAAGGAGTAGACGGCAGCTGGAGGAGAAGACTGAGCTGTGGAACTACAGGAATGTCCAGACTGCCCAGCAGCAAGCTGTGAGGACTGCTCCCTCGAAGCTTGCCGGCCAGCTAGTGGGGGCTACACCACTGACGGCAGAGACACAAGAGACTGCCTCAAGACAAAGGTGAGGTGAGAGACAAGTCAGACAATGGCATGCATGCGCCTGCACAGAGAGGGAAAGAGGGGGGGGGAGGGGGGAGGGGGGAGGGGGGAGGGGGAGGGGGGAGGGAGAGTGAGGGGAATTAAAAATGCAGTGAGACCCTATAGTAAAAAGACATGATGTTAAATTCTGGATAAGAGTAGCAAAATAGCCATAGAGTACCACGAAGAACTCCCCCCCCCCTTTTCTAATTATCTACCCCATGAAAAGAAGGAGAACGGAGAAAATAAGCCAACGAGAAGCGTCAGCGAGTTATAGCTTGAAGTCCGCAGCTCCCATGAAAAGGAGAAGTATGAATGAGAGGATAGGGTGAGGTCAGATGGCTTCCCACCCTCTTCTGTGAGTCCAGCATTTTAATTTCACTCAAAAACCCTGAGAACAGCCACGAAGCTGTGGCTTGTTCCTGCCCTTATCATTTCTGACAGCGGGACAGTAAAATGGCAGCTGCTCAGATGTGTGTAAAGGGAGAGTACCAGCCATCACACCTGCGCTGGCTTGCGTGTCGTTTGTATGCACTTCAAAGGTCCATGTGCTAGAGGCCCAGTCCCCAAAGGCACTGAGTTGGTGCAACCTTGTAGAGGAGGGAATAGTTAGGTCATTGGAAAGGAGCCATCAGAAGGGAATTAATAAAGTCTCTAGGACTCTGGTTAGTTTTTATGAGAGCAGAATATTATGGAAAAGGCAAGTGTGGCTTCAAGCTTCTCTCTGGGTTCCTGTCTCTGCCTTTCTTGTGTATACACCACCACAGTTGTGATTCCATGAGGCCCTTGTCCAAGGCTGGACCAGTAGGACTTCCAGTCAACAAAAATATGAGCAAATACAACTATTTTCGTGGGGTGTGGTGGTGCACCACTATAATTTCAGGACTCGGGCTGAAGCAGGGGGAAAATGAGTTTGAGGTCAGGTTGTCTCAAAACAAATAAATAACTAAACAATTTATCAAGTAATTTCGCAGTCTTAGGTATCTGGTTACATTGGCAGAAAACAGAATAAAAAAGCAAGTTGTAAGGAATTAGAAGACTGGTTATTTTCAGCTTTCTTCAAAGCAACACTCAGTGTTCCAAGCTCAGAGCAAGGGACTCAGTCAGTCCCGCCTTTGCTGCCATTCCTTCTCACACGGATGGCAACACACCAGCACCCCGAAACCTGAGAAGATTGGCGCATCCAAGGTGGGATCAGTGGTGGAACAGATAAGGAGATTAGACATGGGAATTATTGTATCATGAGTGTCAGGGCTGTGGAGTGGCTGCCCAGAAGTTGGAGTTCTTCCTAGAGGTGGACAAAGAAAGAATTGGACACCCAGAGACAATGAAAGTCAAGGCCCAGAAAAGGTGACAACAGGCATTTACTGAAGCAGAAGTCACTCCATTAGGAAGTGTGGGAATCCCCAGAACTGCCAGACCAGTGAACTAGTGGTCTAGGCTGGTCCCCTCTCTTTTATCCCCTCTTTTCCTTCTCACTTCCCTCCTCTTCTATTTCTGTCACCTCCTCCTTCAGACTGTCCTTGGCCCAGGAAGATAACCACAGTGAGTAAGGAGACTTGAGAGTGGTGGTGGTGGTGGGAGGGGGGGGTGTCATCTCTCTTCACAGTCTAAGCTACTGTGTGGGAACCTTATCTCTCCCTCCAGTCTCTTCCCCAGCTGCCTATTTATTCCCTGCTAACTCCTCACAGAGACACTGGTGGAAAGACCCTGAAGTTAACAGAGTCCCTGAACTCCAGAGCTAAGAATAAACAGCTGAGGGGTTGTTGCTGAAAACAGAGAGGTTGGGGATCTAACACTCATTCAGAAGCATCACAGGGTATGTGTGTGTGTGGGGGGGGAGGGTATCAGGTAGCAGCAGCATGGTAGAGATACTTATTGCAAGTCTCACAGAGGAATTAACTCTAAAATTCCAGCTGACTGCCCAACAAAAGGGCTAAAGCTGCTTCTTTTCCTTTAAGTGCAGTGAGATAATTCAAAACAACAGCTTATTTATGACAGTCATTTCTGTACAATCAGTACATCTTATATGTTTATCCTGCTAAGCTCAACTGTTATATTTCATACAAGGATAGATAGGGGAGTGTTCTAGGTAAAGCGAGGCTGTTGCCAAGGGTCTACATGGGAAGAGAACTCTATGGTCATTGTCTCTATTACTGCTCTCATGGCCATGAACGCAGACTTGACAAGAGCAGCTGAAGGGAGGAGGGTTCATTCTGAGAAACTACAGATCAATGTGTTGGGGAAGGTGTGACAGCAAGAACGGCCTGTGGCTGTGGTGACAGGAGTGTGAAGTGACCAGGAAGCAGAGAGAAGACAAAAAGAAGTCCCAACTCTAAGTCCTCAAGCCTGCCCCCCTTCCTTCCCCTCCCCACTTCCCCCACCACACAGTAAAGGACCCACTCTAGGGAGACTCTACCTCCTAACTTGTTGGGCATGGGCTGGAGACCAAGTATTCAAACACAAGCTTTTGAGAACAAACTACAAGAGTCACCTAGGTAAATGTCTTGAGTCTGGAGTCTTTCTATTTTCTCTGTACTTTTGTTTACTTCAGGAATTCTAGCAAAATTGGAGGCAACTTTTTGAGCAGTTCTAGGCACTCAGAAAAACTGATACATAGGCAAATAAAATCTGTCCCCAAAGTGACTTCCCCAGTTTGTTCTCGCCAGCACTGACAGAGCTCCTGTGGCTTCACACCCTGGCCAGCATTTGGTAGTGTCAGCATCTGCATATTGGACAGTCCAATAGCCCCACAGCGGATGCTCATCACTGCCTTACTCTGCATCTGTGTTTACAAATGGGGGGGGGGCATCTTCCCATTTTGTTCTTCTCCATCTCTACATCTTCCTTGGTGAGGTGACTGAAGTTTTCCCGACCCTTTGAAACCAGAGTCCGAGTTTACTGTTGTGTGCTGTGGAATAATCATTTGGACACTGAAGATCTGTCGCTCAGATTGGTTTAATAAAAAGCTGATTGGCCAGTAGCCAGGAAGAAAGTATAAGCAGGACGACTAAACTAAAAAGGTTGAAATGAAGAAGGGCAGAATCAAATGAGTAGCCAATTAGAAGCAGAACAAGTCAGACACACAAAAATGGGATAGAAGTAACATCCATGTGGGAGAATGTAGATTAATAGAAATGGATTGATTTAAATTATAAGAGTTAGTTATGTAATGAGAGTTACATGTATAAGAGTTAGTTAGAAATGAGCCTGAACTATCAGCCGAGTATGTATAATTAATATTAAGCCTCTGTATCGGTTATTTGGGAACTAGTGGGCAGAACAGAAACTTCTGCCTACCAATGTCTTCAGCTCTTTGTACATTTTGCACAGCAGCACTGTCTGCTCTTGTCTTTTTGGATCTTGTTCCTGGTTTGTTTCTCCTCTCATTCTCTTGATGCTGTCTTTCAACAAGTAACTATTTTAGAAACCATGCATTTTTATTAAAAAAAAAAGCATTGATTGATCAATGCAACAAACCTAGAAATAGACTCAGTGTAGGAATACTAAAGTTTGTGTGGGGGAAAACCAGCATTCTCAGCTCAGGGCAGGATTGTTGATTACAACTGATATTATTGGGCCAGTGAGAAGATTCGGTGTGTAAAAGCACTTGGCACTTGCCCCACATGCCTGAGTTTCATCCCCCCAAAGAATACAAGTGGAAGGAGAGAACTGATCCCACATATACAGTGTGTGCCCATGAACACATCCTCTCTCTCTCTCTCTCTCTCTCTCTCTCTCTGTCTCTCTCTCTCTCTCTCTCTCTTTCTCTCTCTCCCTCTCTCTCTCACACACACACACATGAGAGAGAGAAAGGGAGTTAAAAAACAAATGGTTTCATTATTTCTTCATTTTGAAGACAACTGTTAGTTTTACATATCATACCATATCATATCAATCATAACATATCATATACTAAGTTAAATTAAAATAAATCTCAAGGAAGAAGAATCTAAATATAAAAAGAACTATTAGAAGGAAATGAAAGACTATCTGGGCAAGGCATTTTGTTTATTTTACTTTTATGGGAAGGTTAAATTATTTTTAGATTACTTTTAATGTATATGGGTCTTTTGCTTGCATGCAGTACCCATAGAGACCTCTGGAACTAAAGCTAAAGACTGTTGTGAGCCATGGTGTAGGTGCTGGGAACCCAAATCCTGGTCCTCTGCCGTGAACAGCAAGCATTCTTAACTGCCAAACTGTCTCTCCAGCACTTAAATGTTAAATTTTGTCTGTGAAATTTTATTTAAAAAAATTTCAGGTTTATTGAAGTTTAATTGACAAAAATGATGTACATTTTCAGTGCACAATGTGGTGTTTCTGAAGTAATTGCCATAACTAAACAAATTAACGTCTGTCACCACAGTTGGAAAGACAGAAACATGAACTTGTAAGGCCTAGTGCATCTGAGGCAGTGGTGATGCACACCTTTAATTCCAGCACTTGGGAGGCAGAGATAGGCAGACCTCTGTGAGTTCAAGGCCAGCCTGATCTACAGAGTGAGTTCCAGGACAGCCAGGACTACACAGAAAAACCCTATCTCAAAAAAATAAATAAATAAACAAATAGCTCTCAGAGAAACTGTAGCCCTAAGTCAAAGGAAATTGTTCTCATATTTACCATCCAAAGTCTTATCCCCTGCCTACTAAAAACACGTAAGATGAACATGTACCTTAAAACTGTTAGGGGACTAGTAAGAACATAGGTTTCTGTCAGAGACAAAAGCTCTTTCTTATTGAATGAAAATCCCTTCTTTCTGGCTTCACCCGTTTCCCGCAAACAATTTTTCAGGGGTGATGAGTAGCTCACCATCAACTACCACTGAGATCACAAGAAGGGGAGGTGCCGTGAGCAAGAAACAGCAGAAATACTCACACAAAATAACCAGACATGGAAAGACTTCATGAGTCAGAATTAGCATTGAAAACAGCTATACTGCATGTGCTATTTTTAAAGTTTTATTAAAGACCCTAAAGTCAAAAAACAGATGATTTTTTTTTTTAAGTCACGGTGCTGGGAAGTCCCGGGTGCAGAGATTAGCTGATGGCTCTCAGGGCCAGCATACTGACACACAAGAATGCAGGTGTGTAAGGGGGAAGCCTATTGAGTGTAGAAACACTGGGCAACATGTTGACTGTCAAGAAGATTTTGTTTTTTTTAGGTATTTGTGTGATCAACTTCAGTGGCAGTTAACACTGAAGAAGACTCAGAAGTGGGAAGGACCCTTATGTCACCTTGTCTGCACTCTCAGTGAAACTCCAGAGAGACTTGGCCAGTTGAAAAAGATCGAATTTATTCTGCACGCACAGATCCAAGTCTTTTTACTGCTGTGTAGCAAAGTCCCCTGAGCTAAAACATTCAGTCTTTGAGGGATGCACAGTGTCCTAAAGGAAAGCTCACTAAGACTTGGGAAGTAAATTCAGAATCCTTAAGAAGTTCCTGAAACTGACCAGATACACTTGTTCCCTTCCCTCCCCCCAAGGTTATATAAGCAACAAAGAGTGTTGCAAGACACTTGCAGACCAGACAAGTTGCCTAGAAGAGAGACTCTTGGACTTGCTGAGTGAGCTACAGGTCAGTCATAAAGTAAGCTGCAGAGTTTTAGCTTCCTGGGCTGGGCTCTCTATTATGAAGATGTGTTTGATTCATTACTGCTCCCGTCAACCCATAAAAGTAACCCCAATAAACAACTGGTTTACCAAACTTGATATTGATGGTGTGGCTGTTTGGGTCTGTTATTAATTCCCTATCTGGGGTGAGTAGATGTTTGTTCATCTCTCCCTAGAGAGCTGTCATTAAAAATCCATACCCTTGAAAAGACCTATGGACTCTGCAGCCTCCTTCAAGAGAAATGGCTATTCTGCTGGTTCACTGAAACAAAATTAAGTCTAATGATTGACAAATTATTAACCATAACAAATGATGAGCAACAAAAATTCTCCATTCAGGTTAAAATATTTAAAGGTGAAAAGGGAATAGAAATGGAAACCCAGGAACATTTTAAGCGCAAAGGGCAGAGGGGCTCCCAGTGAGTATAAACAGCCCGCATCCCTGCATTAGTGAGTATAAACAGCCCGCATCCCTGCATTTTCTTTGGTGGTGATTACAGTCTTTGCTTGGGCTTAGGGAACAGTTTTTAATAGGCACTTAAATAATCAGTGCTTCCAGGAAATCTTCGACAGGATGCTGCTCTTTTCAATTCCCCACAAACAGCATCGTTTATCTCATTGTATTTGTTTATTTACCGTATCTAAATACTCATTGTATTTATTTATTGTTGGTTAGAGTTTGCCAAAAGTGACTGTTTCGATTCTGATGCTATTTATTAACAGACTAACAAAACCAAAAACATGTCAAGAACTGCAGACCAGGATATAAGGAGACTGTGGGCAATAGGTAACGCCCTCAGAAACAGGGTTTTTGCAGGCAAAAGCCTCTGGGGCCACCTTTCGGATCACAATGATGTTGGCAGGAGCATCTTGGTCCTTTGACATTAAACACATCATTCCATAAGCAGTCTCAGCCTTGGGCTTGATGAGCAGGGCTGTGGTGGAGGGAGAAGCTTGAGCTTGGGAAACCCTCCTTTCTGCAAAGAGTGGCCTTGGTTCCTGGGACTTCCAGATCTGGGGAATGGTCTGTTCCTCTGGATATGTCGTGCCAGGGGACTGAAGGCCAGTTGTCTAGGGTTGCTGCCTGTCTCCAGTTCAGTTTGTGATGGTGCCCAGCTCAGGATCAAGGGCGCTGACTAGCTCTGTTTGTGATGCTGCCCTGCTCAGCTCAGGTTCAGGGTGGTAATTGGTTGAAGCTTGGCTTGGGGATCTGGGCTTCAGGTTCGGGTGCTACTTGACTGGGTTCAAGGTACTGCTCATCTCAGGCTCGGTTAGGGGTACTGCCCCGTCCACGTTCGGGGTCTTAATTGTTTCAGGCACGGTTCAGCGAGCTGTTTTGTTCTAGCTCGGGCTTTGGGTGTTAACTACGCTGGATCTTGGGGTATTCCTACCGCGGCTCTGTTCAGGGCGCTGCCCAGCTCTGTTGGGTTCTGGGCGGGGTGTTCAGGGTGGCGGAGGAAGCGCGGACGCTGCCCGGGCGCTACCCGGGCGCATTGAGGAAGTTCCCCTGAGGAAGAAGCGGCGAGCCGGGCAGCGGGGAGAATCGGGGACCCGCGTGCACCAGGCGGGAGGAGGAGCAGGAGGAGAAACAGGAGTGGGGAGGAGGAGAAGGGGTTGAAGGACGAGGCCACCTGCCCAGGTAGAAGCCACTCCGCCCCGCCGCGCTTTAGAGCAGGGCCTCGGCCTCCCCTAGGCGACAGACCTTGGCTAGCCCAGGCTGGACCTCGGCTTGGCTCCACCATCTGCTGCTGAGCGCCGACCCACTCGACCCCAATACTCGGCACCGGACTCCGGCGAGCACGCGCGCGCGCCCGTGGGGCAGGGAGCGCGGCTGGCAGCGGGGCCGAGCCGGGAGCTCCACCTCTCGGCTGCGCACTTCGTCGGGCGACTCTGCGAACCCCGGGACTGACACTGTGCGCGCCCCCGAAGCGATGCAGAGTCCCAGAGCCTCTGAAATGCGGTAGGTGAGGGCAAGAGCAGTTTCACCAAACTCTGAACCCCTACCCAAACCAACAAGCTCTCTCTGCTTGGCGGACTTCCTTTTGTGAGTCGCCTCTCCAAATCCTTGGAGACTCTTTTAGGCACTAAAGTGTACATTTGAATGTATATCAGTAAGGCTCCCAAAACTTAACCTCACCTAAAAGTCATTGAAAAGAGACTCACTTCTTTCAAAGTCTGAGGAGTAGAAAGAATTGGGAAGGTCGGTCAGCTTGCCTTATTCTTGGGAAGGGTTTTTTGAGTTTTGCCTGCCTGACCAAAATTGTGTTCAAATTTAAGTAAAATTCTCCACGATGGGTATTTTTCTTTTCCTTGGTATCTTCTCTCTCTCTCTCTCTCTCTCTCTCTCTCTCTATATATATATATATATATATATATATATATATGTAAAAATATTTAAATACTTACACAATATCAGGTGTTTTAAGTGACAATTTTTTTCACTCGGATTATTTCACCAAGTCATTTTGTTCTATCCAAATGAATAATTTGGTTTTAATAGACTTAGGAAAATTTTTACAGTCAAACAGAAATTTATTTGTATTCTGTATTTGAAATGCTTAAATATATCAGATTAAAAATAAGTCTTAAAAACGAATTTTTTTTGAAAAATGTTTTAAGTTAGGATAATAAATGGGGAATATATTGTTGAAACATATTTCACATCTGGAAGGTGAAATTGATAGAAAGTTTTATTTTGTTGCTAGGCTTGCATGAGACAGTTCTTTGGTCCTTTCAGGGCCGTATTTAATATTCTACATGTAGGCATTATCCCTCTGGTTTGGTTTTACTTACCCAGCAAACTGTCCCTCATCATTCAAGGTGTGTTTGGGATTTAGGAGTTTTCAAAAGTTAAGGTTTACATTTAGACTTCCGAAGGGTATTTGTATACAGAAACACCGCTGCTTGTGACCACTCCGGCACTGTTGGGCAGTGTTTTGTTATCCCAGGCTTCATTCTTTCTTCCCACAGAAGTGTCTGTATTCTGAGGGGAATAGATACCAACTATAAATAGCTTCTGTCAGTTTAGACCAGGTGGTGTCGTTCGATGAGGTTCCTTAAAACTTAGAGCGAGGAAGGAAAAACAAGCTTTGTTTTTCATAGCGGGGGCTCAAGGACTGGGGCCTTATTGGACTCCTCAAACTATCGCGTGCTTTTGAGAAAGTTGAGTGCTTTTGCAGCGGGACATCTCACCCCTTCCAGTACCCAGTGGGCGCGGGAAACAGCAAGGGTCCACCAAACGTCCACGCATTTAGTCACCCAAGTAACAGGCGGTTCATCCTATAGAGATAAAGTTTCAAAGATAGAGATAAAGTCGCATCATCCTGCGACTTCGGGAGAGAGCAAAAGTCACTCCAGGAAGGGGCGTGGTCATCCCCCACAGCTGCAGTTCTTGGAAGACAGATTTCCTGCTCCCACTATTATTGAAACTTTGTGTCTGTTCTCTTTGCCCAAGTCAGTGTACAGTCTCTCAGCTTTCGCTGTATGGACCTGTTTCCAGCTGCCCCAGCTACCCCAGCTACCCCAGCTGCCCCACTGCCCCAGCTACCCCAATTACCCCAGCTGCCCCTTTACCCTCGTCTGCAGCCTTTGGCCATTTTCTTTGTTTTTGGATTGGTGTCGTGACAACTGGGTGGGGGAAAAAAAACACAGGTTGGATTTTTTTCTTTTTATGTTAGAAGGCAGAGTCCTAACAAAGATGTAATTCAATTGCTGCTTACTCAGTTGGATAGGTATCGCCACAATCTTTACCCTTGTGTTTGAACATTAGGCAAAAGAGGTTTTCATAGGGAAACGCTGCATAAAGACTAAAATAATAACTACGTTGATTGTATTTTATGAAGATTTCCGAATTTTGAAATATTTTAGGCACAATTTTCATTTGATTATAACTTTGACAAAAATGTTAGCTTGGATCTGTTTGAGGATTCTTTGTTTTGGCTTTAGTTTTTTTATACATATTACATATTTTCTTTTAAGAATCAATTACGGGAGAGAGGTGGTTCCTCAGGTAAGAACACTTAACTGCTTTTGCAGAGGACTGGGGTGGGTGCCTTTCCCAGCATCTACCCTGAATGAGGCTCACAACCATCTGTAACTCCAGCCCCTGGGGGCTCCAGCTCCCCCTACTGGCCTCCACAGGCACTGCGTAATTAGGCACAAATGTACACACACACACACACACACACACACACACACAATTAAACAAACTTTTAGAAAAGAATCAATTATGTAGGCAGGTGTGGTGATACTTCTGTAACCATAACACTTGAGAGTCAAAGGCAGGAGGATCAAGAGTTCAAGGTCATCCTCGACTATATAGCAAGACTGAGACCAGCCTAAAGAAGACATTGTTTTTAAAAAGAAAACAGTATACCATGAAGTAGCAAGGGTTGTAAGTTGGTCAATAGAATACTTGTCTAGTGTGCATAAAATCCCCAATATCAAATAGATCATATGTGATAACACAGACTTATAATCCTAACACTTGACGGTGATAGGATCAAAAGGCCAAGGATATCCTCTAGTATGTTCCCAGTTTGAATCCAGCCTGAGCTGCATGAGACCCTGTCTCATAAAAAAAAATGAGTAAATAAAAATAAAACTATGTAACTTTTGCTCTGTATTCTTTAAAACTCATTGACTGAATTTAAACATTAAATACCATGAAATATGGTTAAAACCAAAGCTGTGAAAAAAAGCATATTTCATTTATGTTGCGATCAGTTTAATAGACCAAAGTGGCCCTTCTTCATCCTTCATTTCATGGAAACTTGGGGTGCATGCGGGAGTTGGGATGCTGTCCTGGCTGCTTGGGGTGGGGAGAGAGAGATGCAAGGAGGGAAGAACAGAAGAACCCCTTGCTCCCCCATATAGAGTCCTGACTCTGGGAGCTGTGGTGTGCCCCGCACTTCTGGGTCAGCTTTCAGGCTTGGGTGGCAACACAGGTGTGGGGAAGACTGACCCTGCTGGAGGAGGTCAGCTAGGAGAGGCAGGACAGACGCCCGGGTTGGCAGATCTGGGTGCCAAGTGCAGAGAGAAGGAAGGGCTCAGCACAGTTAGGGAAATCCATAATCTCAATATCAATGAATTTAGGTGGATTCAGCATGCCTATAGAAAGTGTTGAAATACCCGCTGTGGCGCTTACTGCCGCCTTTCTCTGTAGGTTTAGCTTCACAGATGGACCTTTGTTCTAGCTACAGCAGCCTCATGTGAATGCACTTGACAGTTCCTGTGGCGTTGCCATGGAAATGTCTTAGTGTGACCCGGGTTAATTTTGTCTTTTTACTTCATTTTAATTTAACTGAAAAATTTCCCCCTTCAGACTCAGCATCCTGTCTTTCTGCCCCATAGTCCCGCTTCCAAGAAGCAGGCTTTTCATTTTGGAAGCTGTTCCTTTCCTCTTGCAAGGCACACTGATGAGTTTATTTCATGACTCAGTTTCAGAGTGTGTCTGAGAATGAGGAGTGGGGAAGCCAGATGCCCATACCTTCTGATGGTAATCGGTCTGTGGTTTGTGTCTAACAGTTTACAGCAAGTGTTTACTGATGCTGTTTACTGCCATTCATGAGTCCCTTCTTTGTCATAGCATCTCCACTCTGATGACCCAGCCAGAGTCCACTGGCCTTCCCCAGTGTGTTCCCTCTTCAGTGCTCCTGTGTAGCCCTCGGGGTTGGCAGCCTCGCCAGCTACAAGCGCTAGGACCCCTTGGGTAGTCTGAGGTTTGAATAGTTTGCCTATGGCCCCTGAGAAGGTCTGTGTGCTTGGGTTAAACCCTGAGTGGGTGTAGAAAGTCAATTATACCCTTGAGAAGTGGGTCCTAGCTGGGGTGAGGGTAATGTCCTCAGAGGAAGATGAGCACAGGTCTTCAGGGACCCTGAGTGAAACAGCTAGCCAGGCTACTGATTTCTTTGGCTCCTGTCTCTACATAGAATCTCTTCCTCACTCCTGACCCCTCCCAGAATACCTTCTGCCATGTCATTCTGTGGCTCATAGGGCCATACCAACGGTAGAACAGGTGGGATCACCCTGTCTTGGGCTCCCAAAAATGCAAGCCTGATAAACTTC
This sequence comes from Microtus oregoni, assembly GCF_018167655.1. NCBI lineage: Eukaryota > Metazoa > Chordata > Mammalia > Rodentia > Cricetidae > Microtus > Microtus oregoni. The sequence continues at coordinate 53,591,730 of NW_024543070.1, read as the reverse complement.
TACCAAGTACTGGGCTTCAGGTATTATTTTCATAGCAACAAGAAGCAGAGAGGGCCGTTGTGCATTGCCATTTCCTTTCTCGTTCTTCCCTTGTCCCCTCTGCTCTCCTAGGGCAAAACTTTGTTTTGGCGGGTTTTTTTTTGTTGTTGTTCTTTGTTTGTTTGTTTGTTTGTTTTTAGTTTGCACAGAACCTAATACAATTTTCTTCTCAACTTATGACATAAAACTGAAACCTCGTTTGACACAAGTTTCCACACAGTCAAAAATATACCATGTTATCTCTCAGTTCCATTTTTTTCTTCTTCTTTTTTTTTAACCCCCCCTGGAACTATCTCCTGTCTTGCTCCAGGCTGACAGATGTTCTTCAGTCTGGCAGAACATATGTTAAGAGCTGAAGAAGGTCCTTAAGGAGTTTTTTGATGAAATATATTTCTTGGTACTCACTGAATTCTGTTTTGGATCTTGGAGGCCTAAAAACATCCAGGTCAGTGAGTAGATACATGGTATTACCATAATCTGTTATCATAATTGCTGGCCACAGTTCCCATAATCTTTTTATCTCTGTGGTTGCTTACATTTTTACTTTCAGAAGAATTTCTATGGTTTCTTCCATCTGAATGTATTTTTCAGTCATGCTATGTGAGAGATTGTTTTCACTTCCAATGCAGCGGTTAGACATCTACATTCTAAATCAGTGTATTCACCCATCACTGGTGCGCTTATCTGAGAGAGAGAGAAATGGTGGTCTCTCTGGAAAGCCCAGGCCTGGCCTTCCTGTCAGTTCTCTTAACTGTGCTAAGGTGACCATCATGGGCTGTGAATACCACCTTCAGAAAACTGTCTTTGAACCAATGCGGAAGACATGAGAAGGATGAAGTTTAGCAAGCAGAACTCATCTGAAGGACATGGAGAAATAGCCATTGTCATTCGGCTTGCTTCTCTGAGTGTGTACACTTGACATGGCTAGAAGCGAATCTTTTTCAAGTTAGGAGAATAACAACAAAAAGAGGTTTCATTGGAAGAATGGGCAGTGAGTGGACCAGGAAGGAAACTAATTTTGAATCAACGACATTTGTCACAACAGCTGGGAAAATTCTGGCCCCAAGTGAGGGCCAAAGCTTCCAGAGATTGAGGATGGCCCAAGGTCATGCAGACACAGTTTTCAAAGGGGTTTATGCACCACCACGTGTGCACAGTCTCGGCCCCTGATGCTCGGGTCCATCTTGAGATGCTAAGAGGTCTGGGGTGTGGCCTTCTGCCCTGTTCTGCCTGGAGCCACTGGAGAGGAACAGGAGAGATTGCTGTTTTAGAATGGCTCACAGGATAAATAGCACGGACTTGAAGGCCAGGGAGTTTCAACTGCATGGGAATTGGTGAATGTGCTGGGTATAATGGCTGCTCTGTGTGTTAGTTGCAAAGACTGGGTGGTCCCGAAAGTTCACTCCCCATTTGATGTGTGAGAGAGAAAGAGCCAGAAACAGAGACAGAGAGCAGTGGGGGAGGGATCGGGCAACCAGCTTCCCTCTGTACACAGGTGTTTGTGTTCATAAACTCTGCCAGTCTTGGAATTTTCCGGTGTTCGAGTGTTTGTGAATGTCAGTCTATTCTGAGACGACTCACAAAAGATGAAAACATATAAAATAACTCTCAGGGAGAGAAAGCGTGTACCCGCCTGCACCCACTTCCACACAAGTCCGTTGGAGCGGTTTCTATCTTCGTGATTCTTTTCTCACAGTATTCTTAGTCCGTCCAGGACTTTGCGATCACACTGTTGGTTCTGTGCCTGCTTCCGTGACCTGGCTTTTTTTTTTCCTCATGAGGACACAAGCTGCTTTTCTTCTGGTTGAGAGCTTGGGCTATGGTTTCTGGGTGACTGTGGCTTGACAGCTGAGCCTTTCAGGCTGCAGCCGAGGGTGACCTGAAGGCAGCCTGTGTGAGCCGTGGGCCGACTGTGTGTGCGGTCACTTGCTCGGCTCCAGATGTGTCTATCTGCACTGCTGCGCTGACCACAGAGAGCCCCAGGACATGTCACACACCCCTTCTGATGAGAACTCTGGGACTGTGGCTTTGATCAGCCACTGTCCAGTTCTACATGGTGGTTTCCTAGGCCCTCCCAGGGCAGCATAGTTGACAGAGGCACCCAGGATCCCAACTCCACCATTTCTTTCAATTACTTAGGTTTATGTTATCTCATGTACAAAGTGATGCTGGGCTCCCCCTTCCCTGGAGCCCCTTCCAGTCTCACAGCTGTGCTGTGCAAATCTGAGCTGCTGGCCTCAGAGAATGAACCCCCTGCAAGCGTTGATGGGAGAGAGCTGGAACCAAGGATAAAATGCTGCTGGTCACCTGGAGACTGAGGAAAGCATCTTTTTACAAGCAGAATGACTTTTTTACAAGCAGAAGGCCTTGTGGGAGGGTCATGAATACAGAGTGGCTCTTGCCCAAGAGCATCACCTCATTTTTGAAGCAAGCTTTCAACACATTAAAGATGATTGTGTTTATCATCAGCAAGGTGTGTGTGTGTGTGTGTGTGTGTGTGTGTGTGTGGTATATATGTGCAATACAAGTGTGTCAGGTTGAGAATTAAAGGTAACTAAGTCACTCTCTCAAAGAGACCTGAGATCAGAGTATAGATCAGAAGGGACCCAGAGGCATAATTCTTGCCACTTTAACACAGTAGCTTCCTCTACACACACACACACACACACACACACACACACACACGCACACGCGCGCGAGCGAAGGGTGAGACTACAGAGAGGAAGACTAGGTAGAGAGAGAGAAAAAAAGAGAAACTAAGTGGAAACAGTATGAACTTTGGAAACCCAAAGCTCACCTTCAGTGAGCATACCTCCTCCTACAAAACCAGACAACTGTAATCCTTCCCAAATAGTTCTGCCGACTGGGGACCAACTATTCAAACATAGGAGCCTGTGGGCGGCATCTTTATTCAAGCCATCACACCCATCTTCACACACACCTTATCCTTCTCTAGACTGCCCGTGACACCTGACACACACGCATGTCTGGATACATGGTACTGTCAGGGAACTAGGGCATGAAGGACAATGGGCACATATTCAATGCAGACAGAGTGGCTGTCTTTGACTACTGTCTGAGGCTGGGTGCATCTTCAGGAAGCTGCTGCCATGAGGGCTACATGTTAACTGAACCAACTCCACTGTTGAAGGTGAGAAGGTGAGGGTTTATTACAATTCTCAGCGGTGAGGTCCTTATTTGTAAGACATCAGCGAGGCAACCACTGGGACCAGCTCAGGTTTCCTTAGGACTGATAAGGAAAGGCATGCCACTGAGGGGACTATGTGAGCACTCCTGCTTGTGGATCAAAATGTAAGCTCTCAGCTACTGCTCCAGTGCCCTGACAGCCTGCTGCCATGTTCCCCACTGTAACCATCACTTAACCTTCTGGCACTGAAGGCTCCAATAACTGTTCTCTTTTCTAAGTTGCCTTGGCCACGGTGTCTCTTTGCAGCAATAGAAGAGTAACCAAGACAACAGGCATGTTCTTCACACTGCTAAGGACTCGAGCAGCTGCAGATCTGGGTACTACGTGAGGTGGGGTGCCTGTGAACCAGTCCTTTGCAGATACTATGCAGGACTTAGCTTCTGAAGTATCATTTTTAAATAGGATTTTTATTTATACCTTGAGAATTTCAGACTTGTTTATATAATATATTCTGATTGTATTCATCCATCATTTCCCTGACTCAACAAGCCCCTCCTACCTCCATCTCCTCTTCCTCCTTCCCCTTCACCTCCTCACTACCCTCCTCTCCTCCATCTCCTACTCCTCTTTCTTTAGTAACCCACTGAGACCCATCAGGGTTGCCAGTTCACACGAGGATGCAGAGCTGGGCACCAGAGCATGGGCAACCTAAGGAAAAGTTTCCATCCCTCAGTTACCATCAACTGCCAGTGACTTCTCAGCAAGGCACGGGCCCCCACTATCCCTCCATCACTACTGGAAAGTTGAATGACTCGGTCCTGTGCAGGTTCCATAGGTACCCACATCTGATGTGAGTTCTTGCATGCGATCGCCATGGCATGTCCAGAAGAAACGCGTTTCACAGCGTTTCTGCCCATCCCCCTGCTCTTATGTTCTTTCCCTCCTCTCTTCCTTGGTGTTCCCTGGCCTTTGGGACAGGGTACAATGATGACATAAGGGCCCCATTTAGAGGTGAACACTCACAAAGCTTAATTTTTTGTTTTGTTTAGGAGGATTTGGGGTTTGGGAGATTCTTGGTATTTTGTTCAGTTTTCTGCAGCTTTAAAAGAATAATCAAGGTCTGGGGTCTGGGTTGGAACTTGGTGGTAAAGTGCATGCCTAAAATGTGTGAGGCCCGGGTTTTTAATCCCTGGTATTACACACATGCCACATGCACACCCATACAGACACACACACACACACACACACACACACACACACACACACAAAGGCATCTTCCCCCGCCCCATACACAAAGTGAGCAAGCTGCCGGGCGGTGGTGGCACACGCCTTTAATCCCAGCACTCGGGAGGCAAAGGCAGGCGGATCTCTGTGAGTTCGAGACCAGCCTGGTCTACAGAGCTAGTTCCAGGACAGGCTCCAAAAAAACCACAGAGAAACCCTGTCTCAAAAAAACAAAAAAAAAAAAAAAAAAAAAAAAAAAAACAAAGTGAGCAAGCCAGTGAGAGAGTCAACAATGTAGTGCAAAGAGGGATCATGTCCCTTGTGGGGACAAACTGTAAAGGCTGTGTTGAGCAAGTTCCCTCATTCTGCTCTTCTGAATACAGAAAAGTGAGATTATTTGCTGGGACAGAGCTACCATGAGCTCTGAGAGAACTGGAAGGGCCCCTGAGGACAGCAACAGGCCAGAGCATCGTTAGGTCCTTTGGATGGACAGAAGTGAGTGGAGAACTGGGGACCCCTCCCACTGGGCCCTGTGAGTCTCCTCAGGATCCAGCCCCTCTGCCTGCTTACTCGGAGTCTAAGGAGAGACTGAATCACCTGCGTCTAGGATTTCTGTGCTGTGTAATTTGGGAGAGGAGAAAACACCACAAGAGGTGTTGCTCTGAGGGGCCCTGCAGATTAGGAGACTTCCTCCCTCCCATGAATCAGCCTGGCATCAGGAAGTACAGCTGCCTGGGCTGCCCCCCCTCCCCCCCCAGCCATCGCAGGGCTCTGTGACAGCTTCCAGCTCAGCTTCCATAATGAGCCTCTCACAAGACCCACGTGTCTAAAGGATTCCTTGTGGGGGGATTTTAACTGAAAGGGTATATTGGTTATTTTTCTCAGTGCTGTGACAAAAACACCCGCCCCCTCCAAAAAAAAAAATGCAACTTGAAAAGGGAAGGGCTTATTCTGGCTCACAGTTTAAGGATCCAGTCCATCATGGCAGGGAGAACTTGGCAGCAGGAGCTTTAGGCCACATTGCATTCAGGAACCAGGGACCAACAGATGCTGGCCCTCAGCCTGCTTTCTCCTTTTTATTTAGTCGGGGACCCCAGCCCATGGAATGGTACTGCGTACTGCCGGTGGTAAGGATGGGTCCTCGCCCCTTAGCCTAATCTAGAGAATCCCTCACGGCTGGTGCCAGAGATTTGTTTCCATGGTGACTCCGAGTCCACCAAGTTGTCAATCAAGATGGAGCACCTCAACTGTTTCCCTGAATGCTGGGCTTCCACAGGACTTCCTTAGAACCCCAGGGGAAATGTGAATAGTCCCCCCTGCAGTCAGAAGCTGTGTGTCTGCTCTATAATTTCGGGAGTCAGCTCAGAGCCCCAACTTCCTAATGGAGACCAGAGCGCCAGAATGAGGTACTCTCTATCCAGGCTGCCTGCGGGCCTCACCTGAGAGCTACAGAAAATCTGATTTCTGGGCCCAGTCCCAAGATTTGAAGATCCTGAGGGGCTTGGGATCCTCCACTGGGACGGTAGGGAAAGTGCCAGAACCCTGACACCTGGTAGAGCAGCACTGTTCTTGTGGCTGAACTGGCTGGTGCCAAGGAGCTGTCCCCAGCATCACTGGCAGGCATAGGTGGTTCTAGACTGCTTCTGCAGACTGCACTGGGCTCTCTGAATTTCTAAGAACCATCAGAAGCATCAGTAGACAGCCCTCCTCTGCCCATTTTCATCCCCTAATAAAGATAAAGATATACAATTTATTCCAAGCTCTAAAGTTCCTTTCTGCCCAGCCCTGAGCTTAGCTGGATCAGCATGTCCTGGGCTGTTTGTAGACACTGCTCACTGCCTTCTGAGAATGAGGTCTGGTAGATGAGAAGCCTGTGGTGTTATGCTGTGTCTAAGCAGCCAGGAGTGACCAGATCAAGCTAATTATCATATTCATGACCTCAAAGACTCAAGTATTCCTCGGGTCCCAAGACCACCACTCCCTGCCTTCTGGTCACATCCCTGACTGGTAACCACCAGTATATCTCATTTCTTTGAGTTTCGGTGTTCTAGACTTCACTTCTGTTTCATTGACCTTTCTTGGGGAGATATGAGCAAATGTCTGTTCACCTCAAAGAAACCAGTTGGACCAAGTCTAGCTTGGTGAATTAGTGAGTTTATTGGCACCCTGGGAGCAGGATGGGGGTGGCCAATAGGAACACAAGTAGCTCAAAGGCAGCCACTTTCACCTAAAATCTCACCAAGGCTGCATCTCTGACCGCTGCCCAGCTTGCTGGCAGCTCCCAAGAGGAGTGTCCTTTCCCCAGCTTTCCTTCCCTTAAGTTTCTGAGCCTCTCCCCCACTTCCCTCCGGGTGGAGGGGAGCATCTCAGTTCTGAGGAAGGAATTGCATGGCATCTAAGTGATGATGTGTCTTGTTTCTCTATGCCTGACTCATTTCATGTCCTCAAGGTCCATGTATTTGTTGTTACAAATGGCAGAGTTCACTTCCTTTTCATTCCTACATAGTACATGATAGTCTATGCTGACCATATTGCTTTATCCTCTCATCCACGGGTGGGCCAATCCCTAGGCTGGTTCTGCCTCCTGGCTATTGTGAGTAGTATTTCAGTGAACAACAAACTTGCTACTGTTTTTTCCACATTGTGATTTCAAATCCCTGAGACGCATGCCCAGAAGTAGAAGGTGGGTCCTATTTTCAGCCGAGGTCAGGTGATTTACTTTTCCTTTAGTTTTGGAGCTAAGAAGTTTCTTTTACCCTAGGGATGAGGCCTCTTTTGTTTCTGAAAATGTACATCTAACTAAAACATGAGTTTTGCCTCCTTATTTAATTCTGTATTCGGGGACATCAGTGTTTTTTACCTTGGATCTTCTTTGCCTTTTAGAATTTTTTAAGTTCCGCATCCTTTTTCTCACGCTCTTGCCTCCGTGCATGGGTTCCCTGCAGACTCAACATCTGTCCTATTTGCTGCTCAGAACAATACCTACTATTTATTTCCTGGTCTTTACCCCTCCACATACAACCTCAGTCAGTTGGTCCCCAGTGCCTTTCTATTCCTGCCCCTCTTTCCCCTCACAGACAACTGCAGTTTAAAACTTTGGTCAGCTACCTTCTTTAGCTATCTGTGTAGTGCTCATGCTTGGGCAAACATTCTCCATCTGCTGTTAGTTTTTCCTGTGGCTTCTCGCCTTTGATTTCCTTTGAGTAGCTACGTAGACTCCCAGTGGGCTCATCTTTGAAATGAATCATGGATGTAGCAGGACATCAAACCCAGACTATCACAGGGAGATCATCTGTGCTCACAGATCCCTCAGAACAAGAGATACTCTGTGCCTTGGAGGACCCCATGGAGAAACATCACAGGGTTGAGTCCAGAGGACATGGGGGGCAGCAGAGCAGAGCCTGCCTATGCTTCCTGCAGAGGGTAAGAGGAGGCAGAGCCGAGCAGGCCCAGGGCTGACTGGTTTACAAAGTGATGTCAGGCTCTGGAAGAGGGTCTTCCCTCAACACCTGCTTCTGTAGAGGGATCAGAGCAGAGGAAAAGCAGGTCAGCATATGAGAGCCTGATACAGGCCGCGGTTCGAGGTGGACTTTGGGTTGATTTGTTTACACTTTCTCTGAAGATTGCTCAGTGCTGGGATGGATATACCCCTAATGGCAGCAAGTCCTGCTATCAAAACACCAGAAGGTAAAGACAGTAAAAAAGCTGTAGTTAACACACACACCTCACTCGGTTCCCGCAGCGAAGATCTGAGAAAGAGGCCAGGGAGGCAGCGAACAGTAAGTTTGGAAAGCACCCAAACTCTCCAAGACAAAACACATCTTCAGAGCCACACCCAGCTGAGAGTTCTCAAGTGGATTTCTCCTTTCAGAGCTCTTCTCGCTCACTGAATCCCTTACAGGGCAAAAACCTCTGCAGTGAACAGGGGTCAAGGCTTCAAGGCAATAAGAGAAGGAGACATAGCTACCCTCAACCTGCACACGCAGATCAACAGGGCATCAACATGCATAAGGTAAACCCTAACCAGGTCAAAGACATAAAGAGAAGATGCCAATATTATGATTTGCAGTTTCGGTTTTCCCCTTTCTATAATAGATAGATCAAATAGAAAATCGATAGTAATGAAGAGGCCAGAGCAACACTGTTCATCCACCTGGTATCTGTGAGATGCTTCGTCTTACAACAGAAGAATGCATTGCTCTCACGCTCATGTGGAATATTTACCGAGATAAAATACTTGCTTAGAGAATCTGTTAAGTTTAAATTCAAAAAGCCAGGTGAATACTTTTCCTTCACATGTGCGCTGCACATACAATATGGAGGAAAAGTGTTCATACACATAAAATAATACTTTTTTAAAAAACAGGTTACCAACATTTTAAGAATGATGCCCAGAGTAGTGCTAGGGGAAACTGCCTGAATCTAAGTCCATGGCTATAACAGAATTCCCGAGATGAAGTACCTTATAAAGAAAAGGAGTTGAATTTGGCTAACAGTTTAGGGCATTAAACACCCACGTTCCGGCAGCCCCTTCAGGTGAGCCCCTCAGTCATGCCATCCTGGCAGGTGACACCGAGTGGCAGAAGAACATGGTGGGGTACTGGTGTGAGGGGGACCAAGCTGGTGAAGTGACCTTGCTTTACAACGATCTACTGTCAAAGGGACTGACCCAGTCCTCTGAGACTTAACTTAGTCCCCTCGATAGCCGTTAATCTTTCCCAAGGATGGTGACCCAGTGGCCTCTCAGACCAGACCCCACTTCTTACAAGTCCTGCCACACCCTGACCAACCTTCCAACATACCTTTGAGCGGCACACCCACGCCGTGATGATACAGCAGATAAAAGAAGTGCATCAAGTCAGTTGCCTGTAATCTTAGGCAAGGGTGCTCTGGGGAATTCTAGTAAATTAATCCTAAACCACAATGGCGAAAACTTTATAACCAGAAATAGGAAACTGTAGACAAAAATTAACAAAACCCTCTTCAAGCCCTCAAAATTATCAACAGAATTATTAAATCATCAAACATGGTTTACAATAAAAAAAGAGAGAGAGAGACAAAAATTTGATATACCCTAAATTTGGCACATGGCTTTAACCATGTGTGGAGAAAGTGTGGGAAACCATATGCCCATCCTGACCGGGAACTGCGTGTCCGCTGACCCTCCTCTGCTGGCGGGTGTTTGTACGGGATCCCTGCCTTCCGACTCGAGCTTCATTTTGACTATGAAATTAACAGCCTGTCCTGGGGCCTCTCACTTCTGCTTTCTGTCTTGTCTTGCTTACTGACACTTTGAGGAAAAGCCACTTCCCTAGTTACAGACACCAGTCAACAGCAAGAAACCTCCACTGTTCTCCTCGGCCTGTTCTCCATTACAGTCATCCCCATTTTCAAGCCTGCCAGCTTCGTGCGATCCACACTCCATGCCGCCTGGAGCCTGGGAGCCCAGGCCTTCTGTGAGTCCAGGAGGGTAAGTCAGATCTGCAGCGATCAACAGTGTGACCTCAGGGTTCTGCGCCATGCACTGGCATGGGAGGAACACATCAGTATCGGAGTGTGTGTGTGTTTGCGTGTGTGTGTGCGCGCGCTTCCCTGCCAACACCATACCCTGACTATGTTCGTTCATCTTAAGCTTTGAAGGACTTGACAATTACTGTAATTCTCATGTGACAAAACTGTATTTCTCGCCTGTACACAAAACCTTCGCAGCTTTCTTTGAGCTTCGGGGGTAATTTGTGTATTTAGATACAGTCATGAAATCTCAGGAATCCATCATAATTTCCTGGAATATTTTATAGTCATGAACTTCAGAAAAACCTGGGTTTCCTTAAGCAGGTATTGCGTGTCCTTTGTGTTTAACTTAGGTTATTCGGCTTCTGTAGAGGCCTTGAAGGCCTGTGTAGATTGTTTTTATGAGGTGGGCAGATGGGGAAGTAAAAATAGTGCCTAGACTCTTGCGGCTTCAGCCAAGCCCCCACGTCCTAAACAGAAATGGTGCCTGCTGATCACAGTGTCCACTGTGGCCTCCACCCTGGCCTCCTAGCTGGGGTTGTCTGGGATAGGGCTTCTTGGGGCTTGAGGTGGGAACCAAGGGAATACTCTAACTTGGCTATTCACCTGTCCTGGTTACTTTGCCCTAAGATGGTGGCAGTGAAAGCTAGAGGACATTTTTTATCATGAAATGTCTGATAGGTATTTTGTGTGTGAGTTATGTGGTATGTATATATGTGGACATTTATATGCCTATATGTATGGTGTATGTGTGCGTGCATGTGTGTGAGAGAGGTGAAGGTATATATGTGCATATAGTGGATATATATGTATATGTGTGTGTATATATATAAATATATATATATATATATATATATTGTGTCTGTGTGTGTTTGTTTGTGTGTACTGACACACACATGCCATGGTGTATGAATGTCAGAACACAACCCCAAGTGGACACCAGCCTCTCTGTTGTTCAGTGCTGTGTATATAGTCTTACTGGCCCACGAGCTTCAGGGATTTCTCCTGTCTCTACCTTCATTTTACAGTAAGGCACCGGGACTAATGATATTGCTTCCATGTAAGTGAGGAGGGACTTGGATGGTTGGTTTCTCTGCTGTGCCAAGGGCTGTTCATTTGCTCTACCTGCCTGGCCAGTCCAGGGAGAATATGGTCTACCTGCTTCCCTCACTGGCAATGTCAAGTTAAAGAGGAAAATGCTGGCTTCTAGCAGAAGTTTACAAGTTTTCTTTTTAAAAAATCTCCAAGAGAGACATTTGTACCAATTACCCATTCTTTGGCCTCCTTGCTGAGTCTTTGCTATTCAAAAGCGTGTGTGGATCTGACACCCTGAGAACTTAGAAGCTCCGCCTGAGAGCACTCTCTTCCTTGTTCCAGGAGTGTCTGTCATCTGCAGGTCCTGTCAGCCAGTTGCCACGAGGTGCAAAAAGTACACTCAAGAACTAGGGTATATGTAGTCCTGGCTATGGCACCTTTTATTCCAGAACCTTCTTCTCCCTTCATGTTGTCAGGGAAACAAGTGCATGTGTGTTCTCTCTGGCACAGCACTTGCTGATGAGCTTGTGGTATCCGTTCAACGGGTTGATCAAACAGGGCTGCGATTTAGATTAGAAAATTAAGTGCACCAGAGGCTGGGGAGATGGCTTAGTTGGTAAGGCGGCGCTTGTCAAGCAAGAACAGAGACCTGAATTCAGTCCCCAGCTCTCAGATTTTAAAAAGCTGAATGGCTGGCACTGGGTAATTAGGGTGCCGAGGAAGTGTGGAGAAAGGCAGAATCCTAGGGCTCAAAATACAAGGTGGTGACCCCCGAGGGACAACCCTGGGATCACTCTCTGGCTTCTACACACATGCACACCCCCATGTACACGAGTATGTACACCTATTAAGTGCTGGTTAATAAGGTGGGCTGGCTGCTTGTTTGTAAGCAAACAGTTAATAGTCTGTGAACCACAGGTATCCTCTGGGACTTGTGCTAACGGTGTCAAGGTGGGCATACAGACCAGCTTAGGGAACTTGCCTATGGACTCTGAGAGTGACCATGGGCCTGCCGAGATGTCAGGCTTTGTCAGGCGTGTTTCTGGGGTTCTCTGCTATGGAGCTGCCTCACACCACTCTGGGTTTTCCTTTTATTGTCTCTCTATTTCTGAACGGTGGTGGACGCTCTGCAGGCCAGCCTTGGCTGTGTGTGTGTCCTCTCTCTCTGAAGTGCAGGCCTCTGCATTCTGAGAAAATTCCTATGCTTTCTGCCAGAACAGAACGGGCGGGGGGGGGGGGGGGGGATGGTGGCTCCTCTGAGAGGTGTGGCTCCTCCTTGAGAGGCTAGGTGTCTGTGCATGGTGACATCCAGGCAGGGTACAGGAAGGCTGGGGGGACAGACCCCCCACAGGGTAGCATCCCAGAGGATAAACCCCTAACTGCCAATGAAGCCATAGCAGCTGGCCTGAGCAGTTCAGGCCCAGTATCCTCTGGGGTCTATTCTCCCCTGCTCAGGCCCCAGTCTGTGCCCATGTGTTTTCTGCATGGTAAGATCCCACAGAGAAGCCATGTGAATGCTCACAGCTCCGGGAAGAGGAGTCGTGGGCAGTTAGCTGCAGAGTCCGGTGCTGTGGGGTGGGCCTGTGGCACCTCCTTTTCCTTCGTTATTTCTCGCTCACTGACCAGCCTGACTAGCTTAGCGAGACTGACTCTCCCTCTAGGCTGGGTTCATTCCTCTTTTTTATGAAAATTACCCTAACCCCTGGAGGAAGTTTTTCTTTTTAATGAAGTTCTGGCACTTAACTTACTCAACTTAAAGCTGCAAGGAAATTTCCCAGGTACACTCAGTGGGACTGTTTTGCCTCAGGGTGGCCATGTGGTTTCAAGTGTCATAAGTCTGTATTTGCATCTTCCTGATTTTGTTTCTCTGTGTAGCCCAGATTGGGTAGAAGTTACCCTTGGGTGATGTTTTTCCTCCAGCCACAGTTCACATTACACCAGGGGCTTTTGTGGCCAAGTGACGGGGACACCAGCACACTTATAAAAAGACAACGCCAATAGCAGCAGGTGTGGTGGCTCACACTTCTCTTGGGAGGTAGGAACAGGTGGATCCCTGTGGCTGACTGGCCAGTCTAGCCTGTCTGGAAAGGTCTAAGCCAGTAAGAGCGCCTGTCCCAGAAAACGAGATGGATGGAGTCTGAGGAACAACAGCTAAGGCTGACCTTTGGTGAGTCCACACACACACACACACACACACACACACACACACACTCATGTGCATGCATGCACGCACACGTGCACACACAGGCACTTTATTCACTAAAATGTATTTGCAACCCCAGTCATTCATGGCAGCCTTGCCATTATTTGTGGACATGCACTAAGTGATTTTATTCTTTTTCTGTGAAAAAAAAAAAACACTCTGGCAAAAAAAAGCTTGCGGGTTTGGTTTACACTTCCAGGTCACAGTCTGTCTTGAGAGGAGTCAGGGTGGGTACTTAAGCAGGAACTTGAAAGAGAAAATGTGTAAGAATGCTGTTGTTGGCTCACACTCAGACTCAGGTGTAGCTTGCCTTCTTATCCAGCCTGGGACTGCTTGCTTAGGGATTGCGCTGCCTGTCAGGGGGGTGGGCCTTCCCACATAAGTCATCAATGAAGACAGTCTCTCACAGACATGGACCCAGGCCTCCCCTCAACTGAGGCTCCTCCTCTCAGATGACTCCAGGCTATCAAGGTGACAATCACAGGACAGTGGTCCTCTTCTTGTCTCACAGCATAAACAGACCCGTTTTCTTGATCTCTTTAGGGCCACTTTTTAATAGTGGTTTTTGTGGGGCCATCCCTATTGAAAATGGTTGAAAACATGAGCCCTGCCTAGTGTCTCTGATCATAATAAGGCTGTAGTGCGCTTCATTAAGTAAGCCTCCGTGTTCGGTGAGCTTCTCACACGCATGGGAATGCTGCCTATGGGTCAGTGCCGAGGCATTGACAATGAATATGAACTGTTTCGTTGAATGGACACATGTCGGCTACCAGGCTGTGTGTGCATAGTCTGGCTGATAGAAACATAGCCAGGGAATCTCCAGGATTTAACCTTCAAAGTTTCCTGAGAAACAGTGTCTGAAAATTTGTAAGCTCCATGCTCAGGGCACCTCTGTGGAAAGAACCTACTGTGCTTCACAGGAAGTAACTGTATTTAGTTTCGTGCATAAGGGGAAGAAAGTAGGGACAAGGGCAGGAATATGGATGGGATAGAGAGAGGAGAAAAGAGAGAGACACGACACTGTGAGGACGTGTGAGCTGTGATGCCTGTGATGGTAAACTAACCAGAACACTGAAGTTGTCTCTGATCCCAAACACAGTAGACAGCAAGTCCTTGGCTCAGATGGTCCTGCCTCACAGAACCCAGGCAGAGCGCCCTGGCCTCCAGTCTGTGTGCACAGATAGAGAAAATGAGGGAAGATGGGGCGGGCTCATAGCATCCTGGAACACACCTCAGGCGTGTGTATGTCAGCATTTCTTGATGTGGGAAGTCCTTCTGTATATGTGCTGCTTTTATTGGCTAATGAATAAAGCTGTTTCGGCTAATGGCTCAGCAGAGTAAAGCCAGGCAGGAAATCTGAACAGAGATGATATATGGAAAGAGTAGGCGGAGTCAAGGAGACGTCACATAGCTGCCAAAGAAGACAGATGCCGTGTAGCTGCTCAAGAAGCAAGAGGTAACAAACCATAAGCCTCGTGGTAAAATATAAAATGATAGGATCGGTTAATTTAAGATATAAGAGTTAGCTAGCAATATGCCTAAGCTATTGGCCAAACTGTTGTAATTAATATAGTTTCTGTTGATTATTCGGGTCTGGGTGGTTGGGAAATGAATGAGCTGTCTCCATTTATGATGATTTTCTTTGTGTGAGTTTTCCTCCTCTCTCAAATTCTGGGTACCAGAAAGCCTTCTCCTGACTGTGGAACCCAGACCTTAAGCCTTACTCACTGCGCAGGTGTTTGTTAATTCAGATATTTCCAGGTGCTGGCTGCTTCTGCAGTCTGATTTTTCATACATGCTTTCCGGGATCTAAGGAGCTGCCTGTGACCACCCTGAGAAATGTGATTGCTTAATTGGCTCAGTGACTATCAGAAACACTGTACCTGCAACGGCAGGTGCAGCTATTGCTCAGTCTCTATGGAGATGTTGATGTTGATAAGATATTATTACACAGATGCCTATGAAAGGACAAAGGTCACACAGTCCACCTTAGTCCTGGGACTGGAGAATTGGCGTGTCATTGTCTAACGGGAAAGGAAGTTCAGAAGTCTGTCAGTTAGCCAAGGGCTTGTGCTGCCAGCCTGGGGACATGAGTTCACCTTCTAAGCTCCCATGTAAAAGGCGGGTGTGACAGGCATTGTAATCCCAGGGCTAGGGAAGCAGAGAAAAATAGACAGACCTCTGGAGCTCCCTAGCCAGCCAGGCAAGCCAAGTCAGGAAGCTCCAGGGTTAATGAGACACTGTGTCTTCCGTGGCTGCAGGAGAACTGCTGAGGTGCACGGGTGTCAGGGTCATGCAGGACCAGGAGGGACGCCTGCGGAGCTTGCTTTCCTCTCTGCTCTGCATCCCATCCTTGCTGCCTTCTAGGTTTGGAGGGCATCATGTGTAAGTGGCCTTCTAGGCCTTCTGTCCTCCTCCTCAGATTAGCTGTTCCAGCTTGCATCAGGAGCCAATCTGGGAACCATGACCCAACCTCAGAGAAGGAGGGGTAGTAGGGGGGCCATTGAACCCTCAGGTGAGACTGACTATAGACACTCCTTCTTGTCATTTGTATGCAGTTGTGCCCTAGTTGCATGTGGTGTGGGATCTCAAGCAGGGGCTGGAGCATGTAGGCTGGGGAAGACTAGAGAATAGATATTCTAACTATGTAGTCGTGGACAAAGCCATTGTCTTTGCTGGGTACTGATCTTCCAGTGCAGTTGCTTTAGGGTCATCCATGCTCCTGTCCATAAAACCCTCACCCACGTTCTGTAACTAAGCCTAATGAACTCATTGGTCCTCTACGGTGAATTTTGGTGAACTCAAAATTCTTTGGGCCCTCATGAGGAAGAGGAAAATGTTGTTTATGTTTCCCTTTTAGGTGGAATTTCCACAATGTCTGCTCATTGTTGAGAATGATCATCAAATAGATAAGGGAATGTTTGGTTATTTAATGTATCGGTGAAACCAAAGACACAAAGACAGGCCATATAAGATTTGTGGTCATGACATAGCAACCAAGCTAGTGGTTTCCAGTCAAGGGCACCTATGCCCCAGAGAAGACCTGGCGATGCCTGAAGATGGTTTTTGGTTTGCATGACTGGGGAATGAACTGCTCTAGACACCCAGTATGTGGGCGGCGGGATGCTGCTAAATCAGCTCAGGTGGAAGAGAAGCCCCTACTACCATAAGCACACATACCAAAGACTGGTCCAGCCCCTCCACAAGACTGTGCGGGCTGAGCAGCTCTGAGATGAAACTGTAAAATGCTCTGGAGAAATTAATGGGTGTTATAGCGTGCCAATGCAGCTGTCTTCATATGTAAATAGAGGGCAGGAAGGCCCTCATGACCACATGTGGAAGAGAAACTGCTCATTCTCCAGAAGCCCCAGGCAGACGATAGACAGCTAGGGCCATCCATGGCTGTGTTCGTGGACCTCTGGCCCAGACCAAGAAGATCAAAAAAGCAGCATGGAAGTCAGTGGTGCATTTGAAAGGGGCTTGTCCAACGTGAAGCCATGTGGGAGAATTAGGGAGACATGGGCACCTTAGAAATACTGACAAGTAGGAAGAATGCGTTGGCAGGACGTTCCCTGCAGGCAGGTCCTTGAGGAATTAGGGAGCAGCAGGCATGGTGTCCTAGGAGTATCAGGAAGAGCGGGGCTGAGGAGAAGAGGCAGGGACTCTGTTGAGACGGCATTTCCTGCTTGAAGCATGGAGCATGTGACAGAAGGTTCCTTCCCACAAGAAGCTGTGAGCTCATGCAGGACAGGAGTGAGCTGCATCAACACAAACACAGGGCTGGGCCTCTGGCCAGCTGATGTGTTAGGCTTCAGGGTCCTCTGGACTCAGACAACTTAGACTTTAAACATTTTCATTTAGGAAACTAGCAGTAAAGTCTCCAAAATGAAAGAGGGGCACATTCACACTAAGCGCATGTTTTGTGGTCATCTGGTAAAACTTGATCAAGCTGGCTGAACCGCCCAGACCTTTGAAGCTTACATTTTTGCATAAGGGAAGGGTGGAAGCAGTATATAAGAGAAATACACTTACATGAATTTCAATAAGAATGTGTTGGTGGGGAGCAATGGCAGGCAAAGACAGACACCTAACAATCAGATCATCAGAACATCTGAGGGGATGGCAGGAACTTAGAGCACAGGCCCGGGAAGGAGGAAAGTCACTAGGGAAAATGCTGTAACCCAGACATTATGTGTCTGGCATGTGAGGCATAGAAGCCATGTGTGGAACACAGCTGGGTGGACTGGAGTTGGGTCAAGGAGGGCCTTGTAGGCTGGGGAAGGTTTAGGATGTGCTGTGGATATGGCCATCTTGAGTGCACTGTGTTTACCTAGAAGGAAATGGACTAAGAATGAGGCTCAATGGGGAGAACCAGGTAAGACTCAGAGGTGGTGGACACCCCAGGCAGTGATGGGAGTGGGTGAGGAGCGCAAGTGGCTCGAGATTCTCTTTGTGAAATCTGCTGCTTAGATGGACCCTAGAAACTGGCTCAGTGAACCTCCCTTTAGATCCTTCACCCCTTGGCCACATCAGTGAAGATTAGGACATCTCTGCCCCAGTGTGTGCCCATTCTTGGAGAGCAAAGTCTTTCATGACTCTGGGGATGAACTATAGAGGAAGGGAGAGAAAGAAGGCTCCAGAAGGCCTTTAGCACTGTCTTGACTGGCTGTTGCAGTGGCTGTCATTTCCATTAGAGTGGGGAGAAATATGATGGGCCCTCAAAACACAGGGTCAGTGTGAGTGGATCTGGGAGGGTCAAGCTATTTCTTGGGTATCAAAAAGGAGCTTGGGGCCGGGCAGTGGTGGCGCATGCCTTTAATCCCAGCACTCGGGAGGCAGAGGCAGGCGGATCTCTGTGAGTTCGAGGCCAGCCTGGTCTACAAGAGCTAGTTCCAGGACAGGAACCAAAAGCTACAGAGAAACCCTGTCTCGAAAAATCAAAAAAAAAAAAAAAAAAGGAGCTTGGGTCAACCAACACACAGTGAGGGACTCATTAGTAAGGCTGGATGTCCATTAATCATCAAGTATTCATGTATTTGTTTTTATAACCCTCCACCAAACACCAAGAACTGCCCCAGGCATGGGGACAGGGCAGTCCCTTTCAAGCCCCTCCCAGCCAGCCCTGCTAAAGTGTTAAAGGGATCTTACCCTGTGATGATGGACCATAGAGACAATGAAGTGAAGGAGGGGAGACAAACAGCCAAGGAAATCCCAAAATATTACTTCATGTTAAAAACCATCCCCTCAGTCTGGGTGCTAGCTCAGTCAGTAAGGTGCTTGCCTTGCAAGCACAGGATTGAGCTGAATGGTCAGAACCCCTGCAGAACAGCCATGCTTGGTGGCACAGACGCAGAGACAGGAGGATTCTGGGGCTTGCTGGCCACCCAGTCTAGCCTGTCTGACAAGTTCTAGGTTCAGTGAGAGGCCTGTTTCAAAAAGAATGAGGTGACGAATGATTCAAAAACAACCCCAATGTTGACCTCTGGCCTACTTATTACACATGTGCACAAGCATCCACATGAACATGCATGTGTACACACGTTTCTTTACTTCTAAAGCCTTGTGTATAACTTACCTCCTAAAATCCCCAAGAGAGTGAGAGATTTGCTGTGTTCTGACAGGCCCCCCCTACACCTCACTACTATAGAGCAACGTAGACAGGAGTGTACAGGAGTAAGTACAGGCTAACTCTGGGCAGAGCTGAACTAAGGAGGAATGAGGGGGTGGTTTGTTAGGACTGGGGTCTTTAATCTTTCTCAAGTTCAAGCTTTTATACAGTGGCCTCACACACTTGTTAATGTCAAACTAAGAAAATGTAGTGTTGAACTGAGAAAGAATGCGAGAGTTCTCAATACTGTTGAGGGTGTTGAAATGATCTCGGGCTGTGGACTCTCCCTGCAGTCAGAGGACGAGAGTCCAGACAGGACATGAAAGCCACAGTGGTAGGTGTGATGAGTTCAATGGCACCCAGAAGAGCACATGTGTCAGGTAATGGTGACTCTTCAAGGGATGGGGATTAGGAAAGTGCCACTTCTGTGGCCAAGACTAAGTGAAAAGCTCAGTCTCTTCGTTTTTGTTTGAGCTCCTTTGGGAATTTGTTTGGTTGATATCTGTCTTAGTTGGGTTTCCATTGCTGTGAAAAGACACCATGACCGTGACAAATCAAATAAAGGAGAACATTCAATGGGGCCTGGCTTACTGTTTCAGAGGTTCAGTCTGTTATCATCATGGTGGGAAGCATGGCAACACAAAGGCAGACACAATGCTGGAGAGGGAGCTGAGGGATCTACGTCAGGATCAGCAGGCAGCAGGAGGTGAACTGGCTTGAGGTTCTGAGACCTCAAAGCCCAGCCCCCAGTGACATACTTCCTCCAACAAGGCCACGCCTCCTAATAATGCTGTTTCCTATGGATCTATGGGGTCCACTTTTATTCAAACCACCACAGTACCCCAGTCTCATTTCTGTTGCCATAATATAATATTTTGACAAAAAAAAACAGTTTAGGGGGGAAAGAGTTTATATGGCTTATAATTCCAGGTTGCTGCTCACCATCATGGGGAAGTCAAGGCAAGAACTTAAAGCTTCACACCCAATTAAGAGCAGAGAGAATGAGTGGACCCATGCTTGCTCACCGGCTGTTTGCTGCTTATGTTCAGTTAGCTTTCTTCACACAGACAGTTCAGGGCCCAGGAGTGAAGTGCTGCTACCCACATTTGGAACGAGTCTTCCTACTTTGAATAACAAGCAGGTACAATCCCCCCTATACCTGCCCAAAGGCCCAGCCTGTTCTAGACACTTCCTCAGCCGAAACTCTTTCCAGGTTGTGTCAAGGTGACAGTTAAAACTAACTAGCACAGTTGCTTTGTTCTGTCTTTTTATTGTGATCTGTTACATTTACTTATATATTTTACTTATTAGAGAGTCTCACTCTGTAGTCCAAACGAGGCTGAAAATCACTGTGTAGCCCAGGCTGTCCTCCAATTTGCAGCTACCTCTTCCGAATGCTGAAATCGCAGGCAGCATATACCACATGCCACACAAAAAGCCTGAATTTGTGAGTTTGGCATGGTAGGCACAAGCTAATGCTTGCAGAGTCGAGACCTGTATCCAGCCATGAGACTTGCATGGTAGCCTGGTTAAGAGGAGGATGGAATGGAGACCAGAATGAGGTCCCGAGTGGGCACGAGGAGTGCCAGCCTTGGAGAGATATACATGTGGGGGCAGGTACTGACGCAATCCATGCTCCAGGTTAGAGCCCAGGCCAGGCCAGGAGCAGCTGCTGTCTGTCATTTCAGCATGGCACTTCCTCCCTCCAGCCGGCACATGCATTACTTGCGGTGTCAGAAGTCAGGTCAAAATGAAGACGGCTTCTTGGCAAGGAGAGTGCCAACACCAACCTTTTTCCTTCCCACTGAAAATTAAAGGGGCTGCCTACTAGGGAAGGAGGCTGCATTGCCATGTGGAGTGGTGATTCCCTGAGGCTGTGGGCCATGGTGGGGACAGGGGTGGGGACAGGGAGAGGCTAGTCAAAGCGGATGGAGTAACAGTGAGCTCCCAGAATTACGTCAGCAGTCCTTGCTGATTCTGTCCCACGAACCACTGTCCACACTCAGGGTGTGTGCCCTTGAGCACTGTGTCAAAAGACTACTATACACTTCTCTTTTCTGTGTGTCTTGTTTTGGATTTGTGTTGCTGTGTAGAGACACCATGACCATGGCAACTCTTATAAAGAAAATGTTTAATTAAAGTGGCTCACTTACAGTTTCAGAGGTTCAGTCCATTGTTATTATGGTGGGGAGCATGATGGTATTCAGGCAGACGTGGCGCTGGAGCTGAGTCCTACATCCTGCAGGCAACAGGAAGTCTACTGACTGTCACACTGAGTGAAGTGTGAGGAAAAACCTCAAAGCCTGCCCCCACAGTGACACCCTTCCTCCAACAAGGCCGCACCTACTCCAACAAGGCTTCTCCTCCAAATAGTGCCACTCCCTTTGGGGACCATTTTCTTTCAAACCATCACATTGTATCTTTTTAGAATTCTTTTTTTTTCCACTAGAAAAAAATCATGGTGAATTGGGTCACCTTTGTCAAAGGTCATGGATTTGGTTAACTAACCACAGTGCATTCTGGGAAACTGGAAATTAGGTAACAGAACCCCCGCGCCGAACAGGGCAGTGTGCTCATTCTAAACTAGAAAGGCTTATGTCCCTGTGGAGTAGGTTCTGGTGGGTTTAGCCAGTGCCCCTTACTGTTTGGGTTCCTCACTGTGGCTAACCCATGTCTGTTATCTCCAGGTACTTCCCTCCATACCTCCTGGAATTCTGAAGGGGTGCAGACATGGCAGGCAATGCGGCAGACAGCGCTAACCACCTGCCCTACTTTTTTGGCAACATCACCCGGGAGGAGGCTGAGGACTACCTGGTCCAGGGAGGCATGACCGATGGGCTCTACCTGCTGCGCCAAAGTCGCAATTACTTGGGTGGTTTCGCCTTGTCGGTGGCACACAACAGGAAGGCACACCACTACACCATCGAGAGGGAACTTAATGGCACCTACGCCATCTCCGGCGGCAGGACCCATGCCAGCCCGGCGGACCTCTGCCACTACCACTCCCAGGAACCTGATGGCCTCATCTGCCTCCTCAAGAAGCCCTTCAACCGGCCACCGGGGGTACAACCCAAGACCGGACCCTTTGAGGACCTGAAGGAGAACCTCATCCGGGAATATGTGAAGCAGACATGGAACCTTCAGGTGAGTCTGGCTGGTGGCCACTGCTCCCTGAGACCACGGAGCCCTGTCCCAGAATCACCCAGAATCCTTTGTGTCCCTTACCTGGAAACTGAGGCAGTAAGGGTGTTTGAGTGGATTTTCCAGCTTCTGCTACTTTCCAGACGCCTGCGTGGCCACGCCCCTCTCGGCCATTGTTCCCACTCCATCCATACGTGTGGTCAGAGTCTCATATTCACATTCCCTCTGCACTCTGTCCTCCTCTTTTCTCCACATGTGAGACGGCTGAGTTTTCATTCTGTCCTTTTTGTTTGTTTGTTTGTTTGTTTGTTCATTCGCTTTTGTTTTCTTTTTTTAACTTGTCAGTAACCAAACTCTGGCTATTCATTACCAAGAAGGTAATTTTTTTTTTCTTCACTGGAAAAGATAAGGAAATCAGTCCCCTCAGCTCTTAAGGCGGCTCTTTTTATTTTCGCCTTGTTTCCACGTGGTCCAGGCCACTCACCTGTGACTCCTCCGGTGACATTTCCTGCAGGTGAAGGGAGGGCAGGATGGGAGTGAGGAAAAAGCTGAACCCTGACAGACAGAAAGCCACAGATGCCTTCCTCACATGCATCTTCTTTAAAACATTTTTCTTTGGTTCCAATTATTTTAGCACGCACGCACATGTGCGTGCATGCGTGTGTGGTGTGTGTGTGTGTGTGTGTGTGTGTGTGTGTATACAGGGGAGGAGGGTACAGGTGCTATGACACACATGTGGAGGGCAGACAACTTGCAGGGGTCAGCCTCTCTTTCCACCAGGTGAGTCCCAGGAACCAAACTGAGACAGTCAGTCTCAGCAACAAGCGTCTTCACCTGCTGAGCTACCGCACTTTCCCCAACCTCACACACATCTCAAGGCTTCTTGCCTATTAGGAAATGACTGTGTTTTCACTCAGAACCTGGGTGGAATATATAGCTTAGCTGTCTTTGGAGGATCCATTCTCTGACTCCAGGGGTATATGACCTACATATGCAATTTTTTTTCTGAAGGGCCCATCTCTTCATTCCAAAACATATCCCTTTGTTTATACACTTGAAGACATGCAAGTAATATTACAAGGACCTACTGGTTCCCTTATTTTAGGCAGCACACAAGAGAAGGATGAGCGAGGGATAGAGTAGATTTTGGTCCTGATTTGCTGCACAGAACCTGGAACACAGGTCTATCTTCTCTGTACCCGGCCGGCTCACTCTCCCTCTGTTCACTGCAGGGCCAGGCTCTGGAACAAGCCATCATCAGCCAGAAGCCCCAGCTGGAGAAGCTGATTGCCACCACTGCCCATGAGAAGATGCCCTGGTTCCATGGCAACATCTCCAGAGATGAGTCGGAGCAGACAGTCCTCATAGGATCAAAGATCAACGGAAAATTCCTGTGAGTATCCTGCCATTTCCCTTCCTCCTACCACCAGGGCCGCTCACCTAGCGGTAACAGCTTCCCCATGAATAGAACCCAGGTGGGCCCAGGAAGGTGTCACACCTTCCCATCTGCCAGTATGGGAGTTGTCGTTTGTGACCCAGCATGTGTTTTTATCTAGTCTGACCATAAAGTGTGACATTGTGCTTAAAGAAAACGGTGTTCAGCCACATGAGGGTTGAGTTTGGTATCCAACATGGTGGAACCAGAAGTGCTTTGGATTGGGGATGTTTTGGATACAGGATATATTTGCACATATGTAAAGAGATGTCATGAGATCTTACCCAAGCCTGTACTAGAAAGTCATTGACCTTTAGAAACACCTTATGCTTGTGAAATGTCTTGTGTGTGTAGCTTTACCTGCTCATGCATGTAAGTGTGTAATGCAAGTGTGTATGCATGCACGTGGAGGTCAGAGGTGGACATTGGTATCTTATCAGTTTCTTTCCACCTTATTTATTTATCTTAATATCTCATTATTATTATTATCATTATTATCATTATCATTATTATTATTGTGTGTGCATGCCGGTGGGGGAAATACCTGTGCCATAGTGTGTGTGTGGAGGTCAAAGGACAACGTCCTTTACATCTTTACATGAGTTCCAAGTATTGAACTCAGGCCTTCGGGATTGGGGGCAACCATATTTACCCAATGAATTTGTTTTCTGGCCCTCCCTTCCCGACTCATTTTTTGAGAAACAGTCCCTCACTGAACTTGGAGCTTGCTGCTTTGTCGATGCTGACTGACCAAAAGCCCCCAGGACTCCTCCTGTCTGTCCCTCTCCAGGACTGAAATTACAGGCACCCACTGGCACACCCAGATTTTTACATGGGTTCTTGGGATCAGCTGGGGACCCCATGTTTGTGTGATAAGCTCCTTACCCGCTGAGCCATCGTCCCAGGCCCCTAGCATCAAGGTAATTTTTCCCATGATCTTTTTAGTGTTGTCAGAGTAGGGTTGCTCAACCCAAATTCTGTTTCCAATGGCAGGCAGGGTACACACCATGTGGTGACGGAACAAAAGTCAGGCAGCACAGTTTGCTCACGGAGATCTTGGACTTCTGTTTGTGCTTGGAACTGCGTGCTAATGCAGACACCCAAGAACAAACCCCTGGGAGCAGCTCATACCAAATGTGGGTGTGGATGTCTGAGCAGAAATGGGTCTATGGGCTTCAGCCTGGCCAGACTTGGATCCTGGATTCCTGGCCTAGGCATCTGCAGTGTGTCTCTGTGAGTCAAAATTCAGAAGGTCCTTGGGTAGAGGTCCAGCTGGGCAGGGTCTGTGGTCCAGAGAGGCAAGGAGCCGTCTTTGTGTGGGTTTGCCTTTTCTTCTAAAGATGTGCCTGCCAAGGTGATACTGTGGCAATGCCAGTGTTTGGTGTCATTCAGTGTCCCCACACAGAGGCTTTTGGGGTTCTAAAAAACCACCCCTATTCCTTCCTGAATCAATGATGTCACATCATGGTCAGGTACATTGATCAGTACCAGGCTGCCTTCCTAGAAACGCAGGTGTTTTCTCTGCATTTGCATCTAGCTAAAGAATTTTCCTTTTCTGATGTTAAAAAAAAAAATTTAGGGGCTGAAGAGATGGCTCAATGTCTTAGATCACTGACTACTCTTCCAAAACACCTGGGTTCAATTCCCAGCACCCAGGTGGGGGCTCACAACTGTCTGTAACTCCCGTCCCAGGGTATTCACCACCTTCTTCTGGCCTCTGCATGAACTAGGCATGTGTGTGGTGCACAGATATACATGCTGGCAAAACATTCATAGGCATAAAAAATAGTAAAATGAAAGTTGTTTTTAGATGATCTTAACCACTTCTTAAAGAAATAAATCAATAGGCGAGATCAACAGACCCTGGTGGCAGGAATGTGGTGTTTTGTGGGACAGAAGCCCCATCACAGAGAGGCTGGAGGAGGAGGAAGACAGCTTCCCCTTGTGTAGATGCACAGCACAGCACTTTCCTGAGATCTGGCTGTGTCGCATCTTTGAGCAATAGTTTCTGGCACAAATACTCTAGGGTAGCAGGCAGCATTGTGCCATGTTGAGCACCCAGAAGACATGCTGACCCCCAGAAAGCTGTTGCCCTCTTGCTGCCTAGAGCTGTTGTTCTCAAGCTCTTTGGAGAAGTAATGGGGCCACAGATTGCCCATGTTCTGCACTCCTATGTTTCCCCCAGGGACATATATAAGCCCACGCAGAAGGCAGAAGGTCCTCCAGCAGTCTGTCAGTCATTTGCACAGACATCCCACGCCTCTTCATGCCACATTCCACCCCAACACTGGGCTTGTAGTTTATGCAGGGCACTCTCAAAGCTTGCATGTGTCCTTATCAGTTAGTATCAGAGCTCAAAAAATGCAGAGGCCTCACAGACCAGGGCCCTACCTGGGTGGCTGTGTTTCCACAGCGTGCTCAAATCCCTTTAGGAGTGGGTCTTTCGTCTGTCATAAATGTCCCCTGTAGACACAAACCTTTCAGACACTGCCCTCCCTACCTTTGCGTTACCAAAAAGCCAGCCCGAGTCTTTCCCAGACTACTACTACTCCACCTGCAGGGTTTGCCCATGGCTGGATATGTGGAACTTCAGCTAAGGCTTCACGTCAGGTAGGGTGATAGTCATGCATGGAGAAGTGGGGCCCTTTTTCAGACCCCCCCTTCAGGTCAGTTATAGGATCCAAGTCTAAGGGACTATCTTCTCCAGGACGAATTCTCTAGGTCTGGTCTTACTAATTGAAACTCTGTCTCTGTCTCTGTCTCTCTCTCTCCCTCCATTTCTCCTTCCTTCCCTCCCTCCCTCCCTCTGGCTTTCCAAGGTCACAGACCGGCTTTGAATTCCCTGTGTATCCAGGCTGTCCTTGAGTGTATGGTCCCCTGCCTAACCCCCCTAAGAGTTCCCAGTGTGCACCATTATACCTAGTTTCCACAGGACTGGGAACTCAACCCAGGGCTTCATGAATACCAAACAAATTCTCTGCCCACTTACCCACATCCCTAGCTCTGCATCACTGCCCTTGAGAAATAAGGTACATGTGAGCTCACAACCCAGTGTGTGGTCAGCTTGGGACCGAGTTTCCTCTCTGTGACTCTGTGTGGTTTCTCCACCCTTAGCATCAGGCCATTCCCCTCATGAGGGAATCTAGGGGATCTTCAAACAGAGGAAATAGAAGGCAGCATTCTTGAGACTTGGTGACTGTCTCGTGCTTCCTGGCTTCCTACAGAACCTCATGAGCTCAGCTGTTTCTGGCATGGGTCTTTCACTCTCTTCTTTTGTCTGGTGTGTGAACAGGGCATGTAGCCTGTGGGACACCATCCACTGGGACTCCTGGGCCCCAGTGAACCCAGGTTGCCCCAACCTTGCTCCATCTTCCTTCCTCCGCACAAGTATTCACATGTTATGGGAAACAGAGTCAAAGGCTCCCGAGAACTCTTGCAAACCATCCCTGACTCCCAATCCGTAGCAGGCATCTGTCCTGTTTCCCCGGTGGCAGTGAGCCAAAGTTTAAGGAGATCTTGAACTTGATTGAATAACCCAAAGCTAACCCACTTACAGTTCACTCGTAAAATGTCCCTTACTTTTAATGAACATCCAGGGCATAGAGTTAGTAAAGTCAAAACTGGATTACACTTACAGTTGGCTGTCCTCAGAAAGGGCATGTCACCCAGAAGTGCCTGCACTGCCTGGAATAGCCAAGGGTCTAAGGCAGCTGTTGGCTTCTTCCTTCTCTGTTTCCTTTTCAGGCAGATTTTTCTTTTTGTTCATGTTTTCCTAAATAATGTGTCTTCTGTCACTTGCTTACTCCGTGTGCCCATCCCTCCTAGATGAACATAGGTAGAGTCTTCATACACAAGGAACAGAACTCCCGGCCCTGTCATGGCCACTGAACTGCAGAAGTCAGTTCTGCAAGAGTCTACCCTCATACACACAATGTTTGAGCAAGGGGGAGGTGGGGCTGAGTCATGAAGACCCTGTAGTCTGTCACCTGCAGCCTTGGGTTTTGTTTCCAGACAGTGCGGAAGCTCTGCACACAGAGGCAGAATGAGAATTCTCTATGGACCATGAGTCCCCTCTAAACATATCTAATACGATGCCAGTGCCACACAAATGGATGTCATACTGTTTGTTTAGAGAATGATAATGGATCTGGATCGAGAGAGACAGAACTTAAGAGCATTGGCAGAGGACCAGGGTTCAGTTTCCAACACCCGATTTGGGCGGCTCACCACTGCCTTTAACTCCAGTTACAGGGGATCTGACATTGTCTTCTGCTGCCTGCATCACACACACAAAATTCAGAACAAAGTTAGTCTTTAGAATGAGAGAACAATGACAAGAAAAAAAATCTGCATGTGTTCAGTCCAGGCATGAATTTTCTCTGCAAATATTTCAGTCTGTAGTGGTGGCTCCATGGACATGGAGCCCACAGATACAGAGCACTGACTTTTACTGAGGGATGTGTGAAGGCATAGAACATGCCGGGCTGGGTCGTAGTTCTGTTTCATGCCCACCTCACTGTGCTGACGGGATTAGAGGCTATGTGCAAGGAGCCACCTGCCCAGGGAACAGCACATGCAGGTGCCTGGAGTTGGGAACAGGCCAGCGGGCCAGCCCTACCGTAGCCAGTGCAGCATGAGAAGCATGAGACGGAGGAAGAGGGTGGTGAAGGCTCACAGTCCTCCTGTGTAGGAAGGTCCAGGCCTGCCTGATATTCAGTGGGGCCTGTCTGTCTGTAGTGTCCTGAACAGGTTATGGTGAGCAGGACAAACCGATGCTCTGAGCTCCTAGATGCCAACCCAGGTACTGAATAGTTGGTATCACAGCTGCAGGATCCTGCTCTCTTATGCATGAGTACAGATGCTGCATTTAATGCTTGCTGGAGGGCAAGGTAGCCTGTGTGTGGCTGTGCTGTGGGGATCCCAGAGCACAAGACAGGATGCACAACTCGCTCTGAGTGCCAGCTTCTACCCTGCTCATAGAAAGACAGACCCCAAGTCTTCCTCGTTCCTCCATCCCTTTGTGCAGTACTCAGTGGTGGGGTCTCTGTCATTTCTGTTCACAAATACTTGCTGTGTGGAAACTTGGTGCACAGAGAATGGTTTGTCTCCTATGCCCTCCCTTGCTCTCGGTACCCACTGAAACAAGGTGATGACCCAGGCAGCCCACAGTAATTGGTGGAAGCAGAAGATTACAACCTTGATCTCATTCAGATATGTTTATGAGCCAGTGTAGCAAGGGAGCAAGTCCTCTGTCTTAGGACAATGTTCATTGCTACCAGCGTAAAGTCCCACTTTCTCTCAGGTGTAAGCATGGGACGTGAAAGCCTTCCCCACCTCTTCTTTCCTTCCTCACTCCATTAGCTTCCCACCCTAATCTCTCAGCTACCTGCAGAGAATGACTGGGAAGACCCAAACAACGAGAGTAGACCACCAAAGCTCTCTTCACACTAAAGAAAGCACACAGCCCTGCCCCCACACACCCTGTGCTCCCAGCCATCTGGGCTGGGCTGGAGCTTGAGGATGGCCACGCTGCCCTAGGAGCTGAGTCCACCCTGGTGTATCCCACTGTGACAGGCCAGACTCTTCACACCATCCTTCATCCCCACGGTCCACCCCATCAAAGAATCCATGAGTAGATAAAAGCTCCAGGCCTTCAGCCAGAATCTGCAGGAGCTCTTGACAAAACCTCACAACATACAGGAATCCCCAGGGCAGCTGTGGAGATGGCAGGCTACTGTTGTAATCCCAAGAGCCATAAATGTCATATTTGTGGAGTCATCCATCCAGGAAGTCACTAAACTGCTGTTTGAGCCATAGTTCCTATTTTCTGACTTGGGACATACATTGTGCAAACCAAAAAAAAAAAAAAGAGCACAAAAGCAGTTATTCATTCAACAAGAGAGTCATGTGTCTGACTGGATGACTGGATGAGCGGCAAGCAGCACGGTGGGATCTGAGTTTCGGTGACCACAGACACAGGCCTTCCCTCCCACCTCACCATGTCATTCATGTCCACATGCTACTGAGCCCGGGACACGAAAACATGCCACTCCCTGCCATGGTCTCTCACCAATATGTGTCTATGTATATACATATTTAGGAGCATGTATCTACATACGTATGTGTTGGGGTCAGCAGTCAATGTCTCTCCATTGCTTTCCACCTTGTGTTTGGAGGCAGGGTCTCTCATTGAATCTGGTGCTCACTGATTCTGCTAGGTCAGCTGGCCAGCAAGTCCGTGGCATTCCCCTGTTTCTGTCTCCCCTGTACTTGCTGGGATTGCAAGTATACACCATTACACCTAGGGATTGAACTCACCTCTTCACACTTGTAAAGTATACTCCCCACTTTATGGGAGCCATCTCCCTAGCTTATTGTCTTCTAGGATTTAGTGACACTGTTTCTGCCCCCACATTCTGGTGCTGCGTCTGTCTATACATCTACTTCTCCTCATTCCCGCTCATTCTAGGTGCCTTGGGAGCAAGGACTGGGCTCTTGTCTTCAACAGCTACAATCTTAGCGTGTACAACAATACTTCAGTGGGAGGAACTCTGAGGCAAGGGACTTTCAAACGGCTCTGAGAGAGGAAGAGGTGGTTAGCTGGGGGGAGCATCCTAGCAGAAGGAGTATCTGTGCGAGCCCTAGGGACCTACATGTTGCATGTGACCAGCCGTGGGAAAGGAGGTGGCCAGACCAGAGAAGAAGCTTCTGTGAAGTGACTGACCATATGACATTTTCAGAGAGCAAAAGGACTGCTACCTGAAGGGGAGGGGAGGAGAGGAGGAAGGACAGAGGGGAGGAGAGACAGTGGGAGGAGAGGCTGGGAAAGGAGAGGTGGGGAAGGCAGGGAACAGGGAGGAAGGAAGTTACACAGCCTGGCTGGTTATCCTGTGGGGCAATGGTGGAACTTAGCAGCTACTTCTATCGCCATCTGGGGTTGAGGTCCTGCTGAGTGGAGCGGACATCAGGGTGGTGAATTAGGAGTCCAAGGAGGTGGCAGGAGTGGGGTGACCTGGTAAGGCCTGGATTCCAGCCAGAGAGGTGGGAAGCTCAGCAGACAGATGCCGGAGAGAGTGCCCTCTGAGGACAGACAATTGCAGTCACAGCCGTCACAGCAAATAGGTGGACACAGCATTCTGGTGATGCCCAGGCTTCCCTCACTGGGGGAGAGGACTTGGAGAAGACTGAGGGAGGTCCCAGGAGAGCAGAGCACCATGGGTAGAAGAGATGCCCCCAGGTGATGGCTGATTAGCTGGGTGGAAGAACAGGTGGTCCCACCATTGTCTTGTGATTGCTTGCTGGGAGGGGACACTTTGAGGGACCCCTGAGAAGTGGAGTTGGAGACCAGGTCTGAGATGGACCCATCCAGATGTCTTCAGGGAGTGAGAAGGATGCCGTTTGTGATATCTGAGTGATGGAGGGGGGATTGAGGTGGGGAATTTGAGAAAGTTCATCAGAGAAAGGCACCCGTGTGGTCACTGGATAAGGAAGATGGGAGCTACATCCTGTGGGCTTAGCTGGCCTGGGAGCTCCAGATCATCCCTGTCACTTGCTGTTGGGATGGCCCTTGGCACTTGGCTTCGGTCTTTATCAGTGTGTGTGATTGGAAAGGACTCCCACGTGTTCCCTTGCCATAAAAGCTTATTAGTGCCTCAGTTAAGTCCCAAGAAGCCCTTGTTTTCTGTATTCAGAGCAGAGTGCACGCACAATTCAAGTGAGTGTCTAAATATGTTTCTCTGTATATGAATGTGTGTGTGTTACTGAAAGTTTAGCAGGTGTATATGGAGGGTCCCCAGCCCCTGAGCTGTTAATTACAACTTAGCAGTCCATATTTCCAAGTTCCCAAAAGCACTGATGATGGCTGTGGTGGTTGTGGTGGTCAGACAGCCTTGCCTGAGTCTGAAGAGACACCTGATGCCTAGGCAGGCTACATCACGAGATCTCTATAGGTCTGTAACCATAGTCGGGGAGAGATTCCTACAGCACATCCAAGTGCTCTGATATTTGACTGGGAGAGAGAATGAGCCTTCAGTGTGCATGATAGTTCTACATGAGACTGTCTAAGGGACCTGCAAAAACACCTGCTAGAGGGGCTAAGGACCAGTAATAGAACATTTGCCCAGTGTGTACGGGGCCCTGAGATCAACACCCATCCCAGCCAATAAGCTACTAAAAAGAAAAGTGAACCACCAAGTTTGGAAGGCAAAACTTAACTGTGTATTAAAGAGGAAATTAGGCACTGGAGAGATGGCTCAGTGGTCATGGGCTCTTGCTGCTCTTCCAGAGACTGGGATTTGGTTCTTAGTACCCACAGCAGGCAGCTCACAACCTCCTGTAACTTCAGCTCTGGGGCATCTGGTGCCCTCTTCTGGCTTCTGAGGCCACTTTTATACATGTGGCATTCACCACACAGACACACATACACATAAGTGACAATGATAAAAAAAAATCCTTTTGAAAAAAATTGTAAGTTGGAGAAAAATGAAAAAAGTCAATGTTACATCTGTTCTAACGGAAGGAAACTTGAGAGACCAGTAAGCAATGTAGGTACCTAGGCACCGAACCCGACTGTCCTGCTACCATGAGCTCCGTGCTGCAGACAGACCTCTTGAAGCATAATTAATCTCTGAGCCTTGTTTTACCTAGCAATAAGGTTACAGGAATACGGTAGTCCCTTTTATCTGTGGTTTAACTTTCCAGGTTCCCGTTGCCTGCCATAAGCTAAGTCTGCAATTGCTAGGTGGAAATTTCCAGAAACAGCTCAGAAGTTTTAGATGCACTCACACTGAGTAGCATGATGGCCTCCTGTGTTATCCTGTCCCATCCCATGTGGCACCAGGTGGAAATCCTCTATCCTGGGATGAGAATTATCCTCTGTCCTGTGTGCCCACCCTGTACATACCACCCACCCACCAGCAACACCACAGCCATCCTGATTATTGGTTCTTGCCCTTCCTGTGAGTTACAGCCATTATTTTACTTAGTAATGGCCCAAGAGGAAGAGTAATGATGCCCAAGAGAAGCTGTGCTTGATATGGTACTTAGTTTGCTACATGGTAGTGTCAGTCATCTGCAGGGAGGCGTGGTGAGTGCTCCCTGTAGGTGGAGGAGGTGTGGTGAGTGCTCCCTGTAAATGGAGGAGGTGTGGTGAGTGCTCCCTGTAGGTGGAGGAGGTGTGGTGAGTGCTCCCTGTAGATGGAGGAGGCGTGGTGAGTGCTCCCTGTAGGTGGAGGAGGCATGGTGAATGTTCCCTGTAGCTGGAGGAGGCGTGGTGAGTGCTCCCTGTAGGTGGAGGAGGTGTGGTGAGTGCTCCCTGTAGGTGGAGGAGGCGTGGTGAGTGCTCCCTGTAGGTGGAGGAGGCGTGGTGAATGTTCCCTGTAGATGGAGGAGGCGTGGTGAATGTTCCCTGTAGATGGAGGAGGCCTGGTGAGTGCTCCCTGTAGGTGGAGGAGGCATAGTGAGTGCTCCTTATAGATGGAGGAGGCGTGGTGAGTGTTCCTCATGAATGACGTTGTCTGCAGTCCTGTTCCACCCTGAGCTGTGGTATGAACTGGGTCGTGTTCAGAGATGAGCTGGTGGTTGTGTTGTTCCTGTGCTTCCTACACCCATTGATCTCTCCATCAGCAATGCCTGCTTTCCCTTTGCCACTCCTCTCCGCTCACAAACTAGTTCTCCCATCAGAGAAAGCATGCCGGGCCTCCTCACAGTATCCTCTCCAGCCCGCTTTGTGTCCACTGCCTTCCCCTCTGTGCCACATTGGTTCCCGGAACAGCTAGTTTATTATAGTCCATACTTTGTGGTTTTAATATCAAGCAGGTCTGGGTATATAATGTCCTATTCTTCTTGTTGCTCTTATTCAAAGCCTCTTTTATTATAACTCATGCTTATTTCCTTTTGGGGTGATCTTTTTGAGCTCATGATTGGTTGATACTCATCTGTGGGGAGGCGGAGTGTCCTGCACTGGAAATGCTTTTCTCCAGGATTTGAGATGTTGTTGCTGGCCTGTAAGTCAGCTCCAGCCCATTGTAGTGCTGTGCTGGTAGTAGTGTTTGACTTTACCCAATTCGTGTGTGTGTGTGTGTGTGTGTGTGTGTGTGTGTGTGCATGCACTTGGGTGTATGCATATAGAGGCCAGAGATTAACCTTATGTGGCTCTCGGGGGCCATCCAGTAGGACCTCGAGGTCATCAATTAGACTAGGTTGTCTGGCCAGCAAGTCTCAAGAATCTGCCTCTCTCCACCTCCCCAGTGCTGGGATTTAAAGGATGTGCCCCCAATGTCAGTTATTTATGTGAGTCCTGGGATTGAACTCAGGTCCTCGTGCTTGTTCAGCATGTATTTTACTGACTTAACTGTCTTCCCCAGCCCCATGGTTTTGCTTTTATTTGCTGAACAATTTTGCCTCCTCAAGTTTCAGCTCATTTTGTGTTCTATACATGCATTACAAAATTATATTGTAGGCATCAAAGAAACCCCTCTCTTTGTTCATTAATAAATGAAACCGTGACTGTTGCGAGCCTCCTGTGCCACAGTGAAAGCCAAGTTCAATCAGTCTTCCCACACTGCCATGCAGGATCAAAGCCAGGTCATTCATTTGATCTGTTTGGCTTTGCCAGTAGGGTCAGCAAAAAAAAGTGTCGTAGCCTGTCTGAAGGAAAAGTTCAAAGACAGCTGTGGACTGATGTCAGTATCAGCTCACTGTTGCTGCTCAGAGGTCCTGGGAAGCTGGAGAAGAAGCCACAGAAAGAAATTCTACCTTCAGGAACTGGAGCAGAGACACCAGGACACAGAAGCATTCGGTGTGTGGATGAATGCATGCCCACACAGTGAGTGTGTGTAAAGGCCAGAGGTCAACCTCAGGAGTTATTCCTCTGGATCAATCCACCTAGTTGCTGAGACAAGGTCTCTCACTCAGACCTGGGACTTGCTGGCGTCACTGGTCTAGTCCAATGACCCTGCAAGTCCCAGAGATCCACCTGTGTCTGCCTCCCCAGTGCAGGGATTACAAGCACAAATTATTA
This sequence comes from Microtus oregoni, assembly GCF_018167655.1. Classification (NCBI taxonomy): domain Eukaryota; kingdom Metazoa; phylum Chordata; class Mammalia; order Rodentia; family Cricetidae; genus Microtus; species Microtus oregoni. The sequence continues at coordinate 53,557,366 of NW_024543070.1, read as the reverse complement.
CACTTGGCTGCTGATTGTTTTAATAGGGATTCTGAGGATTGAACTCAGGGCATCATGGTCCAAGCCGAGCACTTTCCCTAGTGCACCACCTCCACAATGCAGGGAGAGACATTTGTGAAGAAACGTTCTAGATGACGCACTGTGGAGAACGCATGCTTGGTATGCCCCAGATATGTTGTTTTAGGAACTCATCTTGCTCTCAGGTTGCACAGAGGACACCCAGGGGCCTCTGTGTTGCTAGTATAAGGTGTTGGCGGACATGATATTTCTGTTCAGAGTGTCACTTACTCCTGCATCCCTCTCTCCCTCTTTCCTTAGCCCACCTGGAAAAGCCACTGCATTCTTAGCTCTGAGTAAGGATCCTTTTCTCTTACCTCATAGTCCCTCTCCTCCCCTCCCCTCTCTTCTCCTTTCCCCTCTCCTCTCTCCCCCTACCCACCCAGACATCCTTCCTTCCTCTGACTCTGATGGCCCCTCACAGATTCCCCGGAATGAACAGGTTCCCTGAACAGAGACTGAATGGTCCAAGGGCTGGGACATGCACCTGCTCTGTTCTGTTTGCAGCAGATGCAAACCATATCCGCAGAGTCTTAGGGTGACAGCCTACAGGGTCTCATTACCTGGGTCCCCAGAGTCTTAGGGAGACAGCCTACGGGGTCTCATCACCTCCCAGGTCCTCTGCTCAGTGCCTGGCCTCACCCCCCCCCCACATTCTCCTGCCCTGAAGGCACACAAGAATGGAGAAAGGGGTCAAATCCTCTGGCAAAAGTAACATCCTCCTCTCTCGCCTCTGGGAAAGGCAGGAACAAGGTCTGTGTGTTTAATCAAGCCTCTGGAAGAGCATGTTAAGGAAGAACAAGGACTCTTGTAAAGACAGCTCAAAATCCCAGCATAATCCTCAAGGAATCACCCCGAGACTTCATAAGGGCAAACTAAAAATCCGCTCATTTACTTATTGAAAGGAAAATGTTGGGTGTAAATCGTCAAATGTTGAGCTAGGGAGGTAGCAAAGTCAGCGAGGTGATTTTCTTACAAGCTTGAGGACCTGTGTTCAGTCCCTAGAATTCACATATGTGCTTGGCATCCAAACCCTGAGGACAGGATAGGAGGCTTTCGGGCTCTTACTGGCCATGTTCAGTTAGAGACCCTGTCTCACAAACGTAAGGGGAAGAGTCATAAAAGAAGACCCCAATGTCACCCTCAGACTTCAGTGTGACACCTTGCACACACCTGCATAACATACACACATACACACTACACACACGCGCGCACACAGTGTTAAACATTGGGCAAGGGTGTCTAGGAATAATTGAGAGCCAGTAGAACCTGAATATTAACCTCGGGGTTCTGTCCATAGACCAGAGGCCCAGGTGTTGCCCATGAAACCTGCCAGGATTTTTAGAAGCAGGAGACGGCCAAGACAGAAGCCAGAGAGCAGCTTTCTCACCAGTTCTCCTGTTTTGAGTTCAAAATAATCCCAGCCGGGCTCTGCCTGCAGCCTGCAGATAGATACCTCAAGCTGCCTGGCCGTTGGTGAGGTCAGCCCTTCTGGTCTTTGTCGCTTATAGATGTTAAGTCTGTGGGTTTCCCGTCTCTGCCTTCATTTCCTCCCAGCTGCCATGGGCACTGCTCAGGCCGTGTGTCCAGGCGGTAACCACAGCTACCGGCTACCTGCTGCCTGAGGGCTTAGCCTCCAGTACGGAGGGTCACTTATGCATAGCCCCTTGGGGAGGCTACAAGAAGAGGGGCCTTAGCAGAAAGACTTGTCCAAGAGCAAGAGGCCGCCGGCTCCATTTCCTCCCATATCTTCCATGCTGCTTTTCCAGCGAGACACTAAGTTCAGCAGAGCTAGGCAGGGCCAGTCTAATGACTATAACCATCAAGCAAACACCAGCTAAGCCAAGAAGTGAACTAGAACCAAGTTGCAGAAGTCCCTCCCCCATCTCAACCCCACCCCATCCCCAGGGGACATATGCTCCTAGACCTGTGCTCACAAAATAGTCATATTTTCTTTCTTTCTTTCTTTCTTTCTTTCTTTCTTTCTTTCTTTCTTTTTGTCTGTCTGTCTGTCTGTCTGTCTCTCTCTCTCTTTCTCTTTTTCTTTCTTTTTTCCTTCCTTCCTTCCTTCCTTCCTTCCTTTCTTTTTCAATTTTACCACCAAGATATATACATCTCTACATCTCTAAACTCAATCTTTTGCTTTTGCCCTTCTGGAACTTCGTGTATGTGGAATCAAGGAGTAGCTTCCTCATGTGTGGTTCGGAGGGGCAGTATGTACATGTATGTGTACCTGAGATGCACACGTGCTGGGGAGGGGCAGGTGTTTGCAGAGGCCAGAAGCTGGCACTGGCTGTCTTCCCAAAGGTCACTCTCCTGGTCTTTTGAGACAGAACCCCTCACTGAACCTGGAGCTCACCAATTCAAACAGGCTGAGTAGGCTGTGAGCTCCCAGGATCCTCCTGTCCCCACCTGCTCAGCACTGAGCTACAGACACCCACCCACACTTGGAACTGTGAGTCCTGGGGATCCGAACTCAGGGCTTCCTGCTTGTGTGGCAGGTGTTTGCCAGTGGAGCCTCCCCCCCTGCCCCCACCTCAGTGCGTTTCCTGTTTGTGACACTTCTTAGTGCCCTGTGTAGCACCCTTGTTCACTTGGGTTTTACAGCCCCTTCTATCGTATGCATAGATTTGCTGAAGGACTTGACAGTTTGTGCGGTAGCTTGTGAACATTGGGAATGTGGGCAGCTTCTGAGAAGCACAGAGAGCCAGTCAGTCTTTCGAACACCTTCTGGGGTCAAACACACCTGTGATTTAGCAGAGGATCCCTTTCCTTGTGATTTGTCAGAATTTTTTTTAAATCATGTACTTCCTGTTTCTTTCGTCACAGGGGTCCTACACATTTCAATGGACAAAAAAGGAAGGAAGGGGTGGTTAGAAAATATAATGGATCCAATACACTTTTTTCTTACTTTCTTGAGTGCATTAAAAAAAAGAAGAAGAAGTGGGGGCTGTTGCTTTGGTGAGCTTGTAATGACTTTCCTTGGGTTATTTTATGTTTTTCCTCCAAACAGGCACAAAGGAGGCTGTAAGCTCAAATTCTCTGTTGATGTTTTCCTGCGCCTTAAAACAGTTTCCTTTTCCCCGGGACTCCTAGCCAATGTTTGCCCGACCTCTATGAAATCTATTAAAAAGTCTCATTATCCAAAGTACCCTGAGCAGCCACGGCAAGGGGAGTGCACGTGGAGAAGGAGTCATTATCACAAGGCTATCCCCGACGTTTAGAATCGGCAGCTCCAGGTAGAGAGTGTGAAGTGGAAAAGCATTTAAACAATAACAAAATTTGACGGAGCATGAGGTGCAAGTTTCCGAGACTGGACGGGCTCCTTGGGAGGATGGTGGAACAAACATCTTGGGAAGGAGGAAGGGCAGGAAACAGGGCTCGGTTTGCTGTATCGACTTTTCACTCTGCTGACCGCACGTTTCTCACACCTGGAGGTGGAACTGTTGATCCTGTGGCGTGAGTCGTGGCTGGAGCGCATCCAGGTGCTTTTCCAAAGCAGCGGCACTGATGGCACTGATGTGTGCTCCCATTGGCAGCAGAGAGGGCAAGAGTCGCTCCATCCCGGAAACATTTGCATTACTCATTGTTTACACGACTGCCGGGGTCCACAGTGCCATGGCGTTTCTTCTGAACTTAATTTGGAGTGTCCAGATCTCTCACAGCGTCCGTTGTACCATCTCTCTAGACCTCTGCCTCACTGAGTACCTGTGGTCTGCTGTGTTGGATTTGTTTGTTTAGCAGAGAAACATTGCTGTGTTGCTCAGGCTAGCCCTAAATTCCTGGCTCCCATCGACCCTTCTACCCCAGCATGTGAGAGGTAGGCACCACACAGAGCCTGGAGCTTTCTTGTCAACTTTAGCCAGAGAAAACCAACCAAGGCCTGAGGCAAGAAGGTGGGTTAGTTAGCAAGTTCAATGTGGATTTAGAAATTGGACTTCAGACCCCATCTTTTCTTTCCATGACTTTGGGATCTCAGGCATGAGGGACTCTCAGTCAGGAAAATGACATCGAGATGTGTCTTTTGATCATCTTTCTCCCCAAACAACTTTTATAGGTATATGCACAAATTCTTCATGAGATGACACCTGTGTGCTTCTGGTTTGGTTTTGTTTTCCTTGAGACAGTGTCTCCTGTACCCAAGGCTAGCCCCCAACTCACTGTATAATGGAGATGGTCTTGAGCTACTGACCCTCCAGCCTCTACTTCCTATTGGAGGGATGGTAGGTGTACATCTCCTCCTCCCCTTCCCCTCTCCCTTTGTCCTTTGTTCTCTCTCTTTGCTCCTCATTCTCCCCTCCCCCCATCACTGTGTTTTATGCCGGTTTTTGTGTGTGGATGTGCACCTTGTTCCTTTGAGACAGGCTCTGTCACTGGACCTGACTCACTGCTGCAGCTGAGCTGGTCAGCCCTAAAGAGCCTGAATCCTCCTGTCTACACCCTCCAACACTGGGCTTACACGTGCAGGTGCCTGTGTCCAGTTTGCTTTACAGCAAGTGCTCTTACCCACTGAGTCACATACCCAGCCTCTCACATGTATGTTTGTATACACGTTATCCATCCTTTCTGCAAGCCTCTGGCATCTGTAAAATAGAGCCAGCACACACTGTGGATGGCTTCCCTAAAAACAGGCCCAACTCTCTGTCCATATAAGGTGTTTTATGGCATGGTTGGGCATTGCCCAGTAACCAACAAGGTTTTCATCAGCCACATGACTGTCCGAAAGGAGTTGGCACCTCAGGATGCTGGTGACTCACTGTAGGTTGGAGGGGCTGTTTCCATAGTGGCGAAACTTTGGAATAACCATCTGCAAAGGCCAGGAAGGGTTTGGTTGTGCATCTTCCACCAGCTGCATTCGTGTATCTTGCCAGCTGCCCTGAGCTTCAAGCAGGGGCTTGGAGGGAGCCCTGGCCACTGCACCAACCAAACACCATTTCAAAAGGAAATAGTTTTTAAAGTTGCAACCTCCCCCCACTTTCAAGAGATGGGCTGCCTGGAAGGAGAAAGGGAAGTGTAGTCACTGGTTCCAAGGTCCAACTTAGCCTGAACTGTGGCTGTGGTCTTGACATCTTGTACCCGGAGAAAGCAGCACAAATCGCTCCTGTTTGCAGACAGACTCCTGGCTGCTAGCCTGACTGAGCTCTTCTCAAGCTCAATGCATTTGGGTGTTGTTGAATGCTCAGAGAACTCATCTTCCTTGTTTTAGCAAATGCAGAGGCCACGGAGGTGTCCCAGGGACTCACCCTGCCCAGATCACGTGATCAGAAGGCATGAGCTACTAGAAAGCGGGGAATGGCATGGCTGGGGAGAAATGAGGCTCTGATCTGGAAGAGTCACATCCCTTCATGCCACGTCAGCCTGGAACACAGCCTGGCTGGGGCCTAAGGTTTTGAAGTACCACTTCCTCCTATTGTGTCCGGACTGCCCTGTTCACATGTCTCGGTTCAAGAGTGCACCTGTGTGTTGTCACTTGGCATGGGGGCCTGGAATACTACATGTAGCTCATGAGACCAGTGAAAATGGAGCCCTCAGGTCATCTGCAGGTCCTGCTGGGCCTCAGGCTGTTCTGTGGGTTCACCTCACATGGCTACCATTCCCTTCTCAGGCACAGGATGTCAATGCCATCTGATAGTATCAAATAGTGTTTACGCCTAGCCCTGGTGTTCAGGAGAGGGTGAGAGAGTAAAGAAGACCTTGGGGAGTAGAAGCATTTGTAATCTTTCACGTGTGCTCCAGAAGGTACTGTTAAAATGCCCACTGGATTCCCCATCCACACCACACCTGCACCTGTGGTTAAAAAAATGGAGATGAGTCCAGGGGCTCCATAGATACCCAAAGCCTGTGCCTGTTGCCCTGAGCTACACAGATCCCAAGCTCTTTTCCTGATCTCCAGAACTTCACAGCCCTGCTGGATCTTTGTCACAGTCCAGCTCCTTCTCTTGACCTTTCTTTTTTTTTTCTGTATGCTGACTCTGGTACTGAGCCTACCTGGACCAGAGGTCTGGGTGCTGCCTGCCAATCACATGCCCACTTGCTGGTTCTGGTGAGCACCTGTTGCCCACAGTGGCTAGAGTATTGGTTCCTGGGTCAGAAGGTCAGAATATGGGGTGATACGGTCTGTTCTCTCTCCAGGATCAGGGCCCGAGACAACAATGGCTCCTACGCGCTGTGCCTGCTGCATGAAGGGAAAGTTTTGCATTATCGCATCGACAAGGACAAGACAGGGAAGCTCTCCATCCCCGAGGGGAAGAAGTTCGACACCCTCTGGCAGGTGTGTACATATATCTGTGTGTGCCTGTCTCTTTCTGTCTCTGTGTGTCTGTCTCTGTGTCTTTGTCTCTGCCTCTGTCCCCTCTGAAGGGCACAATGCAGGTCCATGGGACTGCTAGTAAGAGAAGGGACAAGGCAGTCTGCCCCAGATACTCCCTCAATCCACTCTCTGATTTCCGATGGCTTGTTTGAGACATGTTGATAGAGGCCATTATCAAGTCAGTGAGGCTACAGAGATTCCCATCATTTTTCTCGAGCTATTAAGTTCTTGGTGCTTCAAGATCATGTGATTCAGGGCACTGCTCAGAATTTAGCAGAATGTCCCTGCCATCTGGGTCTAGAATAACATGGAATAATACACACACACACACACACACACACACACACACACACACAGTCATAGGTGACCAAAGAAAGAACCAAGGACTTGTGACCCAGATGCTCCTGGAACTGAGAGATGCCAGGGTGACATCAGGGTATATAAACCATCTGGACTTACCCTCATAGCAGAGTCCCTGTGGGAAGTCAAAGCATCTTGGGAAACAAATTTATACTTCCTAAGCTCCAGGCAGCTGCCTGTCTAGAAACACTGCAGGCCTGCTCTGCAAAGGGTTCATTCTCAACCAAGCTGTCAGTAAACATAGAGACAACTCAAGCATGCAGAAGCACCCTGACACTGTTCACCCTACTCCCCACAATTGCTACTAAGCACATTTTTCTTCCTTAATTTGGGATCGCAGCTGCATTAACTATGGAGACAGAAGGAACAAAAGTTGAAGGCCAGCCTCAGGTACATAGTAAATTCAAGGCCAGCCTGGGCTACATAGCAAAATCCTGTCTCAGCAAACAAACAAACCGATAAAGGTCTAGCTGATGGAGATGGTATGGATTCCTAGTGTATCATCACCTGGCTGTGATGGTTTGTTTTAATGGCCAATTTGTCACACTCTAAATGGCCTGAGAAGAGAGCCCAATGAAGGATTGTGTAGACAAGATTAGAGCGCGAACATGCCAGTGGGGACTGTTCTGACTGCATTCATTGATGTGAGAAGACCAGGCTGTGGTGGGTGGTACCATTCCCTGGGTTGGAGTCCTGGTCTGTGCAAGAGTGGAGAATGTTAGCTAAGCAGTAAGCAAACATGCATTCATCACTCTCCATTCTTGATTCTGGATGCGACTCACAGTTTCAAGGCTAAAAAAGTTTGTTGGCTCTACACAAGGACATCCTCAGCCTATCCCCCGAGTGCTTTGTGGGAAAGACTGTCTGGGGTTTCCATGGCTTTAAAGTCTGTGATGGCCATGACTCTGTCACTGTCTCCATTTCTCTCCTTCTACTGACCACTTTCTTCCTTGCTTCTCTTGTAGCTAGTGGAACATTACCCTTACACTTTCTTCCCTGCTTCTCTTGCAGCTAGTGGAACATTACTCCTACAAGCCGGATGGGCTGTTAAGAGTCCTCACTGTACCATGTCAGAAGATCGGTGCACAGATAGGTGAGTGATTGGGACACATCGGGTCTGGTTTGGGGGACATTGGTCACTATCAACGGGGTGTCAGATTTGTCTATTCCAAACTAAAGCAGGCTGAGGCTTTGATTTTACCATGTGATTAAACTTGATGTCATTCCAATTCTAGGAATCATTAGTTGAAGGATAATTAATCACTATATTTAATTGCATGTGTTGCCAGAGATGGTAGCACAAACCTTTAACCCCAGCATAGGAGACAGAGGTAAGCAATCTGTGTGAGTTCCAGGCCAGTCTGGTCTATATAGTGAGACTCTGTCTCAAAAAATAAAATCTTACTTAATTGAATGTGTGAAAAATTCAGTAAAAGAGCAAAGTATTGATGCAGAAAGTTTACTGTCTCCTCAGTTTGTTCCAGTGGTATCGATTGATCTGACAAGTAGATGGTTTGCAAGAACACAACAGTAATTGTCTAACCGCAACCATGGCATATTCTTCTTGCAGGTCACCCACCAAGTTCAAATGCTCACCCTGTGGTAAGTGTTATTACAGGTGTCTGTGCTGAGGAAGCAGTTGTATTTACGTACTCAGGGAGTCCCGTTTTAGTTAGCACAGCTTCTGGACTCCAAGCTCAGCCCTGAAGACCTTGGAACTCCAGTGAGTCTGGGGAGGCACCTGCCTGTGGCCACTACTCAGCTAGCCTGTTTTTGTGGTTTCATGACTGGCTTATTTTCTCTCCATCCTTTAGAGAAGTATACAGAGCGAGGAAGAAACCCACTGTTAGATCAGAAAGGTCTCCTGTCAGATGCAGCAAAAGGGGGCATATTGTTCAAGCTCAGCCTTTCACTGTCAATATGAACATGTGTGAGCCTTCCACAGGCCTGCTGACATGCATGTCAGTAGGACAGGGCTGGCAGACTGGTATCTCCTTGAGTTTAGCTACTCAACTCCTTTGACCAAACCAATTAACACAGAATTACTAGAGATTTGACCTCCTGGGTAAACCGGTTTGGCCAATGATTAGGGTAGGGAGGGTATGCTTGGTAAGAACTCAAAAGAAAGGTTCAGAGAAGGAAAGAATCTGGGAGTCTTGGCCAGAGACAACATACCACTCCATGTCACTAGATGAGACTGCACCCCTGACGTCCCTGTGTTGGCATACCCCTTTCATCACCCTGCCCACAAACAGAGAAGGATCTCAAATCACTTCTCATCTGGGATGTCAGAGCTAGTACTTTGTTACTCTGCAGATGTTGGTCTTCTCATATCTTGGGGACTCCAGCGTGAACATCCCAGACCATTAGCACTAATTGGGGAATGATTCTTGACTTATGTCCTGCTAACTCCTAAACAACAAAACTGACCAAAAGCCAGAAATGTGTTCTGTCTCCAGTGGGGACAGGTGGCCACTCAGTACTGACACTGTTGATCCAGGGTTAGTGCCTTCTACCAAACTGAGAGACCTTGAATTGGCTAAAACACCAGTGAACTTGAGGGTCCTCTAAAATACAGTGCTACCAGTGCATGGGCTTCCCATGTTTCTCATGGCTCTGGTATTTATCATTTGGTGCCCTTGAAACAGATCTGTTGGCCCTCTCATCTCAGGCATGTCCAGCTTGTGGCCTAAGGGGCTACATATGTCCCAGGACTTGTAGATGACAATGTCATCTGCAACCAGTGCCACTGAACAGAGACACCCCTGAACCATGAGTGACTAGAGTCTCTAGTGGAGCCTGACACACGAGATTTCCACAGACAACATGGCAGCTTCCTGTCTCAGCTTTAATTTTGCCGCCTTCAGTGGAAACTATTTACTGAATATTCTAGACATCCCTGCCCCAATGGCAGCATCTCAAATGGTCCAGATTTGCATGCAGGAAATCTCGCTGGGGCTGGTGAAGGGGCTGGACTGTGCACTTGCAGAAGCAAAGCCAGGTAGCTTGTCATGACAAAGAATATCTTGCATGTGTTTTCTGAAACTAAACGCTCTATTCCTCTCTGCCATTGTGGTTTCTAGACTTGGTCACCTGGTGGAATAATCTCAAGAATCAAATCCTACTCCTTCCCAAAGCCTGGCAAAAAGGTGCTAAAGCGTCCCCTGCTTACTGCCCCTGACTAAGTGGTAGGGTAGACCCGCACGCAGACCATGCTTGGCTCCCTCTCCCCTTCACCCAGCACAGCTCTGCCTCCATGCCTCCACCGCATGCCCGCTTTTGAGTACACCCGCTGAGCCAAGCGGCCCTTGCACAGCGCATTCCATGCTTTGTGTGCAGCTTCTCCATCGCTGCTGCTGCATAGCCAGACCATGTTGCCTTGTTCTCTGCCAACACATAAATTCAGTCATTTCAGTGAAGACAACCAGTGCCCGCTGACTCTCACATCAGACGCTGCACGGTCAGCTCGCCCTTGTTGTCTAGAGTCACGTGTTGCAGCATTAGCGCCTCTGTCACATGACGCTCTTCACAATAGCGGGAACTGAGGTCTCTGGAGGTGCTCTGCCCCCCAAGACATTGGACTGAATTTTGAGGGACAATAAAAAGAAAACCTTGAGGGCAAGACGGCTCAGAGGCTAAAGGCACCTGCCACCAAGCCAGACAGCCTGGGTTTGATTTCTAGAACCCACATGGAGGAAGGAGAGGACTAACTCCTGTAAGTTGTCATCTGACCCCATGTGTGTGCTGTGACCCAGGCACATACTAAAGAAGTAAATGTAAAATGTTTCTTCAGGGTTTGGGAATCAAACTCAAGTGCTTTACCACTGAGCTATATCCCAGCACTTAGCTGATTCTATCAACAGCTGTTTTCATTTTATATCGATGTTTTTCCAAGCACGTGGGCACATGGCTATGCAGAGACACACAGAGATGATTAACAAAAGGCATAAAGGCCCAGATATTTTGCTCAGTAATTATCCTCTATATTGATCATTCGCTAGAGGATCTTAATGCTTAATGCTGTTGACCAGATCACAGGAGAGAGAGTAACACGATGGCCAAAGAGAAAGGAGACCGTCCTGTGCTCTGCGCTGTCAGTGACGGTTAATGCTGGAGAATGTTCTGCAGCTGCCCCGGCTCCACAGCCTGAGCCTCGCCCAGATTCTGACTCACTCTCCATGTGGAGGGCCCCATTGGGACTGGGGATGCTCGTATCCAGCGAGCTCAGTGGACAGCAGGGAGCATAGTACCTCACGAGCTGAGGTACTTAATATTCTCCAGCTTAAGGAGCTTTTCAAAGGTGTCAGTTATAAAGGCCACTCAGGCCAGCAGCTACAGCACTGTGGGTCAGTGTTAGACTCACAGACACCATATTCCTGAATGTGACACCGTACTTACCAACCCTCACAGAACTCTGTGGGGCAGCGAGTAAGCCTGTGTCTCCTCCTCTTCGGCTTGACTCCTCCTGAGCTTCCAACCACACCCTGTATGTCATTCCACTTGCCTAATCCAAGGCCTGTTGCCAACTCACAGCCCCCAGCTCTGCACAGTTTTAGCAAGAGACACTTACATCCTAGCATCTCATGTTTTGTCTCTTGGGTCCCACCAGAGACGGATCAGCCAGAGATGCCATATGTGCACGAGCACACATAAAACATATGTATGATACACTCATATATGCATCCATGCATGGAAAATCTGTGCTTGTGTGTATATATTTGTATATTATAGTTACATTATATATGCACATCCATGCATATGTCGAATGTGTATATTTTTGTATGCATATATTGGTGCTCACACATGCAGATGTATTACCTGCATATATCTAAACACAAATTTATTACAAGAACTTATCTTATGCAGTTACCAGACTAGATAAAGCAAGTACAATGTTCTTGGGGGAGATTGTCAAACGGGGAGGTCTAGAGCCATGTGCAAATTCAGTGGTATGGTTAAAGCTGCCACGTGGTAGGGGTCGGTTAGCTTCCCCTTACCCCTTCCTTTCTTCAGAAAGTCTAAACTTGCATCTAAGGATTCTCACCTAATGGAGCCAGGCCCATGGGGGATAATCTCCATGACATAAGTCAGCTGACTGGGGACTGTAATTCCATCGGCAGAATCCCTTCTCAGCAGCAGCACTGCCTCACTCTGAGACTACCACATGATTCAGTGATGGCCACTCGGATAGGCCAGATGTGCCGCAGCTGGAAGAGATGGCCCAGTCGGTAAAGTTCTAGTCATTCAAGCTTGAGCACCCAAGTTCAGGTTCCTGTCACCCATGTGAAAGAGCCCAGGAAGAGTGGCACATGCCTGCCAGTCATCGCAGTGCAAAGAAGACAGAGGCAGGAGGATCCCTTGGTTGGTCGTCAATTAGTCAAGTTCCAGGTTCAGTGAGAGACCCTGTCTCAAAAAACAAGGTGCAGAAGTGATTGAAAAAGATACCTGGCATAGCCTCTGGCCCCTGAATGTACACACACATGTACACACATGCACAAACACACACCACACACATGCACACACAGAGGAGTGCGCACACACACATGCACACACACACAGAGAAGTGCACACACACGTACACACATGCACAAACACACACCACACACATGCACACACAGAGGAGTGCACACACAGGAGTACGCACACACACATGCACACACACACACAGAGAAGTGCACACACACATGCACCACACATGGAAAAAAAGCCAACATCAGCAAAGCCTGTCAGACACACCTTGAATGAATTCTAGCAGTTTGAGAGTCCAGGAAACATATGCTTTGATTTTTAGGATTATCAGTTTGAAACTTTCACTAGAAATGAAACTAGGGTGTGGATTTTGCTCAGTCATAGAGTACGTGTCTATCACCCATAAGGGCCTGGATTTGGTCTCTAGCACCAGGAGGGAGAAATACTCTGAAAGTCAAGTACAATTTCTTAATTAATTTTTATTCATGTATGCATGTGCATACTGGGTGAGTATATGCTGCATGTGTGCAGCTGCCTTCAGACAGCAGAAAAAACATTGGATCCCCTGGAGCTAGAGTTACAAATGGCTGCGAGCAGCCCAGTGTGGATGCTGGGAACCGAACTTAGGTCATCTGCAAGCAGCAAGGGTGGTATGTGGTCTTAGCCACTGAGCTGCCTCTCCAGCCTCAAGACAGGTGAATTTAAATTTGGAAAACAGCAATGTGTTTTATATTCTGAGAATGTAACCACACTTAGCTAAGAAGTAAGAGCACCAGTGGTCATATAACCCCCTGCTGTTGTGTTGGTTACCTCTGTCCACAGTCGTACCCATGAAGAGGCTTCCCAGGGTCACACACTCTCCCTAAGACCATTAAACAGAAACTCATCCTTGGATTTCTTGTTTTATTCAACATAAATTTTGATGGCCGGGGTTTTGAGAAAGTGTAACCCGAAAGGGCCAGGTCTTGGATCTTTGAATATTTGGATGAAATAATAATCATATAGGTCATGTGCTTCTCTTCAGGCAAGCCTACCCATAGCCCACCTTCTAGCAGAGTCTGCCCTCATCTGGGTGTTCTCACTCCTCCTTGGCCTGAGCTCCTTCTGAGACTGGAAGCCACAGCCAGCTGATTGCAGCCCATGACCTGAAGCCTGCAGGCTTTCGGTTTCTGAGGAGTGTTAGCACCCACAGTGCCACTGCTGTCTAACCTGAAACTACTTGCATGGAGCTGGGAGCAAAAGCCAGGGTCTGAGAACTAAAACACAGGCTATAGAAGCAGGATGCTGGGCTGAGACCATCAGCTCCACAGGGCAGTGTGGTTTTCTCTTCAAATCATTTCAAAGTCAAAGATGGATAGATAGATAGATAGATAGATAGATAGATAGATGATAGATAGATGATAGATAGATAGATAGATATAATAGACAGACAGATAGAAGAGAGAGAAAGAGAGAGAGAGAGAGAGAGAGAGAGAGAGAGAGAGAGAGGAGAGAGCAGTCAATAAAGTACTCACCACACAACTGTGAGGGCCTGAGTTTGATCCCCTGTATCCACATAAAAAGCTGCATGTGATGGAGAGCTCTGGCTATTACAGCCAGAGAGGTAGAGTCCGGCAGATCTCTGGGGCATACTAACCAGCCACCCAGCCATGGAGACACAGTATCAAATACTAGGGTGGATGGTTCCTAAGGTTTACTTCTGCCCCCTCCCCCACAAGCACACACACACATAACTGCTCAGCCACACACACAATATCATGCATGTGCACACACATCAAATGCATCACTCATTTTCATGCCCTGAGACAGAGTAGTTTGAACTTGAAAACTGTCTACCAAAGGTTGGGTAGCTGACACCATCTCGAGTCACCTAGAAGGCGTGAGTTGGTGGGAAGTAGCAGCGAGGTGAGGCTGTCAGCTGTTCTCGATGCAGAAAAGATGATGCCCGAGAAGGGGCAGACCACCAAACACCTTTGGAGAGACTGATGATGCAGGCCAGGGCTGCCTACCCGCAGCGCGCTCCTCTCTGCAGTTCACATTTCCCTCCGTTTTAACACTGGCCCATACTTGGTTGGTTGTCATTGTGCCTTTGTGTTCCTTCCTTTAAAAGAGCCATAGTCCTGGAGGCTTTGCTTCCAGAGCGTTTAGTGATGACAGTGGTCCCAGCAAAGGCCTGTTCTCAAGTACTGTGGGAAAGCTGGAAGTGTGGCCTTGTGTCTTCATCTATGTCACAAAGCAGCCAACTGCTCTTTTAACTATCCCAGTGGAAAACCACCCATTCCTTCTACAGAACGTGCCCCAAGTTGGATGCCGTTATTGCCCCAATCCCATAGGTCTCTGCCTGTGCATGAGGCAGGAGGTGGTGGGGACCTGCTGAGGGCTGAGACATCCAGATGAGAAAAGTTATGTATCCCTTGGAGGGTCTTGGGGGTCTCTGTTTCTGGATCAGGAATGCTCATTCTCAGGGGGTGCTTTGTAATGGGTCGAATAGAAATGAGGCCTTGTGCTACACCCATATAAGTGGAAGCCGACTCTCCAAAGCCCTTTCCTGTGTCTATCAGACAGACACAGGGATAGCACCTGTCAGTGTGGATATGAACTCTCTGCAGGAGCTTGGATGATCTGGGTCCCTTGCCACCCATTCCCACTTGCTTCTGATACACTGCCATTTTTTCAGTGATTTTTCTAAGTCCCTAAACTCTGCTTTAAAAACATCCCTAGCAGATTTTGTTAGGAAATTGTGGGTGCTGGTTTATTGTAACAAGCCATTTGAAGTCCTCTTGCCTTGGAGACTATTCTAGAGAGGCTGTGTGCAGCCCAGGAACAAGACACTGAAGGGCAGAGGGCAGGAGCTCTTCAAGCCATAGGAAGGGATAGACCTGTTTTCCCCATCTTGGGGTATCCTTTAACTCCATGGTGGGCCAGAGTGTGTCTTGGGAATCTCAGAATGTACAAAGAAAAATTTTTTAAAAAAAAACACTTAAAATTGTCATTGTGCTAACCTGAAAACATTTTTAAAGACTCTTTGTGGCTGGAGTTTGTTTATAGAGGGAGAATAGCAGGGTGGGAAGGATAGATACGGTAGGAATTACTAAGTATGAGCTAAGAGAGTTGTCCTTAGCCAGGGCAATGGTAGTATAAGTGATAAGAGGGATCCAAGCAACACCCAACACTACTGAAGTCATATGTAAAAGTTTAAGAGGGTCTTAAGAGATTTACCTGGACCTAGTTCCCTCTCTGAGTGCAGAGACTCAAGAGAGAACTCATTTAAAACTGTACATGTTTACATTTCACATTTCCCACTAATGAAAAGTTACTTTTAAATCTCTCTGTCAAACCGTCCATTATCCATCCATCCATCCATCCATCCATCCATCCGTCTGTTCAACTATCCATCCGTTTATCTGTCTGTCCATCCACTTATCCATCCACTCATCCATCCACACACCCACACACCTCTCTATCCATCTATACATACATACACACACACACATACATACATACATACATAAACACATACACACACATACATACATACATGCGTACGTACACACATTCATCCACCCACCTATTCATCCAGCACCCATTCTTTCACATGCTTGTGTTGTGTGTTTTTCCTAAGCCCCCGTTACAGCATGGCGCCGCTGCTGAGCTTTGATTTAAAGCCTACCTTTGCATAACTTCTGCTCTGTTGTCGTGGTTAGTTCTGTTATACAACCCAGCAGGAGTGTTTGGACAAACCACAAGAAAGTGAATCCAGTGGCATCTCCATGGCATCTGAAACCAGACGTCCTCTGACTTCATTGAAAGGTCCTTTGCCATAGGCATTGCCAGCCTCTACCTCATGGCAAACACTGTGTAGCTGGGAAGTCAATGTATCTTGAGAGACACATGTCCCTGTGCTCGTAATGACACAGTGTGACTCTGTTGTTAAATTGTGATGTGTGAGAATGTCATGTTAGTGAGACAAGAGAATTGAATGTGAGCTTCAAGACAGTGGCTGTGTAATGTTAGCTGAGTGTCTCTGTTTCTTTAAATCCCCCCAAACCTGGTGCTGTCTCATTTCTTCATGGCAATATGTGGATCTGATAAGGTAAATAGATGTGCACGATAAACAAAAATGGGGGGAGGGGAGGAGAGTTCAAGCCCAACAGTGGTTTGCTGGTGAGACGAGTTTAGTAGCCATCATCTTGTTTTAATCTGTGGGTTGAGATGGGTCAGAAGAAGAGAAAAATGTTTCAAATGGAAAATCCATAGGAATACAAGGAGAGTTTCCCCTCCACCTGCTTCACAGGGCAAATCGCTCTTAATGGAGTGAGGGAGAATCCCCTCACCTATATATAAATGTCTACAAGCCAGTGAGGCTTTCCTTCAGCTTCTGCCTCAATGACCAGTCACAGGTAAAAAGGAGGAGTTCCTCTTCTTCAGGAAGGCAAAGAGAACTTCTCTTGTGGCCTGGCACGTGCCTGCTGCAATCATCGCTGTCTTGTGGCACGGCACGTGCCTGCTGCCTGTCCTCACTAACTTTATCGTTATCATCAATGGCAGCAGTGCACAGGGTGGGGGTGGGGATTCGGCAGGATGCATCCTTCTTTGGGGCTTGTAGCTAAGTGGCCTGGGCTACCCTGTGGCATCAATGCCTTGTGTCTAAATCTGTATGGAAGGGAAACAGGTGGACACAGCTCAACTTTGCTTTTTAAATAACTTCCACATGAAATTAGGCAGAAATAAATCCGTGGGGAACGTACAAGGTTTTCCCATCTTCGGGGAGGTGGGAAACACACACAGAGGGCACATAATTGGGAAGGAAGTTTTACTGGAATGAGCAGAATGGATTCTCTCCCTCCAGTTCTGAGGCCATGTCAGGGGTGGGTGCTGTAAGGCATGAGCCTGTCTAACCTTCTCAGGTCCAAACAGTTGCCTGAAGACTGAGATAAGCCTTCTGACCTCTTCTTAATTCTTCCTCTGTCTCCTGCATAAGCTAACCAGTGATCATTTGAGAATAATAGCATCCATGCAGAAATGATAACATACTGTCATTCCTGTGCTCCAGACTGCCACACCCCAAGGGAGTCGTCCTGAGAGTACCGTGACCTTCAACCCCTATGAGCCAACAGGAGGGTCCTGGGCCCCGGACAGAGGTGAGAGATGTGCTTTTACTCAGTAAACCTTCAGAGCAGGGTGCACACATGCCTGTCAGTGTGTGGAGTCAGCTTACAAATTCAGGGCACTGTTCCAAATCTCCCTTATGGTGAGGGTCAACACTAGGCAGCAGCAATGTCCAGTCACAGGCAGAAGACATCCCTTATCCATAAAATAAGCAGTCTGTCAAGTGAAAATGGTCTTTTACAATTAAAACAAGCAACAAGATCCCAACAGTTGTCACCATTGACAGCACCATGCTTCTGCTTCAAATCCTGTGTCTGTCACACTCCATAGACCAGTTGCCTTTCTTGGAGGAGCATGTGGTCTTGACAGAAGATATGACTCACAGTCACGATGACTGGGAGGCCACAGAGGTGACTTACTCCCAGAATTGAGACCTCTGGTTGGTTTTCTTGGGTTCATGAGTGTATCTATGTTGTTATTTTTTTTTTAAGTGAGCTTGAGGTTTGTTTATTGCTATAAATTGCCTCCAGAGGCTTAAAGCAGCAAGAGGTAATTCTCTCTCTTAATTTATTCCTCGTGGCTGGAGATGTGGCTCACGGTAGAGGTCTTGTCTGGCATGTATGGGAGCCTTGGGTTTCTTTCCCAGCACTGCAAAAGTCAGGTACAGTGTCCCACATGTCATCAAGGCCATTGTTGGATAGATGTTGAGTTTCAAGGTCCTTCTCACAGTTTGGGAGCCTCAGGACAGCGGGACGCCATCCTTAGCATCTCAAATATTAAGCATTTTGGCTTTTCATAGCCTTGCCTTGGAGAGCACATGCATCATGGTTCAGTTATAAAAAAAACAGTAAGGATCATGTCCTCGGTGGCACCTCTTCATAGGAGGGTGTCAAAGACTGTTCCCAAAGGGTCACAAAGAATGTTCTTAAAGCCTACTGGTGTAGAAGACCCATCTCCCCCATCTCCCCCATCTCCCCCATCTCCCCTTGCTTCAGTTCTCACTTGCCTGCAAATGCCCCATAAGACCACAGGAGTGGAGGGCAGGGGTCACAGGCGCCCTGTCTGGAGTTATGTGTTACCTAATTGCCTTGCAGGCCTTCAGAGAGAGGCCCTGCCCATGGACACAGAGGTGTATGAGAGCCCTTACGCCGACCCCGAAGAGATCCGGCCCAAAGAGGTCTACCTAGACAGAAGCCTGCTAACCCTGGAGGACAATGAACTGGGCTCTGGTAACTTCGGGACCGTGAAAAAGGGATACTACCAAATGAAAAAGTAAGTACCGTTACCCATTGCGTTACTGTCAGTCACCCTCATGTGAGCAGGCAGCATGGAAAACTTCAAGAAATGCACTGAGAATGTTCATCTAATCCCAGATGTGAAGTTTAGGCTAGCATGGCTTAGTACTTTTTCACTAGCATTATATGTATTCATTTTGAAATTATGTCTTATTGTGTATGTGCACATATGTCCCAACATTCATCTCATGTGGTCACGGGACACGTAAGTTGGTCCTCTCTTTCTCACCTGGGTTCCAGGAACTAAACTCAGGTCATCAGGCTTGGCAGCAAGCTCTGTAATTAACTCTTCCCTTTTGCCCACCTTCATTTCCGACTCTTTTATAAAGAAAGCACCCTTTGTGTGTGCTAACTGTAGTCACAGTAATGAAATGTTTGTGTTAGTACATGTGCCTCATAGAAAATAACTAAATAGAAATAAGCAAATTCATAAGAAAATATGACTATGTTGTACCTCCGAAACATGACTACCTGCAACTAACCTTGGTATAGGCATTTGCTGGATCTTTATATGTTTGTAAAACTTTGGTTTCTGGTGCCTTGCGTCCTGTGTACAAGCACAGAGGCCATTTTTAAATAGATGTATTTAAATCACAGTCACTTTTAAAGTTGAAATTAAGAGAGAGAGAGATGACTCAGAGGTTAAGAGGGTATACTGCTCTTCCTTGGGACCTAAATTCACTCTGCTGTACCCAGGTCATATGGCTCACAGCTGCCCTTAACTCCAGCTCCAAGGACTCTGATGCCCTCTTCTGGACTCTGAGGGTGTAGGAGGAAGGATCGCTTGTTTGTCCTGGCTGCCCGGCTAGCTTAGCCCTGAAATAACCACACAGAAACTGTATTAATTAAATCACTGCTTGGCCCATTAGCTCTAACTTCTTATTGGCTAACTCTTACGTATTAGTTTAACCCATTTCTATTAATGTATATCACCACGCGTTTGTGGCCTACCAACAAAGTCTCAGAACATCTATCTCCAACAGTGGGTCCGTGGCATCTCTCTGACTCTGCTTTCTTCCTCCCAGAACTCAGTTTGTCTTCTCTACCTACGTAAGTTCTGCCCCCTCAGGCCAAGGAAGTTTCGTTATTCATTAACCAAAACAAGCAACACACAGAAGGAATTCCCACATCGCTGAGGGTACCTGCACTCAACATGCATATACCAACGCAGACACACACTTAGATACAAAATTTAAAACAAACCTTTTGAAAAACTGAATATGTGAACCTACTATTCTCATTCAAACCACCCTGTAAAAGTTATCAATTGCTTTCTTACATTCCTATAATGCGGTCTTATTCTCTTGTCTGTAAAAGAGCCCAAATGTTGGAAAATGAGGAGTCTCAGAAAGTCTCTTCCTGAGCCAACATAAACAAATGTTTGGACACCAGAACAATGGCAGTCTCATGAAATTAGTGGGTCATCACTTTCTCTTGGACTTCTCTAGAAAAGGTGGTATTTTCTTTTGTGAATATTTAGAGGAATTGAGACTTTTTTTAAAAACATAAATTTGGATCCCTACCTCACACCATAGATGCAACAAGAAACCTAAATATAAAAGTCAAAGTAGGTGGCTAGAGATGACAGAATGGAACCTCTCATGGTTCCAAGAGGACCCAGAGAGTCTCCTCAGGAACTGAACTGTCTAAGTGCACTTGTAAAGACCATGGACTGCATCCCAAATTAGTACAACACTAGTGTGTGTGCTTTTCTGGTGTGTCTATCCCACTTATTCTGTTATTTGATGCATTCTATTTTTTTAGGTGTGTGTATGTGTGTGGCTGTAGTGTGTGTGTGTATACACGCATGCAGGTATGGGGATTGAGGGATCAAACTTCAGTACTCAAGCTTGGCAGCATGCACCTTTACCTACAGAATCTCTCACGGCCCCTTAACTGACCGTTTTTATTCTCCAGTTTGAAGGTCCAGCAAAAGAACCACTCTCATTCTTGTAGATATTTTATTACAAGTATAGTTTTTCAAATCATACATAGCTAATATTTGTTCTTTCTTTTAAACCACATTTTGTTATAAATATTTTCAAGAGTTCAGTATGATTCATGTGATATTTTTTATGAGAAAATGAAAAAAATCTATATTTTGGAAACACATTGAGGGCTGCTTAAATTTAACAGCGCCCACTGGGAGAGAAGTGTGCCTTTAATCTTTAACATTGTGTGAGCTTTGAACTGGGCATGGTGGCACCACCTGTGATCCTCAGCACCCCAGAGGTAGAGGCAGGAGGACCAGAAGTTTAAAGTCAACTGCCACTTACTGCAAGCTTGAGACCAGAATGGATTACATAAAACCCTGTCTCAAAAAGAAACAAACAAAAAAAAGTAAAACAATGTATGCTCTTTAATTCTGGGCCCAGACACCTATTTTCAATACTACAAATGTATTCACATATGCATATAGACATAGCCTAGCCAGTAAATCACATGATGTTGCTGGAAGTTATATGTATGGCATAGCTGGTGAACCTTATAGAAGCTGTTTTAGTATTTTTCAATTGGGGACTTTCCTCAGCTTGGAATATTCTGTATCACTGTCTGCTACCCTTGTTTACAGGTAGTGGGACATTGTTCCTCTGTCTATCAAAGAGCAATAGATTGGAAACCTGGCTACTACAGAGGCTAACCCTGGCAGATGTAAACAAGTGTCTACTTACAGAGCACCAACCACAAACCAGAGTACAATTCCCCCAGAGTTCACCATGGGGGACTAGTGAGTTATCAGACTGACTTCAGAGCATGTATGAGGGTTGCTTACGGGAATTGCACCACCAAGAAGTCTGGCTTCTACAGGGATGTGTATAGTCCCTGTCTTAGGTAGGGTTTCTATTGCTGTGAAGAGACACCATGAAGGAAAACATTTAATGGGGTGGCTTCTATTTTCAGATGTCCATTATCGTCATGGTGCGACATGGTAGCATGCAGGCAGACTTGGTGGTAAAGAAGTAGCTAAGAGTCCTACATTTTGACTTGCTTGCAACAAGAAGTGGTCTGAGACATTAGATGGTCTCTTGAGCATTTATGAGACCTCAAAGCCCACCTCCACAGTGACACACTTTGTTCAACAAAACCACACCTCCTCCAACAAAGCTATAGTATCATTCCCTTTGGGGGCCATTTTCTTTCAACCCACCACAGTCCCCCCACATATGACCTCACACACTCCTGCTAAGCTTCAGGGTCTGTGTGCACTAGCACCTCCCAAGACCATGAGTCTTTGTTCAGTGAGGACAGAATCTCATAGAGACGTCTGGGAGGTGCCAGAGAGAGCGGCAGGAATCCAGGTGACAATCCAGTGGTCATCCCCGCCCTTTCTTCCTCCGAGCAAAGTGACAGACAATGCTGGTCTTGCTGCCCTCTTGCAGAAGACATAGCTGATCTGATAGAAATGACAGCTGTTATATTTAGAGGGAATTAAAGACGACCTGAAAGTTCGGGGCCTCCCATCTCTACCTCTGGGGTGCTGGGGTGCTGGGGGCCACAGGTGTGCACTACCAGGTTCAGTTCAAAACTCACACATTGTTAAACCTCAGAGTTAAAGATAAAGAAAGTCTCTCCCATTGGGCTTTGTTGGATTGAAGCAAGTCCCAACATGTTTCCAAAATATAGATTTTTCATTTTCACATTAAAATATCACATGGATCATGCCAAACTCTTGAAAATTTTCTAACAAAATGTGGTTTAAATGAAAGAACAAGCATTAACTATGTGTGATTTGAGAAACTACACCTGTGATAAAATTTCTGCAAGAATGAGAAAAATGGTACTAGCCATTTTTAAGTGTGTGTGCATGTGTGTGTGTACTTAGGTGTATGTGTGTCCACGGTGCATGCAGGTGCTCCTGCCACAGCACCAATATAGAGGTCAAAGGACAATCCTGGGTGTCACTTCTTACTTTTCTATCTTGCTTGAAACAGAGACTCTTGGGGTTCACGGCTGACCCCTTGGTGTCCATGGATTCTCCCGTGTCTTCGTGCCTTAGAAGTGCTGCCATTACAGTCTTATGCTGCTATATCCAACTTCCTGTGGGGCCTGAGGATCTGAACTCAGGTCCTCACTCTTACATGGCAAGCACCTTACACACTGAGCTGTCCCCCCCAGCCTGTGGCCACTTTCTGAATGGCTTTAAGAGACTCTCATTCTGTAGCGCGTGTGTCAACATTTCCCCACCCTGGTCAACCCTGGCATTGTGCATTCCACGACCCCAGCCACACCCGGGCATCATGCCTCACGGAAGAGAACTTCTAGGCAGTTTGGAAAGTTTATCATGAGCTACAATCTGTATTACAGAGTTGTGAAGACAGTGGCTGTGAAAATCTTGAAGAACGAGGCCAACGACCCTGCTCTGAAGGATGAGCTGTTAGCAGAGGCAAACGTCATGCAGCAGCTGGACAACCCCTACATTGTGCGCATGATCGGAATCTGTGAGGCCGAGTCCTGGATGCTGGTGATGGAGATGGCGGAGCTGGGGCCCCTCAACAAGTACCTGCAGCAGAACAGGTGCCGTGGAGCTCAGGTGCACAGGAGCTGTGCGCTGGCCCCCCTTGGGCTGTGCTGGATCCTGATTTCTGTGGGAAGCTCTCTCTCTCCCCTCCCCACTTCCTACATTCCTACATTGTTCCATGCTCAGGGAATTGAGAAACCTCATGGAATGAGGGGAGATGCAGCCTTTAGATCCAGTTCTCTCTCTCTCTCTCTCTCTCTCTCTCTCTCTCTCTCTCTCTCTCTCTCCTGTGTATACATCTGTTGGAGCACACCTAAGTGAATGTATGGGGGGGCAGAGGTCAATGTAGGATGTCATTCTCTCTCCTCTATCACTCTCCCTCCTATTATTGTTTATTTATGAGCATATGCCTGTGTGGGTGTGTGCCACATGAATGCAGATACTCACAGAGGCCAGAAAAGAGTGTCAGATCCTTTGGACCTGGAGTTACAGGCAGTTGTGAGCCTCCCAGCCAAGTTCAGGCCCTATACAAGAACAGCACGCATTCTTAACCACTGAGCTATCACTTAGAATCTCCACCTGATCTTTTGAGACAGGGTCTCACTGACTCTGGAGTGCACCGATTCAGACAAACTGGGCTGGCTCTGGAGCCCCAGGGATTCCAGGTTCCTACTGCCATGCCTGGCTTTTATCTGAGTGCTGGGAATCCCCAACTCGGGTCTTCTTTCATCCTTGTGCATCAGACACTTTACCAACTGAAGCATCTCCCTAGCCCTGGCAGAAAACAACTCTCACTATCATTTGGTCTTGAATCTCTGCCCAGTGATAAAATCCTTGAGGTGTGTGGGCAGGGCACCTTCTGCAACAGGCAGAACATTCTTCCTAGGTAAACACCGTGAATGAGTATCTTCCTGGGGTACCAGTCTTGTCTCCTCTTGCTGACCTCCTGAGTACCTGCATCTCAGGAGCAGGCTGCTGTTCACTGATTGCTCATCAGTGGTCTAGGCACAGCTGCTCTAAGGCTGTGGTCAACACAGAGAAACTCCTAGAAGGAACCAAATTCAGTGGCTTAGCTCATCACACTGTTGCGGCATTGTTTGTACTTTAGCTGTTGCCTTCGACTCTGTGGAAAGAGGGTGTGAACCCTTCTTTACGGGCAGGGAATGGAAACACAGAGCCAATTTTATAGGGTAAGCCCAGCCCAATGGGGGGCGTGTTCGCCTCGGGCTAATGTTTACGTATAAATCTGGTGGGTGTGAGTCCCGCCGGTCCCTTTTTCTATTTCCTGCCTATCGCTGGATCCCTGGTGTTGTAAGCTATCCCTTCATTAAAATTTGCTGTTTCATATTAAGCTAGCCTGGTTATTACGCCGAATACACAATTTATAACCTATCCAGTTTGAAACAGGGATTTAGAGTCATCTCTGACTCCTCTGAGCCAAGGCTGACCACTTCTCACTTTATACACCCGTTCTTTACTATTTCCAGTAGATGGGTGTGAATATGAGTGTTTGTGCAGGTGCAAGCGGTGGAGACCAGAGGTCAACCTAGAGCAGTTCCGGTACCCTGGAATATTGCCTGTCTCCTTTGAGACAGAGGTCTCTCATTGGCTGGAGTTCATCGATTATGCCAGACAGATTGGGCAGCGAGCCCCAAGAATCCACCAGCTTCACTTCCCCAGCGTTCAAACTGCAAGCATGGGCCCCTATACCTGGCTTTATTTTCACACAGACTCTGGGCATCAAACTCGGGTCCTCATGCTTGCAAGATGAGCACTTTGCCAACTAAGCTGTCTCCGCAGCCCTGGATGACTTTCTGTACATGTGTAAAAATGAAACACATTGAGCATCGTGAGAACGGTGTTCAGTCTGGAGCGGCTGTGCAGCAGAGAGATGACCTGCCACACTCAGGCCTGCAGTGATGTTTTACTTATGCTTTAACAAATAAAGCCTGCCTAAAAATCAGAAGGGCAACGCTAAGGCACTAGAGTCAGGCAGTGGTGGCACACACCTTTAATCCCAGGACTTGGGAGACAGAGGCAGATGGATCTTTGCGAGTTCAAGGCCACCCCAGTCTCCACAAGATCAATGCAGAAACAAATCCAGGTGATGGTGCCTTACACCTTTAATCCCAGCACTAGAGGGAATGTAAAATGGAAGGAGAGAGGGACTGAGTCTGCTGAGTCTTCTTTGTGAGCCGCCACTGCCTGACCTCTAGTGGCTTAGCTTTGCCCTTCTGATCTTTAGGTGAGCTTTATTTATTAAAACATAAATAAAACATCACTACCCATGCCTCCCGTGATTGTTTTTTCATGTCTGTGCCTAGCAAATGTGTGTGCATACACATGTGCATGGGTGTGCATGCCCATGCACACATGCAGAGGCCAGAACACTGTGTCCTCTACTACTTTCTGCTCTGCTCCCTGAAGATACAGCCGGTATGGTAGGTAGCACTTGTCTTTAATTACAACACCAGAGAGACAGAGCTTGGTGGGTCTCTGTGAGTTTGGTGGGTCTCTGTGAGTTTGGAACCAGCCTGCTGATCTACATAGCAAGATCCAGGCTATTTTGAACCGCACAGTGATGCTCTATCTCAAAAAAAAAAAAAAAACCCAAAAAAACCAAAAACCAACCAACTAACCAAACAAACAAAAAACAAAACCAAAAAACAGGAAGTTTTGCTATTTTGTTTAGGTTTTTTTTGTTTTGTTTTGTTTTTGTTTTGTTTTGTTTTTTTGGCTATGCTGGTAGCCAGCAAACCTCAGGATCTTCCTGACTCCACCCCCTACCAGTGTTGGGATTACAGGCACAGGTGGCCACATCCAGCTTTTTCACATGGCTTCTGGGAATCAAAATTTAGGTCCTCATCTCATGCAGCAAGTGTTCTTACACTGATCCATCTTCCCTCTTTATACATGTACACAGGGAACATAGCTGTGTGTTTGCCATGACCACTGCCTACTCTTACTAACAGCAGCCTGTGGTTCTAGGCACATCAAGGATAAGAACATCATCGAGTTGGTTCATCAGGTTTCCATGGGGATGAAGTATTTGGAAGAGTCCAATTTCGTGCACAGAGATCTGGCTGCAAGGAATGTGCTTCTGGTCACCCAACATTATGCCAAGATCAGCGATTTCGGTCTTTCCAAAGCCCTTCGTGCGGACGAGAACTACTACAAGGTAGGACAGCTCAGTGCAGGCTCGTGACAGCAGGCTGAGGGACAGCTCAGTGCAGGCTCGTGACAGCAGGCTGAGGGACAGTTCAGTGCAGGCTCATGACATGAGGTCATAAAAGTATTGAAAGATAAATGTATGCTCTCTGTGTTTTATTATTGTGGAAATCTCACCAGTAACCTTGGAACTAGCTCTTGAAGACCAGGCTGGCCTCGAACTCACAGAAATTTGCCTGCCTCTGCCTCCCGAGTGCTGGAGTTAAAGGTGTGAGCCATCAACACTCAGCAATGGGAAAGTAGTCTTAAGATTAATTCTGTTGATCAAGAAACAAAATCCAAAAATACTTAACATATCTCAGCTGAAGACTTACACAGACTAGCATCTTCTGTTTCTTTTTTTTTCTCACATTTATTTATCTTGTGGTGTGTTTGTAGGCATGTGTGCCACAATGTACCAATAGAGACTGGAAGAAAACTTAAAGGAGTTTATTCTCTCCTTCTACCGTGTCTGTCCCAGGAATTGAACTCAGATCTTCAGGCTCGGCAGCAGGCACCTTACCCACTGAACCACCTTGCTAGCCCTGAATTTTGAGTTTTGAAAAAAAGGATAGAATGCTTGTGCTAACTTACTTTCATAAATACAAGTCAAACAAGTTGATTTTATTTTTTAGACATGCTTTCATGCAACCCAGGCTGGTTTCACAGGTACTGAGTTCTAGGTTTATAGTCACGCACCACCATGATTGGGTTACACTGTACTAGGGCTCCAACTGAGGGCTTCATGAATGCCCCAGAACTGGTTGATCCTTGGAAGATTTTTCTGACTCCCTTTCCTTCGAGCTGGCACTACGGGTTTCAGCAGAGGTTTTTCTCTGCCTTGCTTCTCCCACCCAACTCCTGCTTGCATTGACACGAGCACACCTGACTTCGCTCTGCTCCCAGGCCCAGACCCATGGGAAGTGGCCCGTGAAGTGGTACGCCCCCGAATGCATCAACTACTACAAGTTCTCCAGCAAGAGTGACGTCTGGAGCTTCGGAGTCCTGATGTGGGAAGCGTTCTCCTACGGGCAGAAGCCTTATCGGGTGAGCCGCGCTCAGCTGTGTGTCTCATGTCTCAGCCTTGTGGCCTTAGGAAAACATCACTCGGTGTTGGGCTATTGCCGCAAGAACCTGGGGACACTCTGGGGTTGCTCATCAGCCTCTAACAGTGGGCAGCTAGTGCAACCTTAGCTTACAGTAACCTGGAAATGACACTTGGTGCTAAGTGAACATATTTTCACTGTGTGTTACATACACACTTACCAGACACAGCCCCAGACCATTCTTCTTGAGAGTTATAATAGAAATGGTGACACTAACAGCATCAACTACGTTAGCTGTTGTTATGTGCATTCTCGTGTGTGTGCATATGTGTGTGTGCATATGTCTGTGCATTCTCGTGTGTATGCATATGCGTGTGTGTGCATATACGTGTGCATTCTGGTGTGTTTGCATAAGTATGTGCATTCTCGTGTGTGTGCATATGTGTGTGTGCATATGTCTGTGCATTCTCGTGTGTATGCATATGCGTGTGTGTGCATATACGTGTGCATTCTGGTGTGTTTGCATATGTATGTGCATTCTCGCATGTGCATATGCATATGTGTGTGCATTCTCATGTGTATGCATATGCACGTGTGTTCTTATGTGTGTGCATATGTCTGTGCATTCTCATGTATGGATATGTGTGTGTATTCTCATGTATACATATTGTGTGCATTCTCATGTGTATGCATATGCATGTGTGTTCTCATGTGTGTACATATGTATGTGTTGAGACATCATTCCTCAGGGACTACTTGCCTTGCTGTTTGTGGTAGTCTCTTTCTTAGCCTGAGTTCATCCAATAGGCCAGGCTAGCTGGCCAGCAAACCCCAGGGATCTGCCTGTCTCTATGCCACCAGCACTGGGATTACAAGCATTCACTGCCACTCTTGACTGTTTACATGGGCTTTGGGGATTGAACTCAGGTCCTCGTGCTTGCAAGGTAGCACTTTGCAGACGAAACTGGTGTGTGTGTGTGTGTTTCTGGATGGTGCCACTCAGTAGATTGCCACACATGAAGGCCCTACATCCCACAAGGCCAGGCCCTAAATAAGGAATCAGAGCAGGAACCCCAAAGCCCCCCTTCTCCCCAAGACATCCAACCCTTCTCACCAGGCAGCCACTTCTGACTGGATTCCGAGGAAGGGCCCCTAGCATTGTGACTGATGTCATTTGGTGTTGCACAGCCTGTGTCTGTGTCCCTCTGTCTGGGGGGGGGGGGAGGTGAGGTCCTTTGTTTGTTGGCAGGTGGTTTAAAAGCTTGTGTGCATGTTCATGTCTCAGGGGATGAAGGGGAGCGAGGTGAGCGCCATGCTGGAGAAAGGAGAACGTATGGGGTGCCCTCCAGGATGCCCCCGAGAGATGTACGACCTGATGAACCTTTGTTGGACCTATGAGTGAGTACTCAACCCTGCCTTCCATTGTCCTGGATGTTTGTAGAAGCAGACGGCGTGGCTAGCGTCCTAATTATGTCTGTCGCCGTGATAAAATGTTTCGGCCAAATGCTAACATAGGGGCAAAGGATTTATTTTAGGTCAGAACTCCAGATTACAGTCCATGGTCACAAGGCAGTCAAGGTGGCCCTAACTGAAAACATTTGGTCACACCGTCACAGTGGAGAGCTGAGAGAAAAGATGTCGTACATCCTTCTGTGCTCAGCTCACTTTCTCCTCCTTGAGAAAGTCCAAGAACGGTAACCCACGGCAGGCTGGGTCTTCGTATCAAATAGCATGATCAAGACAATTCCCTGACAGGCTGGCCTGTTCTAGACAGCAGTCCCTCATTGAGACTGCCTTCCCTAAGTGGTTCCAGACTGTGTCAACACGCGTGAACTGATGCATCTACAACGCAGGGACAAGTTAGTTGTTGAGACAACTAACTTCTGTAACATAGTACAAAATCCTTCTAGCTCACAAGGACACAGATCCTCCGGATCTTGTAAAATGCAGGCTTGAGTTCTGCAGGTTGGGATTGGGAAGGGACTTCAGGCCACACTGGTGCAGGGTGCAGTGACTGGCATTCACCACTAGGGGGCACAGTGAGCTAATCATGTTTCCACCCCTCTACCTACAAAGAGTAACACATCTCTTCCTCCTCCAGGGTAGAGAACAGACCGGGATTCACAGCCGTGGAGCTGCGACTTCGCAATTACTACTACGACGTGGTTAACTAACAGCTCTGGCACCTGTTACCGGCTGCCTTGGATCCTCGAGCGATCACAGAAACTTCATTCAGATGAACTGGCTTCCAGAGTTTCATCTCCCTCTGCCCAGGGTGAGAGCTAAGAAAAGTTAGGACTTACCTTCACAGCAGGTCTGGTCCTCCAAAACAGAGCAGCGGCCAATCCTCAGGGCCCACGGATTCATCTGTCTGGTTCTTGTTGCCCTCTGTGTGGTTTTCCTTATGGTCACAATCGGGAACTGTTTCTAAATCATCTTCTCATCATTCTGTGCCTCTGGGTCCGGGATTGCAATGTTCCCCTGAAGATCGGAAAAGTGCCCCGAGGCCTAAGCGAAGGAAATACAGAGAAAACTCAGCAGTGCAGCTGGCAATCACACAGGCGCGTAAGGAAAGCAACACGCCTGGACCCTGGTTTTGCTCTCACGCTGGAGACAGAAATACCACACGCATGAGACACACCGACTTGGCCGACCTGGCCCTGGTGTCTGCCTGCCTTCCTGCAGAATGACCTGAAGTCTGTCCCGTGTGCTTGCTGAGGGAGGCTGCCAGGGAAGGTGGGCTCCCTTGATCCTCTGCCACTGAGCACAGTCTGTCAGGCATGGGTCAGACTCCCTCCCCTCTGCAGAGGGAGTGCAGCCAGGATCCCTTCTGAGTCCGTGATGGCATCCGCGTCTATTAGGTTCTTTTCTCGTTGCTACCACAAAAGACCTGACAGACAAATTTAAGGGAGGCGGGGTCAGTTTGGGCTCACAGTGGGGAAAGGCCATCATGACTGAAAAGACATTACACCCGGAAGGAAAGACTTGGTGGTCTGAGCAGGAAGCTGGAAGGACATGGCATCCACCCTAGGGAAGCAAAGAATGAACAGGAAGTGGAGCCAGGCTACAAGGCCTCAAAGCCACCACCACCCCAGTGACCCATTTCCTTCACCAAGATCCCGCCTCCCAAAGGTTCCACAAGCTTCCTAGGCAGTCAGTGCTACCAGCTGGGGGCCAGGTGTTCAAATATGTGAGCCTTGGGGAGTGGGGAGAGGCATTTCACATTCAAGCCACAACAGGATCTACCCATTTCCTGTTGCTATAACTGAACACCTAGAAGGGTCATGGACAAAGAAGAGAAAGGTATCTGTGAGATGTGTGTGTGTCCCTTCTGAACTTCCACCCATGAGGTGCAGCATGAGGCACGGGCCTTCCTGACAGAGCAGGTGAGCCATCTCAGCTGCCCTCCTCTTAGGAAAGCCCGGATCCCATCCTAGGGTCCCCCTCAGGACCCCACCTCATGCCCCAGAGGCCCCATCTCCAAACACCGTGCTAGTAAGTCTGGGTACTGAACCTTCAAACATGGACCCTGAGGGGACACGTTCATACCGGAGCAGAGGGCAACATGGTGCCCAAGACCCTCTCAAGATGAGTTCCTGAATGTAATTTTAATCCACAATAAAACCAGAGATTTGATCTTCTCCACAAAGAAGCCTGGCTAAGTACAATTCCGAGCCGAGGACACTCGACCTGAGATTTTCACTCTGTCCTCCTTATGTGTGGCTTGCAGTTTGATCACACACAAGGTGTCACCCCTTCTTAGCACTTTTGCCGAGGACCCTAAAATTACAAAGGCTGCATAGTCTTCATTCTGTGTCTGCGAATATACACAATTGACATCTCCACCTCAGAGACACTGTGACATAAACAGGCAGGGTTGGTGCGGGAAGCCCCACTGGAGGCGGGTGAGGAACGAGAGGGCGCCTCCAGTGCCTTTCAGACTATGAATGCAATAAACTTAGGCAGGAGCCTCTTAAAGGATCGTTAAGAAGTGCTTAGACACCATCACTGTGTTCGGAATTATGCTGACGGCCAGTCATCTTGTTAAAGAGGGAATCCCTATATGCTGGGCTCGCTGAGCAGACCCGCAGAACACAGAATTGCTGATGAAGTTCCATGGGTCAGGCCACCTGCAGATTTAGAGTCAGGAAAGGAAGAAGCCGAAGTATTAATTATGGAGACAGGACCCTCCAAACCACATCTGAGCAAGTTCTCTGCTCCCGCTCTCCCCTACCCCCAGGGTGGGGATATAAAAAAGGTTACCTCGCAGGTTGGGGAGCACACGGGTGAGAACACTGTAAAAGTCTCTGGATTCCTTCTGGCCTCCCTAGCAGTGTCTCTCCTTTCCAGAGGTTTGGCACTGATCATTGTCTAGATATGACTGAGCAGGATGGAGCAGGATGGAGGCAGAGGCTTTGCCTTCCTCTAGGCCAAAACAGGCTCTCGTGTGCAGAAGTTGCACTGTGGCCAGTGTTCGACGCTCTCATTTGATGAAAACCATGTCTTGCTATCAAGACTGATTCTCCCCGCTGGGGCCACAGAGGCGGGCGGACAGGGAGAAGATCCTCCCTGGATGATTTAGACTACGTGGATACTCACAATTTGCAAGATCAGAAACCAGCCAAGATCCTTGGCTGGGCCTCTCTTCACAAGCTTTCTATGATGACTGCAACCCCTTCCGCCTGGCAGCGGGGCTCAGTGAGTGCCTTTTACCTATGACCCTTTGCCAACAGAGGACAAGGAGCCTCCCAAGCTGCCTCACCGCACCCCGCTGACCACAAATACCACATACCTCATGTGGAACTGAATGTCTCTCCAGTAAACACCCAATCCGGCTAATCCTTCAAATGGTCTGTGTGTGTACCGGGACATGTCCTCCCTGCACCCAGCCCTGCTTCGCGTGCCAGACAGTGACTCCATGGGGCTGTCAGCCCCTGTGATTGCAATGCTCCCTGCAGAGTGAAGCCCTGGTTGTCAGTGCCAGCAAGCGCTCCCAGTAGCAGTACAGAATGTTTCCTGTTTATTTCAGAAATTGTTTTGAATAAAGATCTACTATTAGTTTTGCAACAACTTTTATGGAAGTGGGTAGGGTACAATGGGCTAAACCTTCCACCGGAGTTGGCCAGCATCTTTCTGAGTGCAGCCTGCTTGCGAAATGTTGAGTGCTTGCCCACACTGCTACCCGTGGGTGGGAACAGAGCCCAGAGCTCACAGTGAAGTCCGGACATGGGAGGAAGCCTGCAAGAAGGGCCCGATCTTGTCAGAGAACATCCATGTCCCAATGACTCCTTCAACAGCCCTTCCCAGCGAACGACTTTGCTTCCACTTGGTCCTATCTCTTCAAGTTTATTATTTCATTTTTCATTTGTGTGTGCCTGTGCATGTGTGTAGGTGTGTTTGCATGTGAGTCATGTGTGAAAAGGTTCCTACAGAAACCAGGAGAGAGTGTTGGATCCCAGGCGCTAGTTACAGGTGGTTTTGAGCCATCCAACGTGAGTGCTGGGAAATGAACTCTGGGAGTCTAGAAGAGCAGCAAATGCTCCTAACCACCGAATCCCTCCAGCTACAGAGGCCTAAAAGTCTCATCACCTCACAGCAGGACCTCAGGCATAGCCTCTCTCTGCCTCTCTGCCTCCCTTCTCTATGACACATCCCAGAGCAATAAAACCTGCAGTTCTTTCAAAGAGAAAAAATTGATACCATTTGTATACAGCAGAGGGTGCTAGTGAGCCGACTTTGACAACTCGTTTCAACTTTATTTCCAGCCACTTGTTTTTAACTTTACAAAATGAACCCACAGGGAGAAAGCACACTTCCAGAGTCACCACTGCCAAACCCAGAAAATAGTCCCTGGGATGTTCCAGCTACTGCCACCACCAGAGCTTGAAGCCTGAAGCCTGCAGAGCTCTTTGCTTTCTCTCTCTCTCTCTCTCTCTCTCTCTCTCTCTCTCTCTCTCTCTCTCTCTGGCTAAGCATGTTGCGCTAAGCCATTAGTCATTGGCTTTGGGGCTTTGGGGCTCCGTCTCCTCTGTCTGTGGGTGACTCACTCCACCGTGGCTGTCATCAAGCCGTGGAACAATGAGTTCAAAATGCAGACTACTCATAAACAAGTCTCCCTCACTCATGGAAAATAAAGAGCCAGTGTCTGGGACAGCTTCTTCCCCACACCGCCTATCAGATGACACCATCAATTTCTATAAATCACCGGGGTTGACGAAACCTTTGGATTACAGGCCTTGAAGACTTGGCTGCCTGGGACCAGGTTCTCAAATTCCTCGTGTCCCAATGTCCCTTATGCAGGAGAGAAAGGCCCCCACCCTAGAGGGTGTGGAGCAGGTGAGGAAGCAGAGGGGACCACTTAGAAAAGCACACTGCCAGACCGGAAGTAACTTTACCAAGCAGGGCAGTTGGTGGCATCGCCGCACCAAACTGCATAGTTTTGGTTCTAGGATGAACCTGGAGGTTCATGGAGCATTTCGGGCAGGCAGGCTCCTCCCAGTTGTAAAACTTCCAGACAGGTCATGTTCACACACTGTCCGTCCCCCCCACCCAACACACACAATGGTCACCCCTCTTCTTGTTTTCTTTGATATTCAGCTGTGAAGAACAGAGAAGAGACTGAGGCGTCCTCTGCTGTGTCCCGCACAATCCCTGTAAGCACTGCAGGGGCCCACCACAGAGTGGGTTCCAGAAGCTAAGCAAGCCTCCTGACGGAGGAAGGCAGGTCTTGGGAGATGGAGCCCCAGGAACATGGCACAAGCACCCTGGATGATAGTTTTTCCTGTCATGAAAACGTTTAGACAAATGTCCACTCCAGAATGCATTTCCCTTGAAATTCATCAGACACCCCATGCCAGTGTTTCCTCAGGAGACTCATTCTCTCGGTGTCTTCCCATCACACCATTCTCGTGTGCGTCCATCATTCCCTCCCTGATAAAACATTCCCTCTGGCAGGGAAGTGTCTTAAGATTCAGGAAGTGATGGCTCAAAAGCTTCAGGAAGTCCCAGAAACTGACCAAATACACTAGGCCCCTCCCTCTTCTAGTTGATAGGTGCACTATGAACTACTGAGAGACCATAGGAGCTAAGCTGCCTAGAACATTCTTCCAACCTGTGGAGCTGCCTGGGAATTGTGTTGTGAGCTCCAAGCCTCCAGCTGTTGTGAGCTGTGAGCTTCAAGCCTCCAGCTGTCGCAAGCCATCACCCTTTCTAGGGTGGCCTTCCAGGTATTGCAGCTGCCTTTGCGTCATCCCTGCCCCCGTAACTAACCCCTTCCCCATACATGCTACCATAACCCTGCTAGGAGTGCCAGTAAACTTTTGGTTCACAAAGCTGAATTTTAGTGGTATGGTTTGTCATTGAGTCCCTATCTGGGGCGAGTAAATGTTTGCTCATATTTCCCGTGGAAATAGTTGTCACACGACACGCCCAAACAGTAGCCAGCCTCCTACACAAGACCTGTGCAGTGGGGCTACGTTTGGCCTGATGCACCTGCACAGCTGGAACTTGCGCTTCTGCCCACCAGATGTGGAGACGCTGCTGTCTAAAGAGGGATGCTGGGCCTTTGTTCTTTTGTAGTGTGCTTTGTGTGTATCTATTTTGGTGTGCTTGTCTTTGTATGTGGATGGCTGTGAAAGGGCCCCCTATGTATGTAGTATGTGATCCTGTGTGTGCGTGTCTGTGTGAGATGTGTATCTGTGTTATCCATGTAGTATGCATGTTTGTGTATATGGGTTTGCCTATGTGTGGTGTGTGTCTCTGTGTGTGTGTATCTGTGTGTAGTGGAGTGTCCTGACATATGCATCTGTGTGTGTCTATATGCATATGTTGTGAATGTGACATGTGTGTACATCTATGTGTCGTGTATGTTTGTGTGACTCACATATCTCCTTCTTAGGGAGTGTATTCCTACATGCGTGGGGCCTGGGAACTGTTGCATAGGAGTCTTTACCCATTGACCTCGGATCCTGGGTTCCTGAAACTCCCGAACTGACATTAATTCTCCTATGGACCATAATAACTCCATCTTCTAATCCATAGAATCATCCTGAGGATGGCTTCATGGCAATAACTCTCCTCCCACATAGAGTCTGGCCGATGCTAGCACCCCAGTCCCGGACCACCTACAGCTGACTCTGTCCTACACACCCGTGCAATCACAGGAAGCAGGACATCATGAGAGACCATGACCTCACAAGAAACCCTGACTGTAGCCCCACAGAATTCAGGTCAATTTTGCTTGATCATTTACAAGAGCAATTACCCTCATTCAAAATGGGGGGGACTCTACCCCAGGAAGCTCAGGGGGACCCTGCCTTGCCCCTTGGGAGATGGGGATGGCTACTTCTTCACCTTGTAGGTACTTGCTAGGTAGATTCTGGACTCATGTTGTGACTAGTCTTCCCACGGACAGCATCTTCGTGCCCAGCTGCCCTCCTGGGAGTAAGTTTCGTTACTATCAGAAACACTGGCTTCTACTGCATGGCAGCTGGTAGTGAGTGACTCAAGGGCCTAGCCTGCTGGAAGCATCAGCAGCTAACTGTCCTGGACAGCTCAAGTTGGAGCCACTCCAGACCCTACTATGGTGGGCAGAATGATTCTGCCCAGGTGATATCCCCTTCTTCAGGTCTCTGCTTATTCTCAGAGATGTATTCTTCGTGTGCGTGTGTGTGTGTGTGTGTGTGTGTGCGTACACATTTGCTCGCACACGCAGAGGCTAGAAGTGCCTGCGTGATCCCAAAAGAGGGTATTGGATCAGCTGGAGCTGGGGCTACAAACATCTGTGATCTGCTTGATGAAGGTGATGGAAATCAAACTCAGGTCCTCTGCCCCCTCATAACCATCTACTGAGACAGCTGTTAGTATTAGGTAACTTTATAAACGAACCAGAAAGACAATGAGCACACACACACAAATTAGACCCAGATGTCAGGGTCTCAATCCTGACTAACCTCAGAACAAGTCAGAGTGTTAAAATGCTGATGTCCAATCCCATGTCCCTGAGATTAAAAAATGGGTCTGTAGTGTGGCCTGGGGCAGTCTCCAGGAGTACACCTGGAGGAGTACACCCGGAGGAGTACACCGGGAGGCGAGGCTGTCCCTTCCAGCACAGCATGTGGCAGTCTGTGCCATGGTTGGAATGGCAGTCACTTGAGTCCTGTTTCAGGGAGGAGAGGCTCGGACCAGACTGAATCCTGGCCCGCTGGAGTGGCTCCTAGTGCAGGTGCAGGCTTCCTGTGTGAATGCTGGCCACTAAATGGCCTCAGGCACATGACTATATGATGCCAAGGAGCTGTAAGTTGGAACTGGGACTGACGACTCCACAGATTCCGCCTTTAAAAGCGGCATTGCCTTTCTGTGATTTGAGTCCTGTGGAAGAGCAGAGTCTACAGCTGACCTAGGACATGGTGAGGCCAATGCTATGATCAGCCACAGTCCTAGAACCTCCAGTCAAAGCCTTGCAAGCACCCTTTACTTTTTTGGAGAATTAGCAAGCTGGAGTTTGAGGCATTGCATACGGTCTGAGCCAGGCTTCCAGAACACGTATCAGTCTGGGATGACTGTCCAGAGGCACTGGTGTTCTGTAGTGGCCAGACCTTTGTGGGGAAAGAAGGCAGAAAGTTCCAGCCTGGAATAGCACATCATCCTGTCCACCTTGGCTGGCCCTGCAGAGGCTGAGCAATGAGCAACACCCCAGGTATTTTCAACTTGAAACCGTTCCTCACTGGCAGCCCCGGAGCCCATGCCCTCAGTGTCGAAAGTCATGTCAGAGAAGCCAAGGGTCTCCCAAGGCTGTGCTCAGAAGCTGGGGCAGATGTGGACCCTCATATTCACGTGATTTGAGAGACCTCTTTAAGAAAAAGAATGTGGAGGACACATTCCCAGGAACCACCAAAGTTGGCTACAGTTCAGTTTCTGGGACCACGAGCACTGGCAATGGCCGTACAGCTATGACCCAGTCCCCTGGTTGACAACGATAAAATGGACAATTCTATGTACAACCACAGGGCACAGAATGCCAATCGGCTGGGAATTTTGCTGAGTTTTCTTTTACACAACTTCATTCAAAAGAGAAAACTGGGGGCACGGTATGTGTCTAATTGCATGTCTAAAAACAGGGACTTCACCCCCCAACTTTGATAACTGAGTCTTCCTCTATAACACTTCTCCAGGGGCTCTCCTCGGTGAGAATATTATTGCATGAGCCTCCCCTTGAGCCTTCCTTCAGGAGAAGATCTCTCCAGGAGCCCTCCTCTGTAAGAGGCTTTTTCCCAATCCCGTTTCTATCTCAAGGACTTCCTCCGCACGATGTTGCTATGTTTACCGTGAGACCTTGCCTTGCAGTAGCAATGGCTCCACCTTGTCAAACCAAGATTTGTTTCCGCTGTCCTCATGAGCACCACGTGGCATGTGAGCATCCTGTGTAGCCTTCTCATCTCAAAAGCAGGTGGTCAGTAAGGTGGGTGGTGAGCTGTGCTGCCCTGGGTCGCTCCCAAAGACAGGAGGACTGTCCATCACACACGTACCTGCCACAGAGACCAGACTGCTTGTTTTCTGGCTCTGTTTTTTTCCCTCTCAAACCTGTAAAGTGCCTGTGTCTGTTTCTGATGCTACAAGGAACTTGGAGGACAAAGAGACAGCTGTCTTAACAGATTGCAGGCACAAATGTGTTAATTTGGGAAAGTTCTTTAAAAAACAAAACAAAACAAAAAGTGGCTGCCTTGGTACATCTTTTCCACTCTTCCTTGGGATCTTGGAAGGAGCCCATGCAGACACCAGAAACAGAGGGTCGTACTGCAGTGGCAGTCTGGCCAGTGGACACAGTGCCAGAGAACAATGGGGTGCTGGGATACAATGCATCATAGAGACAGAAAGGGGTAAATGATGAAGGGAAAGTGGCCGGAGAGGAGAAGGGAAGGAGGGAGGGAGAATAGAAGCAGAGGGGAGAGGAAGGGTAAAGAAAAGTAGAATGGGAGAGCATGACGGAAGAGGAGAAGAGGGGGAGGATATGGAAGAAAAGGGCCAGGCGGTGGTGGCACAGGCTTTTAATCCCAGCACTCGAGAGGCAGAGGCAGGCAGATCTCTGTGAGTTCGAGTCCAGCCTGGTCTACAAAGCTAGTTCCAGGACAGCCAGGGCTGTTAAACAGAGAAGCCTTATCTTGAAAAATAAAACAAAACAACAAAAGAAAGAAAGAAAGAAAGAAAGAAAAGAAAAGAAAAAATAAAGAAAAGGGAGGGAATAAGGAAAGGAAGGAGGAAAGAGGGAAGAGAGACTGAGGGAGGAGAGAGAAGGGGAAGGAGGGAGAGAGAGGAAAGGGGAGGGGAAGGAGACATCTTGCAGTGATGACAACTCGCAGACGCCTTGCAGGAGAGGCTGGAGCTGAAACAACGATGGGTCAGTGATGGCTGGAACACCTTCCATCAGGACCACTTAGTTACACAAGCAGTGTGTCCCTTGCTTATTCCTGAACTTCGTATTCAGACCCTGAGGATGACTGGAGGGAGGGGGAGTCACTGGGCATCTCCTTTCTCTACTTACTAAAACCTATCTGTTAACTAGGCGTATTGAGGATGGGTGGCCACACCTAGATTCTCAGGGCTTCCAGGGCCAGGCATCCCATCCCTGACAGTAGCACATCCCACAGTGTACCACCCACCCCTCACTCCCAGGGCACAGCCCACCATGTTCTGCCCACCACTCCCTGGGTCCATCCCACTATCAGCAAGAGAATCGGGGCTTCCAAAAGTGCCCTGTTTTTAGCTCTTAGCATCTGCGTTCAAACACACACCTCCTCTCTAGTGGCTAGACAGATGGCA
The DNA here is from genome assembly GCF_018167655.1 of Microtus oregoni. Taxonomy (NCBI): domain Eukaryota; kingdom Metazoa; phylum Chordata; class Mammalia; order Rodentia; family Cricetidae; genus Microtus; species Microtus oregoni. Next base: position 53,518,237 of record NW_024543070.1, on the reverse strand, counting down.
CAGGCAGGGTGATGCCTTGGCATCACCTGGGTGGGTAGGGGCTTCTTCTAGATGCCAGGTTCCTCACCCTAAACTATTTCATGGGCTATCCAGGCCGAGACAGACAGCCTGTGTCACCAGGTGAGACGAGGAAAGCAAGCATGCTACTGCTGACCACAGGCCCCACAAAGACAACCCTCACGGGGTCAGCTCCCCACAAGCAGCTGCTCCCTAGCTGCCATCAGAGCCTGCCCGGGTGACTTTATCCAGCAAGGCTTGCCACATCCTAGGTTTGTCACCTGATCCCACAGCATAGGCACCCAGAGGTGGAAAGGCCTAGCCCATCACTCCCTGGTCTCTCAAAGGGACAGAACCGTCCCAGCTATGGGAGGATGGGGGAGGGACTTTGAAGAATAAAGGTGAGTATCACCACCATTGTCAGTCTTCCTCGGAGGGACTAAGGGATCACTGGAGAACGAGGACCAGGTTTACACATGGGAACATGCAACCCTAGGACTCCAGGCCCTCACCCTGCCCCATGATTGGTGTATGTGTTGGGGGTGAGTAGCAGAGGATACCGAGTTAAGGATGTATGTGCAGAAATACAGGAGGAAGCAAGAAGAGTGGGTATGGGGGAAACCCTGGGGATTTTTCTACAGTCCAGAGAAGGTCTGAGCCATGCTGTGAAGTCATGCTTGGCCGCCTGTGTCCGGTTCTGGTGGAAACCAGTTCTAACTTTAAAGGGACGGGATGGTACTTTGAGAAGTAGGAGCTGAGAACCAACCAATGTGATTTCTCCCAAGTCTCCAGCTGTTCCATGACACACCAACCACTAATGAAAGCAGACAGGCCCCAGTTCTCAAAGCCCTCTCTGGTTGAGAAAGTCACCACCACTATGCTCAGTACCCCTTTAACTGTCAGTCAGCAACAGTTGTACCTGTTGGGGGTGGAGAGATGCTATCTGGGTACCTGTCCCTCTGGCCACAGCCAGGGTACCCAGCACCAGTTCTCAGCCCACATGGCTGCAGCTCAGAGTGTTCCCTTGTCACATCTGTTCTTTGGGTCCCTCAGGAGACACACAGCAGCTGGAAGTCAAGTCCGATGCTCAGCCCTCAGCTTCTTGCCTTGTACCAGGGCTTCTGGGGCCCATGGTGTGACTCTCAGCCCCAGAACATGCTGTCCCCAACACAGACTTCAGGCCAGCCACCCAGCAACATGCATGGGGTAGACATGCAGGATGGGTAACACAGATAAGGACATCCTGAAGCAACGGAGGCATTTTCTGAAGCAGCATGCAGATGGCAGCCATTCGCTCTGCTCATCTGGTTCTCTTCTTTTAGCACGGGTCATGTTAAAAAGCAAGCATTACTATGTCAGAGGAGATGGGAGGAAGAAGAGGAAGATGAGAGCAGAAAGGGAGGAATGATCATAACATCAAGCCCCTAACACAAAGATGGGTAGTCCTGACCAGTGGGACCCTTTCATTTCTGGACACACACCCCTCTGTGCCCCATTTAAGTCTCCAACTTAGAATGTTGGCACTACTCTTCAGGTGTCCAGTAGGTGGCAGCAAACCCTCAGACAAGCATACCACCTGGCCCACAGGCAGGAAATGGAGAGGCTTCCTTCTTGACAAAGTACCTGTTTTAACAAGAGTCAGCACTGCCAAGTGGATACACACAGCAGGAAAGCACATTCCAGCAGGTGCAGAAATAATACACAGAGTTATATTCGAGGAAGCAATTTCTAATCCTAGACATCAAAGTACTGCTGAGAAGGAATTTAAACAGGTCTCTTTATTTACTTTTTTAAAAAATCTACTTGGAGATGTGGTAGCGGGTAGCCCAGTAGGTAGAGAGCTTGCCTAGTGCATACAAAGCCCTAAGTTTTCTCTGAGGACTGAGTAAAAGCAGGTGCATGCCTGTTCTCCCAGCACTCAAGAGGCAGAGGCAGAAAGATGAGGAGTTCAAGGTTATGCTCATCTACATTGTGAATTCAAGGCCTGACTGGGCAACATGAGACCCTGTCTCAAAAAAAAGGGGAGAGAAGGAGAGGTCCTCTTGGCACAATTTTATTTCTGCTAGCTTGACATCAGAATGGAGTTATCTTGGGGGCCTTGATAAACATTCATGGAGTGCATTTGACGCTGGAAGAGACCACACATCCCAGCGTGCTGGTCTCTACCCCTGAGTCTCTCTTAATTACTGGAACATCACTGGGACCTGTTGATCTTAGTCAGAGGTCTCACAGACAACATGAATGCCCAGCCTCTCTAATGGCACTCAGAAAGCCTGGGATTTTGACCAAGAGAAAGTGTTTTGAAAACAAAGCAATGAGCTTGTATGTCCCTGAGTGACTCATGGATCATAACAGCCTAGAAGATTCGGGCTTACAGCAGGGAGGGGCCAGGGAGGTGACAAAAGCAAGTTCAGCCTATGCTTTCTGGGTAAGGACTGGCACCCAGGAAGACCGAGATGCTCTCCGATAGCATGGATTGAGACCCTGGCTCTGCGCTCTGCCCTACCTCTCCCTGATCCTCCCAGCACCTTCTCACGCTCAGGCATGTTAGCTGTGCTGAGAAAACCACAAGACAGGGACAGCTTATGTCTCTCCTTGATTCTGAGACATGAGTCAAAACCAACGATGAGCCATCCTCCTGATACAACCAAGAAAGAATCTGAGAAATTCCAGGAAGATCAGCATGTCCTGGGTGGTGTAGAAGTGTGTCTGTTCACACAGACCCTCCTTTAGCCAACTGAGGCTGGACCCAATGACAGAGCCAGGCAGGAAAAAGGGGTTTACCTGAGTGCATCTCCAGAAAGCCAAACTTATTCTTGTGTTTCACATAGTCACTGAAGAGCCTACCGAGGACTCAGATGTTCTGAGCAAGGGTCTCTCTCTCTCAGCTGGTTTTAGTCACTCATACTTCAGTGACCATAATATCTGACATAGCAGCCTAAAGGGAAGATTTACCTTTAGTTCATGGTTTCAGGGCTTTGGCCCATTGTGGAGGGGAAGGCAGAGTAGAGAAGCTGGGTTACAGGCAGGGGGCCCAGAAGATGAAGACAGCACGCAACCCGGAGGCTGGCATAAGCTTCAAAGGCCCACCCTCATAACCTGTTTCTACCACCTAGACCTCACCTCCTAAAGGCTCCATGACCTCTCTGAACAGTACCACCAGATGGGACCAATATTCAACTGTCTGTGGGAGACATTGAAGATTAAAACCATGACACTAGGGACCACAGATCTGAGATCAAAGGATGGGCTGATACCACTGATGTCCCTAGTGGCCCCTTAACAACACTTTTCTTCCTATTCCCTGTGACTGGATGCTCTGCTGGCCTTGAAGTCTTTGTGGTGGAGGAAGGGAGATGATGCCCAAGCAGGGCACAAACATGGCTACATTGAAGTGGACGTCACCTGACCCCTTTGGGCTCCCTCTTGATTTGGAGTTAACAAGCTCAAAGGTGACTACAGTGTCTGCCAGAAGATTGCTTCACTCTCCCAAGAGAACATGAGTGAAATTATCACATGAGGGATGGCGAGAGTCTACCTGGGGTGCAGGAGACCCCTAGCACCTACCAGCGTTATCGTGCCCCGAGAGCGCGGTCAAGGACTGTAGCCATACATGGTAATAAAAATATCTCTTGCATTCCAAGACACTGGAACTTTTGCTGGACTTCAGAGCCCGAGTTAATAATACACCTTGGGGTCACGTAAGACTTAAGACTGCTACCTTAGAGTGTACTCAAACTGTTTGTTTAGCCTGCCTCGACGAGAACAGTGTAATAACCCACCTTCCTTGCCTTGGATTTCCCATGTAATCAACTTTTACAACCTAAGAAAATACATCGCTGCCGTCTTAGGTTCTGTGCTCTTCCATGGCCCTGGCCCAGAACAATGTCTGTGCAGCGTTTGCTGGAAGCAGCAAATGCAGCTGTTGAAAGCAGCTTCCTAAGCACTACCATAAAGGTTGAAAGCATCCATTGATGGATATTGGTTGATAAACAATGATGTCTGTGATCTGGGTCAGCTGGGATCAGTGTGAGTCAGGGACTTAATGCCTTGTAAAAGTTTGTTAAAGATTGTAAAGTCTCCATTCCTTCCCCCATGGGATGATTTCTCTGTTGTTCAATGAAGACAGATCAAAGTCCTTTCTTAGGGACTGCCACGCCACTCAGAGACATAATGACAGACAGACAGACAGACACAGGGAGAGACTAAAGACGGACTTTATTCTGGCACAGATTTGAACTCATGCAGCAGACAGGCAGAGGACAGAGGACCTGGGGAGCATGAAGTAGAGAATTTAAATCTAGACTCCCTTGCTTAAATGTTTCCAAGGGGAAGTACTTTTGTTTGTTTATTTCCTTAACACGACATCAATGCATTGTTGGTGACTCAAACTAATCACTATTGCGTTTAACCTGCACAGAGGACAAAAGCATGATCTAAGATGCCACGGTCTAGACCCGTTAGGAATGATGGTGTGGACCGCCCCGCCAGGCAATGATGAGCCAGAGGGCCTTGGAGACTGAGAAGGGAAGTGGACAGGCAGTGAGAAAATGTTATAAACACCAGCTATAACCATGAGGCAAGACCAGGTCCAGAAGGAGGACTAACGGCCAGGGATACGTCTGTGTGTCGGTGGAATGATTCTCTCTGCTTCCCTCTCTTGGTGCCTTTTCAGACGACAGCATTCTGACTTCATTAAGAATTTGAGTGTTAAGTGTTATGGGTAGGGTTGTCAAGTTGCTACAATTAGAATCACCAGGGAATTTCAATGAGGAATCTTCTAGATAGATTGGCCTGTGAGGATGTCTAGGGGAGATTATCTTGATTGCTTTAATTAGTGTAGAAAGATCCAGCCTGAAAGTGGGCTGGACCATCCCCCGGGTTTGGGTTCTGTGCTGTGGAAGAGTGGCGACCGTAAGCGGAGTAGTAGCCATGCATGGATTCGTTCTCTCTGTCTTGACCTGATATTTTAAGTTCCTATCACCTTGACTATTTCCCTGTAAACTAGAATTGGGAGATATGAAACCCACACGGCCCTAGGTTGATTTTGGTCGGCATCATGGTTAGGGTTTCTATTACTGTGACCAAAAGCAACTTGGGGGGAAAGGGCTTATTTCAGCTTCCTGTTCAACAGCACGGTCCACCACTAAGGGAAGTCTGGGCAGGAACTCATGGCAGGAATGGAAGCAGAAGCCATAAAGGAACACTATTTACTGTCTTTCTCCCACGGCTTGCTCAGCCTGCTTCCTTATACAACCCAGGACCTCCTTCCCACAGGACCTCCTTCCCAATCACCAGCCTAGAAACACCTGACAGATTTGACTGTAGGCCAATCTTATGGAGGCATTTTCTCAACTGAGAGTCCCTTTTCCCAAATGGTTCAAACTGTGCCAAGTTGACATTAAACTAGGCAGTGTGGTCAGGGTGCCTACCACAGCACCAGAGTGGAATGAGGACACTTAGCTTGATAGCATAAACTACAGGATCCTGATTTGACCACACGTCACTCAAGAGCTTTTCCCTCTCTTCTGGTGAGTGACTAACAGGTGTGAACTTCTTATATCATTTCAAGTGCAATTAAGAATTTGAGTTCATCTGACTTGTGATTAAGTGTCCTCTAAGGAGATGTGCACAGGTGTTGAGCTGACACAGGATAGATCTGGATGGACAATTTTATGAATCAACTTGACTGGGCTCCAGGATGCCCAGATGACTGGTAAAGCCTTCATTATGTCTGTGTGTATCTGGGAGGAAACTTCCAGAGAGATCAGTGTAGTCATTGGTATAGTTGAGAAGATTCACTCTCACCGCCGTGTGGCTACCATCCAAGCTGGTGAGGGGCTGACAAGAGCATGAAGGAGAATTTGCTCTGCAAGCTTGAGCTGGGACACCACCTCAACCAATGAAACTCCTCTTGGCGGGGAGGGGCTTTTAGCGTTAAATGTGGATGCAAACCATTGGCCTCCTCTGTTCTCAGGCTTCTGGAGTAGGTCCCAAATGACATCACTGGCTCTCTGGGGTCTCAAACTCACATGGAGCACATTGTGGGACATCTCGGCCTCCATAAGCACATGAGTTAAACTATATGATAATAATGCATTTATTGTGTTTATCTGGAGAACCCCGAGTAACACTCTGTTTGGTGTAGATGAAACAACACACATCCTTCTAAACCCATGGGGCTCCCTGTAAGTCATTCGCTCTCCAGAACAAATGGATAATTAAATTCAGTGAAACAAAAATTGTTCAATCTGTAGCCAAAGCAGCCCTGGGCAATTGATACTCCCAGCATCAGTCTTCAGTCCCTTTGTGTAGTCTTTGCCAGGGACCCGGGAGCTTGACCAGGCAGCCAGGGTGAAAGGAGGACGAGACAGCTGAGGAAAGCTGGCTCCTCAGACCTTCGTCATTCCCATGATTTCTCTTTCCTGTCTTCTTTTCACAGAGTGGGCGGTTCTTCTGAAAGGATCTTCAGCACTTGCACGTCTCTGTGGAATTCACCACTGAAGGAAACGAATAGATTGGGCACACCTAGGGTCTTTCCATTACTAAAGGGCATCTGGTGCCCACGTATCTGAGGTCGTATGGCCATGTGCAGCTTCCTGGAGAGCCTGCCTAGAGCTTCTGCCAGGGCTGAGCCGGGGGCCTCACGTGGGCATGGTGTGTACTGTATCACTGAGCTGCAGCCCCAACCTCAGTCTCTCTATTGTAGCTCAAGTGCCTTCTCACGCCCCACATGGAGATGGGATGGGACTTCGGAGTCAAGAACACTTCAGCTTGAGGGTATTTGTAGTGCTTCTTTGCTGTGTGGTCTTGAACATGTGGTCTGGCCTCTCAGAGTCACGCTGCTATTTCTGCCGTTGTTCAAGGTAATCACCATGGTGATGTCTGGGTACCGGTCTCAATGTCCTCCTCGGAGCATTTCTGCTGTGCAGATAACAGCCCTGACTAGCTGATGCATCTCCAGGCACATGACCCAGGGCCTGGACTCTCACCACAGTGTGGGTCTGGGACATTCTCCACGAGCATAGGAGTTAGGAACTTGATCAGCAGTTTGGTGCTCACAGTACAAACCCTTTGAGAAATCTCTGGGTCACCAGGGTGTATGCTCAGAGAAGATGTTAAGACTGGGTTCTCTTACTTCCTGTCACAATGGGAGCTGTTTGGTTCTCTCCATATTCTCCGTGTTGCCATGGTCACCTCCCACCGGAGGCCCAGACCTTTAGTATTGAACCCAAACAAATATTTTCTCTTCATAAAATTTATCCTAAGTTCTCCAGCACACCATCTCCTGGGTGCACTGTCTCTCGGTCTCACTATCCCCAGCCATACTGTCCCCACAAGCACTTTGTCCCCATGTTCCACGTCCTAGACAGCTCTGGCTGAGAGTGCTTACCATGGCCTCGTTCAGGCCCACAGGAGAAGTAGCGGGACAACGCTTGCCTTGCGCATCAGTCCCTTACACCTGCATCCTCCCAGCCAAGTGCATTCAAAGAAGGTAGGAACATTCTCCACTACTGTGTATCTTTGAGTGTGTGTCTACACGCCCAGATGTCTGTCAGTATGTCTCTTTGTGTACGCGTGTCTGTACGTCTGTGCCCATCCCTGTGGGTATTTGTGTATGTATGTATGTTAGTATGCCTATATGCCTCTGTATGTCTATGTGTCTAGATGCATGTCTGTGTGAATCTATGTACATGTCTATCTGTGTATGCCATACACTTACGTGTGTGTTTGCCTGTATGTATTTGCATACGCATCTCTGTGTGTTCATATGCTTTGCTCCTGTATGTTTGTGTCTATATGTGTGCCCATGTTTATGTATCTGCATATATATCTGTGTATATGCTTGTGTTTGTATGTTAACATGCTTGTGATTGTATGCATGTGTGTAAACTTTTCTGTGTATATCTGTGCTTATGCTTGTGTATGCTTATGTGTCTATTTGCCTGTGGCTATATGTCTGTGTACATGTCAGTATTTACCTGTACTGCGCATGTCTGTCAGTCTGTGTTTGGAACACAGTGTACCAGCACATGGACCACAGCACAGACATAAGAAAGTACATCCCCCCTAATGGTGCAGAATCTCCCTGTGTTGTGCCATCCCTGATTCTCTCTCTGGGTTCCCTAGGGGATCTCACAGTCCAGGTCTTGGTTCAGCATGGCTGCAGGGACATTGTGTTCCAAAATGTCCTCAGTATTTCAGCTCATCTTCTCACAGTGACAGCCCAGTTGGGCTTTGCCTGGGTCATTCCAGAATCCCAGTGTGACTCCAGGACTACACCGTGACTCTGTGAAGAAAAACTCTGAAGATGAGTCCCCGTCATGAAAGAACTAGGTGCCCCCATCTCCCTGGCCGCAGCCTGCTTCCTATCCCACTTACCTTTAGTTCCTAAAACCTGTGATACCCCTGTCTTGTGCCACCAGCGCCTGGCACAGTCAGTAAGTTAACTTCAAATATCCCCCATTACTCTTGAAAGTCAAAATCAATTATTTAAAAATGGTCTCTGAATCTGGGGAATGCTCTAACCAGGGCTGGCTCTCTTAGGCACCTGTATCAGAAGCAGGATGAATGTGTACTGGTACTAAATGGAAAGCTTTCTCCTTCAAAGGAACTTCTTGACTTGCCATGGTGTTTTTCAGTCTCTTCGTTTTAGATGATCAATGCAAACTGTGGCCTTTGTAGTGCCGGTTTTATATTCAAATACAAATGTATTTGAGGTGTATGGGTGGATTTCTCTCTCATCAGAACAGTGGATACACTGCACAGAACTCTCCTCTGTCTCTGTCTCTGTCTCTGTCTCTCTCTCTCTCTCTCTCTCTCTCTGTGTGTGTGTGTGTGTGTGTGTGTGTGTGTGTGTGTGTGTGTGATTTTGCACACGAGTGAGTATACATGCATGTGGGAGTCAGAGAACATCCTTGGCCACCCTTCCACCTTACTCCCTGGGATAGGGCTTCTCAGTCAAAACCAGAGCTGCTATGACTAGTCTCTCTAGCCAGCTTGCTTTGGGGGTCTCATCTCCTTCTGAGGTTGGATGTACAGATGGCAGGCAGGCTGAGATGCTCAGACAGCCTTTACGTGGATTTCTGGGGATCTGCCCCTCCAGTCCTCATGCCGATGAGGACTTTAACCTCCAGCAAGTGCCTTAACCACTGCGAGTGAAATCTCCCCAGTCCCCAGTTGATCCGTGCACACTGCTGCCCTGCCTGTGCTGTTCTGTTTCACCCATTGACCCATCCACACTGCACTGACTGCCTGTGGTCAGCTCATGAGTAAGAAGCAGGTAAAGTCCAGGCACCTTTCCCTCTCCTTCCCTCTTCCCTCGCGTGTCATAAAACATGAGAGAGAAGCAGTTCAGGAGAGACGGAATGTGACCCCACACCACAGCCAGGTTGTTGATCCTTTCCTAGAAAGGCAACATCTTCTGTCTGTGCGTGGAGCAAGAGGTCTGGAGCTGAGATGTGATGTTCTGAAGCGTGCATTTTCACAAGTTTTCAGAAACAGGAAGTTCGTCACTTGCAGAACCACAGCATCTTGCTGGCCCTCACATCCCCAGTGTTATTATTGACTTCCAGATGAAGTCTTGGAATGCTGTCAGTAAAAATGATCTCACCAGACGTGGGGGCCACAGTAAAAATGACCCCATCACCCGCAGGGCCACAGTAAAGGTGGCCCCATCAGCCACATGGGGCCATGGTAAAAATGGTCCCACAATCCAGAAGAACCACTGTAAAAATGACCCCACCAGCCACAGGAGCCATGGTAAAAAATGACCCAAGCCATGGAGGTCCCTATAAAAAATAAAAATGACCCAAGCCGCAGGGGCCACTGAAAAAATAAAAAGACCCACTAGCCACAGGTGCCACTGTAAAAATGACTTCACCACTCACATAGACCACCGTAAAAGTGACCCCACATGGATCACCACCCCACCAGCCACAGGGGCCACCATAAAAATTATCCCACCAGCCACAAGAGGCCACAGAAACATGATTCTTTTTCTTTAAGTGGACCCGCTGATTTACAAAGAAGACTGGACTAAGGTTCTATCCGGGCCGGTGTGTAAAACAGGATGTGGATGCTATGGTTCGTGTCATTTTATCATTCAGTGAACAGGGAGAACACAAATGTCAAGGCTGTTCTTTCCAATTCTGGGACAAAGAAAATACCACGTGGGAGAGGCTTTGCAGATGGACATCCAAGTGAGAGGAAAAAGGTTTGTGGACGGTTGCCTAGTTTCTCATGCAGAAGCAGGTGAAAGTGCCCAAGGGAAAATACCTATTGTTTTTAAAGTGGGTCTTCATACATTGGTAAGTGTGTTGTGTGTGTGCACACTCACACACACACATGTTTGTGCTCTTGAGTGCACACATATGTTTACCCATCCTTAAATGTTACTGCAGTTCAGCAATAATGAAAAAGTAGATGTTTTGAATTTCTCTGCACTCTTTTATCTGGGGTGCTAGTGTTCTGGTATTTCTGAAGGCATAGTGAATTCCTACATTTGAAGAAGTCAGTTTGCAGGAATAAAACAAGCAAGGATTTTAGAATCCTAGACGCAAGAAAACATTTGAGCTGGGAGCCCATCTGCTTCCTTGGCTCCATGAGGTTCTGGTCCCCTCCTGTGTACTGGAGGAGAGACTGTCCTTCCTGCTTCTGCTCTGTTCCGTTTCTCAGCCTTCCAATTCAGGATCCAGGGTGCTCCCGGGGCTTCCACTGTTCTGGGTAGCCTTCAGTGCTCATGTTGGCAAGACAGCCACCACCATGAAGACTATTATTTTTCTTCAGGTAGCATCCTCACAGAAAGGACTCCACAGAGAACATTTGGGACCTGTCCTAGACACAGTGACAGCACCAGTCATTTCAACATGAGGCTAATGACTCCTGACCCAAAGCATAGTACTTACAACCCTGGGGAGCAGCATGGACAGAACAGACAGAAGAAGGACACTGAGGGCTAAGGACAGTAGTGTCCTCAGAGGGCCTCAGCCCATAGGAGTTCACACATCCACTGTGTCCACAGCAGGCCTGCTACAAGCTCTGGTCTTTCTAAATTAAGATCTAGAGAGACATATACATACACAGCATATACATGCATGCATACACATAATACACATATGAATATGTATACATAGATACAAATATATACAAACATGTGTACATGCACATAGGTGCATATACATCTGTATACATGCACACATAAATATATAGATACACATATACAGATATACAATATAGATATATTGACAACCATATCAATATATACCATTATATGCATGAACAGTACACATCTGTATGCACATATACATAAATGCACACATAAACATATGTACACATACAAATGTTGTGCAGTTCCTAAGTATGGTTTGTTGAATTGTCACAGACTGAGCACACCTGTTCATTTGGCTATAAAGAAGACAGAGCCTGGGACTGGAGAGATGGCTCAGCAGTCATGACCATTGTCTGCTCTTCCAGAGGTCCTGAGTTCAATTTCCAGCAACCATCTCTAGTGGGATCTCAACCATCTCTAGCGGGATCTGATGCCCTCTTCTGGCAGAAAGATGTACATACAGATAGAGCTCTCACACAAAATAAATAAATACATCTTTAAAAAGAAGACAGATCTTTTTTTTATTTTTTTTAATTTATTTATTTATTAAGGATTTCTGCCTCCTCCCTGCAACCGCTTCCCATTTCCCTCCCCCTCCCCCGATCAAGTCCCCCCCTCCCTCATCTGCTCAAAGAGCAATCAGGGTTCCCTGACCTGTGGGAAGCCCAAGGACTGCCCACCTCTATCCAGGTCTCATAAAAAAAAATAAAATAAAATAAATTATCTTTATAGGCAAAATACCTTAAACAAAGTAGAAATGTATATGCAGTATGTATAACAAAATAACCTTAATTTTGTATCAATATGCAAAAATCCATAACAATGTAAAATATTTAAGACTAAAAAAAAAATAAAAATAAAAAGAAGACAGAGCCCTGTCAGCTCTGCAGCAACTGGCCTTGGTCCCTTCAGTGCTGTGACTATGTCATGATCATTCTGCCTTTCTTGGCATTTTGCTCTGTATTATGGAATCAGAGTTGGGCTCTCCTGTCCAGGGATTTGGAGTCCAGTGCCACCTATAGGAGTCCCATGCACCTTGCGTTCAGTGGTCAGATGACACTGTACTCATTCTCATGCCTGTCCATCCCGATGGGAAGACACCTGATTCAGTCATGGTCCCTGATGATGGCCAACATGGAAGTCTCAGAGGTTTTTCCTTTAAAGGGTGCACCAATTACTAAATGAGAGAGAGGGCTGCTAGGTGGAAAAGTGAAGTCTTCTGAGAGAGGAGTGAGGCTCAGTCAGCCCTCACAAGGGCCTGGAGACCATAGCTTCCAAAGGCGAGTCACAGATGTCAGAACTGTCTTCAAAACATAGACTTACACATTCTCACTAAAAATAAATACTCTATATGTGAGCTGATGGATGTGCTAATATTGTTCCCCTGTATTAACCACCCATTGTCCTCCACGTGTGCAGAATTGTTAGTCAATTAACAAAAGCTTAAAATAAAAGAACAAAACTGCATCCAGATGAGTTTTCATAGGGAAGGGAGGGAAGGATGGAGGGACAGAGGGATGAAGGGACAGAGGGAAGGAGTGGGAGAGGGATAGAGGAGAAAGAAAAGAAAGAAAGAGAGAGAGGGTTAGAGAGAGAAAGGAAGGAAGGAAGGAAAGAAGGAAAGAAGAAAGAAAGAAAGAAAGAAAGAAAGAAAGAAAGAAAGAGAGAGAGAAAGAAACCCAGCCCACAATGCCTACAACTGGATCAGGTTCCCCATCACTCAGGATCTCTTGCAATGGCCCCGTTTTCCTTTTCTCTGAGGGGAGACAGTGTGGACACTTAGGCATAGGTAGGAAGTTCCTTGCCCTTCCCCACCCCAGCTTACAACTGGATCTTTTTGTTTGTTTGTTTGTTTGTTTCGTTTTGGTTTTTTGAGACAGGGTTTCTCTATGTATCTCTGGCTGTCCTGGAACTCACTTTGTAGACTTGAACTCACTGAGATCCACTTGCCTCTGCTTCCCTGAGTGCTGAGATTAAAGACATGTGCCGCCATTGCCCGGCCTTTTTTTTTTTTTTTCTTATTTCAGACAATATTCTTTCTTAACTTTGTTTTTATTTTATGAGCATTGGTGTTCTGTCTACATGTATGCTTGTGTGAGGGTGTCAGATCGTCTGGAACTGAAGTTACAGACAGTTGTGAGCTGCCATGTAAATGCTGGGAATTGAACCCAGGTCCTCTAGAAGAGCAGTCAGTGCTTTTAACTTCTGAGCCATCTCTGCAGCTCCCCCAGGTGGATCTTAGAGAGTGATTAGGTAGAGGAAACAATGTTCAGAGATGCTCAGACATTGTGTTCCTGGGGAGCTTCATGAACCCTGCATTTCAGCCCAGAGTCAAAGCTGAAGTATTTGCTCTGAGCTTTGAGCCCAGCTCTCAACACAGGACCTTTGTTAAAGCTACTGTACAGTGCTGGGGTCTCCCCCACACTGCCCTGTGGAAATAGCCAGCACGGAAGAACTCAAGCCCCTCCCTTCTGTCCTATCCATCATTACCACATGGCAATTGAACTGAAAGAAAATCTAGTTTCAAGAGAGTTTGAGAGCTGTATTTCTTATCTTCCCCAACTCTACACACCAGGAGGGGGATAGAAACCGTGCAGAATTCTGGTCCACCAAAGTCAAACATAACTCAGGGTATTGATATATCAGCTTTCAAAAGAAGACTTCAAATACTGTTTGGTAGCTGTGGCAAGCTAGTGTACATTCCAGGTCTCCTGGGACCACACCTGTTTCTCCCTCTGGCTGCAAGACCAGATTTTATAGCCAATAGTAGTAGTCCATGCAGCTACTACAAAAGACAATGAAATCAAGAAAGAACCATCACTACTAGAAATATTCTTTATATCAATCAGCTTGATGGAAGATTGCCTACATCCTGTTCTTGTCTGCAGTTGGTACCCAGTGCCCACTCCATGCTGGAAGTAAGAAGGCAGCCCTGCATGTCACCTCTCATTTAAAGATGCTACTCTTTATGATTAAATAATGCTGTCTACTCGCCAAGATCTAGGATGAACTGGGAGACAAAGTCTGGGAATGTCTGTAAGGAGTTTCTAGATCAGTCCATTGAAGCTGGAGGGTCCTTACCCAAGGGGGTTGACTCACACGTTGAGAACTACCATTTTAGGGGAAGTCAAGCACCTCAGAGGGTATGATTAAGGAAGTGTGTACAGTGGAGTGGTTACTGGCAGCAAGCTGGACCCTATGCGACACACTTCATGGGAGTCAGAGGACTCAGCTCCCCCTACCCCACCACACACACACAGCATCAGACTCTGCAGAGAGCATGGGTGATAGCCATCCTTTGGGACACCCACAGAGCTGCCGAGACAATGGGGTCATTGCCGCTGTTGCAACAGGAAGCTCATTAGAGCCAGTACTGATGGTGCTCGCTCAGTATATTAGGTTATACTCAGCAGAATGCAGGACTCCGGGATATTTGTGTTTACTTCATACGGAAGCGTTCAAGAGTGACTGGGGGTGGATGGCTAATGTCAATAATAGGCTTGCGATGCTGAGGTAGACGCATTGTAGACAGCAGTAGTTCTATGTCAGTGAAATCCGTCTATCACCAGCTGACTGGGGAGTGAGAGTTGAGAGCTTGCTCTTTGGATAATGGAAAGACTGGCTAGGATGCCTCTCCCATCAGCATCTTCTGGAGCTGCACACACCTGGTCATCTTTCTCACCCCATGCAGCCCCTGAATTTCATCCAGCATCATGTTACTATTCAGACTGAGACCCCTGAGGAGTTTAGGGTCTCAGACATGTCATCAGTCCCCTGGGAAGGCAGATTTCAAAAGGTCAGAGATGAGCACAGATCCACGCTGAATTCACAGAAAGTTCTGCAGAGATGGCCGCATTTCATTCAGAAACTGAAAGGTGAAAATGGCCAGAGAAAGCAAGAAGAAAAGTTCTAACCCAAAGGAGCTGGCTCAGCCAGATGGTCAAGGTATTGGAAGCTGAGTCCCCCTTTGGTCACCTCCCACAGACGGCTGGAAGAGATCTGGGGACACAGCAGTGCAAAGGAGAAAGGGAAAGCCTGAGATTGCCTCGACATACTCCAGAAATGAAAGATGTCACTTGTGCCTCAAAACTGGATAAGCTCTAAGTGCCAGTAACACACGACTGTAATCCTAGAAGAGAAAGACTGGAAGTATTTGAGGCTCAGTACTGACTTTCCTGGGGTCCAGAATGGGACTCCACATACATAGGGGGAGCCAGAGAACCAGAAAGAGAACTAGGTTGTGTAATATGTGGATCCAGGGAGTTGAGCGGTGTCATAAGTTAGGTTCCCAGGAAAACTGACAGTGACTTGAGACGATGGAGGAAGGAGGTAGGGTGGGAAGTGGAGAAACCTGGATGGCGGAGGAGGAAGGAGGGTGAGAAGTGGAGACGCCTGGATGGCGGAGGAGGTCCATCCACATGAAAGGCTCTGATGAGCATTGCTATCATGTCCACCTTGGAGACAATGGAGCTTGGAATTTATATCCTTCCCCGCAAACAGTCTGAGAATTCAGGTAGTCCCTGATTGAAGGCAGGTCCCAGAAGCTAAACTATAGAATCCAGCAGCAGAAGCCCTGCACAGGAATGAGAGGACAGTGTCACGAATGGCCATATGTGTGGAGCACCATGGTGTCCCCTCTGAGGGTGGAGTCAGGGTTCTTGAGACACAGTCTGGAGATTTCCAAGCAGTGAATTTTGGATAGCAGAACACTCTAGAAATAAATAAATGCAAAAAGAAATAGAAAGCAGACAAAAGAAAGGATAGTCTTGATGTGTTAAGAGGAAGTGTGTCTAGGTATCACTGACAGCTGTTCGGAACTCACATCAACAAAGAGCTCTAGGGAAAAGGGAGGAGTATGCCAACCTTGATGCTGCTGGGAGTCCCTAGAGTGTGGTGACAAAAAGTAAGTCTATTTTAAGTTGGTTTAGTGTTGTCTTTGATTGCTGAGCAGAGAAAGAAACTCCTAGGTGTCTTCCCAGAGCAGAAAATTTCCCATACACTCCCATCCTTGGTGCACCACTAGGCTGGGGTCGCTTCCACAGGGAGTCCCGGTATACCCTGTATCTTTTAATTCATTCATGCCCTTTTCCATATCAGAGTTCCATGAAACTTAAGTCAGCCATCTCCAAAATACAGCAGCATGTCTCCAGAGCAAAAGCTATGGTCCTCAGAATTGTAACTTTGAGCCCCAGACTTCCTTCTCAGTATGTACACAGTGTGAGGCGCAGGCCTACTGAATGAGTTCTGTTCCTAAAACCTACTTTTGTCTTCCAACCTTCAACTACAGCTTCAGGGAATCTGATGCCTTCTTCCAGCTCCCATAATCACCTGCACACACACATATACATAATCTAAAATAGAACGATCTTTAAAATAAAGAGGCAATGAGTAAATCAAGATGGCAAACCCATCAGGTCAGACTGCTCACCTTTAGATTCATGCACACATTTTGTGTGAACACTATGGCTTCATGCAGACAACCTCTGAGCACTAACTCAGAATTGTTCTCAGAAGCCTTCTCGTGTAACCACCTTACTGTGAAGCTCAAGCCCTGGCTATATCTCATTTTATTCCTCGTTGCAATTTTATGAGGTCATTAGGATGAGCAATGCCCGGCCCCACGGGTCGGGTGATTGGCTGAATGAGGTTGATTTCCAGTTATACTTAGCTGGACATGTCTGGGTTCCATTTGATTAAGACTGACCTTTTCTGGTACTATAGGGTGTGGTCACATGCTACTTTCCCAACCTCCCCCAAGGACAGTGAGCCTAATGACATTCTATAGCTGTTAGTCACCACCTGACCCATAACCCATCACATGCCCTAAAGGATCTATCAGCTTGTGGAACACCTGAGAACAGCCGGGCTCACGGCTCCCACCTTTAAAAATGTAAGTCTGTTTATCAAATAGATTACAATAGTTCAAGTCGCATTCCAGAGCTGACATAATCTTTAAATGAGGCTGGGCAGAATGAAACCTGGGGTTATGTATGCTCCTGTGAGCGGTTAAGACATGAGCATCTTCTCGGAAGAGTGCTCATGGCCACAAACTGTCTCCAAAAGCACCTCTTTTAGATGGCTGCTCTGTGCGTGCAGTCCAGCCGTTACAGACAAAATGTGAGGGCCTGACTGTGTGGGCGAATGAACAGGAAGCAGGAGAGGCTGACTCTGAATGGGCAAACCTTCTTCCGTAGTGGAGTGGAGAGCGGACGCCAGACTAGCTGAGGGGTCAAACAGACACATCTGCCTCTGCCCTGATACAGACTGAGCCATGTTGTCTCCAATGTACGTTATATAAAAGGGACTTGGAATAGCAAAGGCAAGAACCCACCAGTCCCATCTGCACATAAACAAAGTGCAGAGGTTATGAAAAGATCATGTGACTGACATACACATTGTAAAGACACATGCCGGTGTGTGCAGCTAAGAGGAAGGAATGAGGACAGCAGTCTCTGTCACCATCAAAGCCAGGTCTCACATCACTCCCCCAGGCAGGAGTCAGAGCCCCTGTGTAATAAAAAGCCTAAGATGTTGGTTAGATTTCTCACTCAGCAAAGTTAGCACCAGATACAGAGTGTGATTCAAATCCAACCCCGTGGTTGCCTCAGGAGAACATCCCACAGCAAAGAAGTACCTACTATGGGCTCCCTATGAGTGGTTCTATAGTGGCTAGAATTGTCAGCTTGACAGAATGTAAGCTCACCCGAGAGATGAGCCTCTGGGCATGTCTAGGGGGGGGTTGTCTTGATTATATTAATTGAGGTAGAAAGACCTGCCTACCCTAGGCAGCACTATTCCCTAGGCAGGGGATCCAGAGCTGTGCAAAAACAGAGAGAGACCTGAACAGATGAATGCATACACTGTTCTCTCCTGACTTCAGATATAACATAACCAACTGCTTCAAGTTCCTGATGCCTTGACACTCTCACCACGATAGGCTGTACCTGGACAGTCCCACCACGACAGACTGTACCTGGACAGTCCCACCATGACAGATTGTACCTGGACAGTCCCACCACGACAGACTGTACCTGGACATTCCCAGCACCCATGTCCTCACTCCCTGACCTAGGAAATCACAATGACTCTGGAAACCTTGAGCTAAGACGACCACGTTGAAGGCAGCAGTGTGTTGCTCCCCGCCAGGCCACTTTTCTCTTAGATTAAAGGGAAGCTACTGTATTTTGGAGTTTTATCAGCGCCTTCCAGTCTCTTTGTAACACAAGTGCTCCAAAGGAGAAAGTCAAGTTGGAATGGGTCATGAGTATAAGAAATTATCCCAGGCCTCCCACCCCAGAGTGAAATTCTGACTGACCAAGCCCTTGAGGCCTCCCTTCCTACCCCTGACTAATCAGGACCATCTGAAGTGAGGAAGTGCAGCCGTGGAGGCAGAGTTACAGGATGCAGAAGCAGCACAGGCTTGGGCTGACCCCTGCACACAAGTGAGGCCTTGCTTGACTCTCATTCAAGAGAGGAACCTACTCCCTTCATGCAGATCTTAAATAGTCCGTGGGTGGAAGCTGTGCAAACTGGACTCTCGTGAATAAATAATAGACAAGGTTTCTGCATCTGATACAGAGAATACAGGAGGCAGGATAGAGCATGCAAAGGAAAACAGAATCATCTCTGAAGTTTGCGTGTGTGTGTGTGTGTGTGTGTGTGTGTGTGTGTTCCATCTGGTAGGAGTAATGCTTGCCGAAGGCTAGAAGCTCAGTCTCTGTCCAAACTCAGATTCTCATCATGTATGAAGTGGACAGAATGTTTGTTTCAGGGATGGCTTCTGAGCCTGTGACAAAGCCTTGTCCTTGAACCGCTGGATCTTTCTGGGAACGCTGGGCACCATGACAACAGAACACTGACTTAGCTCCACGGAGAATCACACTGGGAACATAGCTGACTCCCACCAGGTCAGAGTCTGCGCTGTCATCTACCATTGCAGCGAGGCTCCAGTTTCTTCTACCTTCTAACATGGATTGAAGATCAGAGGCTCCAAGGACCTTCCAGGACTTTGGTATCACACTAGGACTTCTGGGGCACCCAGCTTCATGGATTGAGCAGTCACTGGGTTCTTGGTTTCTCTAGTGCTGTGGGTAGTCATTGTTGAACTACCCAGCTCATATCATGTAAACCAATGTATTAAAATCCCCTGTGCACACATCTGCTACCATTCCCCACCGCATCTGGGACCACCAAAGCCTTGGCCCAGACTGCTCCTGGAGAGAGCCTTGGCGCAGACTGCTCCTAGAGAGGAGCCCAGAGCCTTATTGGCATCCGCTAGAGGCTCAGAACCGCCTGCACCTGGAGGAAGAGAAACCACCTAAAATCCCCTTTGTAAAATATATTCATTGTAACAGTTCCGTTCTCTGCAGAACCCTAAGGCTTTTGTGCTTCATCTGTGGTCCCTGCCACCCATGAGAGGTGGTTGAACCTGTAGCATATGGGACTGAGTGGGGGAGGTTCCAGACTATTGGGGAACACAGCCTCACAGGACCCTGCTCTCTTCCTGGATTTTCTCAGCATCCTGGCCACGAAGTGAATGGCTTTACCTTGTGATGTTGATTCCATCCCAATGTGGTCCTTTGTAACAGGCTCAAAAGCCAGGGATCCGGCCAATTCTGAACCCAAACCCCTAAAGCTATGATCCTAAATAGTCCTTGGATCATCTTAAGCATTTGTTACAGAGGTACACTGACCAATACCTCTGACGAACACCTCTCATCAACCTGAGCACTCAAGTAGAGCCTTCTTGATGTGAGCTGAATATCTTGGGATTACAGCTAGCAGTCAGAGGTCGTGTGGCTCAGAGGGATGGCAGGACATTCCTAGAATGTCCCTCTCCATGTGAGTCATGTAGAAGTTCACTCAGCCATGGTAGTCCAGGTGTTTCTGCTCCTTAGGCATTTGGCATTCCCAACCGCTTTCTCCAGTTGTGCATGGCCTTGGCTTAGAATCCAATGTCCCATACTTGGCTTCCCATCTCTAAGAGACACCTTCCCCAGTAAAAGGAATCCTCTCTGATGGTTTCCATGACAACCACGGAGACCTGGCATGAGCAGTTAACAGGCCTTGCCAGTAGGCAGGCCCATCCCACTAATTGGATAATGTATCTGAGAGGGCTGATCATTCCTGGCACCTAAATCAAAGGCTGAACTCACCAGACATGACTCATGCCAGCTTTTTAAGTAGGCGCAAGCATTTTCGTTCCTGGCCCCAGCAGCGATCCTGCTTTATAAGGATGTGTCATCCTCCATGCCTATCTGATGCCCATAACAACCCCAAGGTTTGCAATTCTATTTCTGTAAATGTGCAAGGAACCAAACTGAATCAGAACGGAAAGGTTATTATTTCCTTGGGTTAATTTAAGCTGAAATGGATGCTTGGCCTTCTGATATTGTGCCCAACTGCCAGGAACAGAAAACAAGAATAGAAGGAATGGAAAAGAGGGATTGCATAGCATAGCATAGCATAGCATAGCATAGCATAGCATAGCATAGACATGAAGCCACCACGTGCACTTGATACACAAATGTTAAATATACAGACCACACACTCTTCCACCCATCCCCTACATACATGTAGAGTTAGAAATGAGAGTGACTTATCTCCCCATTAGCGGTCAATTGCATGCCTGCATTTGCCCAGCTGTGTACATGTGGAAGCTAGAAACCACTGGCCCATGTCTTCCTCTTCTGATCTCCATGTTGTTTTTTAGTTTCATTATAATTTCCCAGCAGGGTCTAAGTATGTAGCCCTAGTTAGCCTGCAACTTGGTATGGACATCAGGCTGGTCTTGAACTCACAGAGAGATCTGTCTGCCTCAGCCTTCTGAGTTATTGGGTCCACTTTATCTTTTGAGACAAGTTTTCTCATTTACCTGGAACTCACCATTCCAGCTAGACTAACCCGCTAGGAAGCGTCCATGATCCTCCCGTCTCTACCTCCACTAGTGCTGGGACCACAGGCATACCCACTAAATGGAACTATTTATATAGGTCCTAGGAATCCAAATGCAATGGCTCATGTTTATTCAAAGAGCACTTTACCAGGGGAGCCATCTCTACAGCCCCAAGAACGAGCTTTCTCAGAGTATGAGACAATAACAGTGGATTGGGAGGTGGCTCATTCAGTGAACCGCTTCCCTTGCGAGCATGAGACCCCAAGTTCAATCCCAAACCATGTTCGAAAAATATAAAAGCCAGGTGTTGTGGTCTGTGCACTGGGGAGACAGAGATGAGAGATTGAGGGACTCACTGGCCAGTTAGTTCAGCTGAATCTGTGAGTACCACATAAAAGTAAGAGAACTTTGTTAAAAAAAAAAAAAGTGAAACGCAGATTGCAAAGATACCTATGGCTGACTTCTGGTCTCCACCATATGCTTGCATGCACGTGCACACACACACACACACACACACACACACACACACAAAACCCACACAACACACATACACACACAAGTCCTAAAAGACAGCAACTTTCTCTGCCATCCTTTAGACCCCAATTTCCCCAAGTTAGAGAAGCAATCACCCCAGCATGTCCTATGTGTAAGAAGCAAAAGGCCAGGCCACTGCCTTGCCCCAGGCACCCTGCATCAGACTCCCCTCCCGCTGAGGTACAGTGGCCTGCACATCTGTTCCAAGGAGGCCCACAGCTCAGCAAAGCAAACCTTCTTCCTACGGTGCACTGGTTCATAACCCAGAGTGTTTCCCATGTTCCCGTCTTCACACACAGCCCACCAGTTGCACATCCCTAACCCGAAAATCCAAACCCCAAAATACGGCGAAGTCAGAAACCTTGGGTATCGTGCTCAAAGGCTTTCAGAGCTCAACTTTCATATTTTGGGGTTAGGGAAGGCTGGACCTGGGTATGGTTCGGAAAAAGTGGCATGTCTATTTTAGAGGGAAGAATTGGAACTAAGAAGAAATAAAGCCTTTTTGCTTGACTCATTCTAAAACTAGAAAATGTGTAAATGGTTTGAGTATGCAAGACAAAGAAATCCACCAGAAGACAGCTGCCTCTGGATTATCCCAGGTGATGGAGGGTTCTGGAATGATGGCAAGCAGTCATAGCATACGCTCGGCTGCATGTGGCTGGACCACCTGTGGAAATCTAGGGAGGGAAAGTCACCAAAGGGAACCTTCAAGGACAGCCCGGGGCAGGGCTTCTGTCATTGCCCTCGTCTTTAGAGTTGACACGTGTCCATCAAAGCCTCATTCACCCCAGGGCCTGGTGATGGGCACATAACAGCAAGAGCCTCCCCTGTGCCCAGTGCGAGCAGAGAAAGGCCTGCAGCTGGGGACTGGCCTGCTGCAGCCTGCCCTGCCTAGCCCTCCCCTCCCACCCCCCTCCCTCTCTTTCTTCAGCCTTTTGTTCTCTGAACATAAAAGACCCAACAAGTCTCAACTGAGTTTCAAGAGGCAATCCCTTATCCTACAAGTACAGACACTCTTTCTCCCCTGTAGCTGAGGAGACCTAGCTCTGTGTGACAGAAAGTGGCCACCACTGGCTGTGTTCCTGCCCTGTGGATTCTGGTCATCCTTGTGTTGTTCCTTCATGTGTGCAGAGACACAGTTCTGTGGTCACTAAGATATTAACAAAGTAACAATAGTAATCGCCATTCCCACTGGGGCTTTCAGGAAGGTGGTTCATCTGCATTTGTGACTTCAATCCTCTGATCCACTGAGTGTACTATAATTACCATTAGTTTATTATTACTGTGTGCGTGTGCACGTGTGTGTGTGTCAGAGTGTGTGTGTAATGTATATGTGTGTGGGTAGGTGTATGCAGACGCACACGCCATGGCATACATGTAGAGGTCAGAGGACAAGTTTCAGGTGCCAATTCTCTCTTTCCTTCATGGGGACAGCTGTGGCATGGGATTCAGGGATGTAACTCATGTCATAATATCTCCCTGGAAAGTATCATTACCCTCTGAACCCTCTTGCTGGTCCCTATGTTTGTTTTAATCAGTCAAGAGCAGAAGATGACAGTCCTGCCTTCATCTGAGGAGGCTGAGCTCCATGAAGATAAACAGTTCACAGTATGATGGAGCTAAACAATCCACTCCTTCCGACCTGAGCAGAGCCTGTCATGCGCAGAGTACCTGACGGTCACGTCACCCCTCAGCCAGACTGTGACTGCTGGATGCTACCCTCTTCTACAGAGAGGATCCTGAAACCTAGCTTGCATTACGAGCAAAAACAAGGACAGTTCTACACAAGTGCACAGCTGTGATCTCAGCCCTCAGGAGGCTGAGGCAGGTGGATTGTGAATACCAGGCTGTTCTAGGCCATAATACACCTAAAAAGTAACATCATCATCATCACTACCAAAATGTCAAGCAAAACCAAGAGCACTTACTGCGTCTACGGCAGACAACGTGCCCTGTCAGCACAGGAGGAAAATTTTACAAGCAGTCTTTACATGCTGCTAAAAAGAATATTTGTTTATGAGATTAGTCTAAATGAGTAGGAATATTGCTGCAATCTCTCCCACTCTCCCTCCTGCTCTCTCTCTCTCTCTCTCTCTCTCTCTCTCTCTCTCTCTCTGTAGGGGGTGAGGGGGTAGGTCAGAGGTTTGAATTCTCAAGTGCAGTCTACTAATTTTTTTTTAAACAGGGTCTTTTCCATGCGTACTGGAGACCCAAACTCCGATCTCCACGCTGCATGGCAAGCTTCTTACCAACTCAAACACCTCCCCAGCCAGGGAAACTCCCTTAATGATCTAGAATGATCTGGTGGGATACCCTCACTGCTCCCACTGCCTTTTCTTGTGTAGCTAATCATTTTACACAGCCTTGCTGTCCATTCTTTTGCACACACATCAGTAAACGTGGGTTCACGCAACCCAGTGTCTCCTAGGTGGATAACTACAAGGACAATAGTCTCTCCACATCCAGAACCTTTGTGAATTCCTGGGGGTCTGGTAAAAAAGAAAAGAAAGGGGAAACAGTGCACTGAGGGGGTCAGACCCCAGGGCAGTCAAGGTCCAAAGACTTTTTAGAAGCCAGCATTATCTATTTGAAAGGTGTGACAGAGATAAGGGATGCTGTTGGGACACTTTAGTTCCCCAGCCCAGGCCAATGGGCCATCCTTAGGATCATGGTAGGCGCCATGGGGAACCTGGCCCTCCTGCGTGTTGGGGCCACCACCATTCCTCACTGCACACCAGGCTGAACCTCAGTTCCCTCCTTTTTTCCCTTAGCTGCCCACATCTTGCTTGCTTTCCTCCACCTGAGGAACTCACAAACACTGCCACAAAACAAACAGACTTCATGATGACCTGCTACATGGTGTTCCCAAACCAGCATGGTGGCTCATGCTCTCAAAGCCCATCACTTAGGTGACCAAGGCAACAGCATTGTCTGAATGAAGGTCGGCCTGAAGGGGTGAGGCCCAGACTTAGAAACAGGGGCCACGGGGGTAGCGCCATTAACAAAGTACTTGTACAAGCACAGGAACCTGATTTGGTCCTCACCAGACACTTAAAAGGATATAAAATGTACAGCTGAAATCTCAACACTGGGGAGGTGGAGACAGGAGGATTCCTGGGCCTTGCTAACCAGGCAGGCTAGCAAAATTTTCAAACTCCAAGCTCAGTGAGAGAACTTGTCCCCCAAAATAATATGGAGAACAAAAGAAGAAGACATCCAACATCAAACCCTGATCTTCACGTGCATATGTGCACATGGGAATATACATGCACATCTGCACACACATGCACAAAAGTGTCTTAAACCAACACAATCAATGCACTATATGCGTTAGAAATGTACAACAATCAAAAGTGCTAATCAAGCTGGGTATGATGGCGCATGCCTCTAATCCCAGCACTCAGGAGGCAGAGGCAGGTGGATCTCAGCATTAGGATAATTGAAAACTACTGACAGAGAGACCTTGTTTCCAAAAAAACCCAAACAAAAAATGTTAATCAAAAATAAAATTAAATTTCAGTAAAATCATAGAAAACATAGCAAGGGTCTTAGAAGCGGCTAGGTTTAGCTAATCTGTGGCTTAATGAATGGTTTGCAGAGTCTTCAGGTTGTGAATTTGCCTTATTCCTAGATCTGTGAGATAGGCCCTGGACTTGAAGCACCTGGGAAAGATGTGGCTACAGAGGAGCAGACAGGAGTACATGGTGTTCCCTTCCTCACAGTCTCAAAGTGTAACACATTCCACCATGGGTCTGAAATCTGTCCTGGAGAACCCAAAGTGGAGGTGGATCCCCCTCACCCATACCCAGCAGACTTGAGGCAGCATTGGTACCCAACATTGGTGATCCCAGAGATGGGAAGAGCAGGGTTAGTCAGGACCTCTTGCAGCTGTAGGCCAAGAAGGACCTGTCTAACCCTGGCATTGGGTAAAGAAAAAAAATATTCCTTCATATCTTTTCTTTTTAAAATCCTAAGAAGGAAGGAGTTGGGGAGGTGGATTGCCTTGCCACACCCACATTAAAAGACAGACATGGCACTGTGTGGCTGTAACTCCAACGCTAAGGAGGCAGAATCAGGCTGATCTCTGGGCTCCTTGGCTACAGCTGAGCCTAATCGGTGATTTTTAGACCAATGAGAGACCCTTTGTTAAAAAAAAAAAAAAGATTGTGGACAGCACCTGAGGAACAACACCTGGGCTTGATCCGTTACACACACACACACACACACACACACACACACACGCACACACAACAGTAGAGGTATCTACCATGTAGACTACTCATGTTGCCACCAGCACAACTGTGCAATCATCTCAGCAGAGAAAGCGATCAACCAACTCCCAGATGTTATCTGTTTCCACAGCTGGTAGAAGCTTGGTACCTACAGAAGGACCAGCCAGTCCTAGGAGGTACCAGCCACCCAAGAACTGCTGTGTCCTTGGGAAAGTCTCTGGGCCACTCGGGGTCTCCCTTTGCTCAGTCACTAACCTGAGCACAGCAGGAGGGGTGGCAGAGGGTCAGGTAGAGGGAGGACCAAGGTGTCCCGTAAGCACAAAGGCTGATAGAAGTGAGAGCCAAGAAAGGAACGCACAGGACCTTGTGACTAACAGGGATGTTAGTGGGCTGCCTTTGCTCGTTTTTTGTTCCCCAGAGCAAAAAAGAGGAGGAAGAGCCATCGGCTTGTGGCAGGTGGAAAGAAGTACTTCTGGGCCAGAGTAAAACCTGGGGACATAACCATCTGGTAGGCCCAAGGGAGCATGGACAGTGCGCTGGCTCTTCACAGTGGACAGGCACCATGTGACACTTTCTTAGGTCCACGTCATCTGGCAAGTCTTTACAATGCTTGGCAGAGACGTGACGGAACAAACATTGTGTCTTCTTAAAATAAATCAACAGGATTTCTCATTTTGTCTTGAGTAGCAAAACTATACATGGTTTTGTTTTTGCTCTTTGGATTTTTTTTTCGTTTTTTGGCCATTTTGTTGTTTTTGTTTTGTTTTCTTCAAGTAATTATGTTTACATGTAAAGAGACTGAGTTTCAGCTCCACTCATTTTGTCCCTAGTATTGGACTTAGTTCATCTAAAAGCTCAGATAACATGACCAGCTAGTCTCTTCTTCATCAATAGGAGCTGACTATCCTAACCCAAGGTCTGTGGGTTCTCTGAGAACCTGTGGGTCAAGGAAAGCAAGGCAGGAAGTGTCCATGGACAGGGATGGGGGGAGAAGAAGACTTTGCTTTAATTGGCCTTGTGCTGCAGCTTGCCACTCATCTTGTGAATGCAGCCAGCCACCCAAGGCAGAGCTGAAACCCTCAGTTCTGCCAGCACAGGAATCCCTGCCTCCCACTGAGGCTACTGCTGAGGGACCCGTGTGTGCTGGGAGTATCCACACCCAGTGGACTTCACAGACATCCAGAGCTAATTTCTGAAAAGCTGGTAAGCTTTGCATAACCCAAATGTCCCCCGGCTCTAGATATTAAATATTAATGGAAGAATCAGGGGGATGGCTCAATTTGTAAGTACTTTCCATGCTCATGCGAGGACTCACGTAAGGCCGGGCATAGTAGGATGCATCTGAGTTCTATGTATTCCTACTGTGTGTGTTATGGGTAGTAAAAATCCAGAGACAGAGACTGAGTTCAACCTGAAATTCAGAAAAGCAAAACAGCCAGCCATTGGCTCTTACCTCTACCTCAATTCGAAATGCCAATCCTGCCTCCAGGAATCCTCAGAATGAGACTGTCTGAGAACTGTCTCCTCCCATTTCATATTCCCCTCTAGTGCTGGGATTAAAGGCGTGCACCACTACCACCCAGTATCTATGGCAAACCAGTGTGACCACTGGGACTAAAGGTGTGTGTCACCACTGCCTGGTCTGTAAGGCTGATCGGTGTGGCTGTTTTACTGTCTGAACTCCAGGCAAGTTTTATGTATTAAAATGCAAATGAAATATCACTACAGCTATGAGCTGGAAAGTAGAGTCAGGAGAATCCTCAGAATCACCTTGTTAACCTGGAACACATGGGGGAAGACAAGAGACCCTGCCTCAAGCCAGGGAGAAGGTGAATATTATACCAAAGCTGTCTTCTGGCCTTCAACATGTGCCCTCTGACATTCACAGATACAGATTTGTGTGTGTGTGTGCATGCGTGTGTGTGTGCGCGCACATACACACACAACCCTGCCCTTATGGGGACAGTCTCCTTTTGCCTGTTCTTTTCTCTGAAGCCCAGGACACTGATTCTCTTATCAGAAAACTGACAGTGAAGAGCAGGTGGCTGGGCCGGACCTCAGACAGAGCTCCTGAGAGCTGAGGTCTCCGAGTTTCAACACTTGTCCTGTCCCTTGATAAGTAAATACCAACTACCTGGGACCTACTGGGCTCTCATCCTTGTTCTGTGACATATGTTGGAGTGCTAGCTAGTGGATACAGAGTGTGGGGTGCATGGTGGGCCAGTTGGTGATACGCTTGGTGGCGAAAGACACTGATGCCAGCTCTCCATTCCTGCCCTTCAAATGGAATTTGGCACCAGGGGCAGGAAGGGCCCTTCATGTCAGGGGCAGACCCTGTAGAGGTCCCAGGTGACAGTACTCAGTCAGAGGAGAAGCCTCCCTGGATATGCCGGAGCCAGCATCTGGGACAAAGGGATGCTCCAGGAACGGAGGGGCTTGTTATGCCTGAAATTTCCAACTAGGAAAGAGCAGGGTGCAGCGGCCTGTGGCTGGCAGGTCACACTAAGCAGACCTTCTTTTACGCAACCATTTCTGTGGTGGCTCTCCTGCCTGGTATCTGGGACATCTGCCGGAAATCAGGCCCTGTCTGTGGGATCCGCAGCCATCTCAGCTGGCGAGCTGTTGCCGTTGACTGAAGCCACAGGCTTGGCCTGTATTTAGGTGGAGGGATAAAAAAGGCAGCCTGGCCAAGGCCATCAATCAGCTCTGGGGTTTCCATCCAAGGTGAATCTCATACAAAAATAAAATCAAAACCCCCCAGCCTAAAATATCCTCACAGGGAGGCTGCTACCAACGTTGCCTGCGGCCAGCAAAGTCCGGACCACAGCATCTGCTCCTAATTATAGGTGGCCCACATCCATGTGTGTCCGGCAGGAGCTGTGATGTGCCCAGGCCTGCGCCGTGACTAACTGCTGCCCTGGCCACCAGCCTCCCCGCAGCCACAAAACTGAAACTCAGACTTCCCTGCAGCCCAACGAGCCTTCTTGCACACCTGGTTGCTAAGGCCTACCTTCCTTTTCGAGATTCACGGCAGACTTCAGTCAGTGCCCTGGCTCCTCTCTGAGGAGACCCATATATGACCTAAAAGAACAATTCTCCATCTTAGCCTTCATCACTGATACCTTACAGATTTTTTTTACAAACATCTGGAGGGAAATAGGTATTGGATGTGTAGCCAACTGATATAGAGCCATCGTGTGTGCACCATGGAGAAAGGCCCCAGTTTCTTGTCTTCATACTGCACCCCCCCCTCTGCCCTCATGTCTGTAGGTAAGGACCATAGGCCTGCAAAAAGAGGGGGTAAGGCATAGGGGTTTTTTTTGTCAGCCTTATATTTTATATTACTTTTGATTTTTGGACCCATCAAGTTTATTTTGCTCAAAAACTGCCACCTTCAAAATCGTTTTGGCCTGAGGAGAAAGTTCAGTTAGTGTTTGTGGTACCACAAACACTTGTGCAGATAAAGATGGGTGGGTGGAAGCCATTGACCAGGCTCATTGACCAGCCAGCTTGCTTACTTGATGAGCCCAGGCCAGTGAGAAACTTGCCACAAAAAAGCAAAACATGCATAGTACCCAGGGAAGAACACCTGAGGATGTTCTCTGGCCTACACACACACACACCACACACACACACACACACACACACACACACACACACACACGCACACACATGCACACAGGCGCATGCGCCTTTCAGATTATAGCTTCTCTCATGCTTTCAGAGGAGCGGGCTTGCTCCTGCGCTAAAGTGCTACACTCCATCCATTTAAACTTCGCAGCATCCCAAGCCCATAAATATTGCTTGTACCCCCACTTCACAGAAGGGAACATGATATCCTCAGACTTTAAGTAAGATGCTTACGTTGACACAGATGGTAAAAAGAAATAGTTTAAGTTTGTTCCAAGGCCATCCCCTACCAGAGCCTGAGCTGACAATCAGGATATGTACTCGGGGTCAATTATATCAGAAACAGAACTTAAGAAATCAAGTGTTGGAAGAGAATAAGAAAATACAATCATCATTTGAAGACGGAGTTTTATATCCAGGATCATTCCTGCCAATCAGTTGTACCCCTTAATTCAATCTGTTTACCAAATGAATGATCCGCAAACTAAAGGAAACTCCTCTCCACATAGCAACAGCCAGTAACAAACAGGAAAGCCCCATCACGGGAGGAGCAAGGCCAAGCTATACCAACGAAGTCTGCAGGAACAAAAGCTGTAGGCATCCCTGAATACATAGAGACACAACGCATCTTCATGGGCTGGGAGATGTGTTAGGAGGCATAGCATTTGCTGTCTTAGCATGACAACCTGAGTTCGGATCCCCAGACCCCATGTGAAAGCTGGGCGTGGCTGAGGGAACCTGAAATCCTAGTGCCTGCTGGGAGTGGGAATTGTGGAGATAGGTGGGATCCAGGGTTCACGGGCCAGGCAGCCTAGTGGAAACAGCAAGCTCCAGGTTCAGTGGGAAACTGTGTCAAAAACTAAGGTGGAGAAGTGACTGGAAAAGCCATGCTGCCATCAGCCTCTGACTCAGCATGTGAACACGCCTGCACACTGTCACAGATGCCTGTGCCCTCTGAATTACCTCTAAAACCCTGTGGGAGGCCAAAGTCTCAGTATGATTTTATTACTAATATTTTAATTTGAACAATGATTATACATCAGTCATTTCTTGTGCATGCACATATGTGTTGGGGTGCACATGTACCATGCGCGTGTGTGGAGGTCAGAGGACAGCCCAAGAAAATCAGCTCTCTCTCTCTCTCTACCATGTCCCCAGGGTTTAACTCAAGATGGCAGCCATAATGTCAAACCATGCTAATGCGCTATTTTAAAAAGTGAGACTTGAAAGTCAGGTTTCGCTGAGTGCCTGTCTATCTGGCTTCTAGGCCGACCATTTTGCTATATTCATTTTTTTCACAAATTACCCATTTATTCGTCCCTTTCTGCTCCGATCAATGCAGACTAAAGCCAAAGCATCGACACAGTCTGCCCCGGCACACTTCACTGAAGTCCCATTAGCCTGGGTCACTATTTGCCATACTTCCTTTTAAAGAAAAATTTACATGCAGGCAAGTGCACAACTATCAAGTTGAACATCTGCGTGTCTCCACTGCCAATGCAATAGAAACGATCTGTTTGCCTTGTCACCCCTAAGTTTACAGAAATGCATCTGAAGGTGCGTGGGTTTTTGTCTGACTCTTTATGATCTTTACAATTATGTTAAGATCCAGCCAAGTGCTGGCATGTGTTTTTCTCTTTGTAAATCCCTACACAGCATCCGTCTTGGTCCATTTTTGTTGGTGTACAAAATATTCAAGGATGCGTGTGTTTAAAAGAAAACGGGTTTGTTTTACCTTGGAGCTTTGAAGCCTGGAGGACCAGAATATGGAGATCATGGGCTGTTTGGCTCTGGTGAGGGTTGTCTAGTTGTACGCAGCATGGCATGTAACATCAAGCAGAGCAGGCTCATGTGTGAACAGGTCTTGGTAAGTGTGAAGGAATCACATGAAGAAAGGAAGCAAGAGACGAGAGAGAGGCTAGGCTCATTCCTGTCTAACAACTCTCAGGAGTTGACCTGGTCCTGGAAGAATTGATCCCTCTTGAGAGAAGGTGTCCCTATGGCCTTCCATCTCTGGATGATCACCTCAGGACCCTCACAGTGGATCTTCGGAGGATATACCCAATCACATCTGCCAGACAGACCGTATGATACCTGGGTGAGCATCAGATACTAGCAGCTAGGTGGTAGGTTGCATGGAAACACTGCCAACTGGGACAGGAAGTGGGGCTCATGAGGCTTGGCATGCAAACAAATCTCACGAGTTCTAGGAGTCAAAACTGGCAAGGTTCACAAAGCTCCTGCCCCAGGTGAGACAAACACGTGCAGGACGCCCCAGGGACGCAGCTGTCCTGAGCATCATTCATGCTGGGCTAAGCATCTTAGTGACCCAACTGCCCTTAAGTCATCCATGCTCCTGTACGTACTCCAGTAAATCCATTGATTCACCAAACTGGACTTCAGAGAATTGCTATTTGGGTCTAGTTGGTTCCCTGTCTGGGAAAAGTAGACGTTTTGCATGCCTCATCAGGAAAAGTCATATAGTAGGGACTAACTCATGGTTTCTAACCCAGTCCAGTGTTTGTTACCAGAAGCTTCAGGGACTGCCCCAATAAAATGTTACTGTATCTCATATATTATTACCTAGCATATCATTAAACATATAAGATAATATACTATGCTAAAATGACATATTTTTAAATTCTCATTAGAAATTATATACAAGTGGGCACTAAATCAGTAGCTTTAGTCTTCATTTATTTGTGTGTGTATGTATGTGTGTGGTATGTTTGCACATGCGTACACATGTTCACAAGTGCATGAGTGAGCGTGTGTAGGGATGTGAATGCGTGTGTGAGGGTAGCCTTCAGGGAGGTTCTGTCTGCCGCTATTGCTTATATACTGACAGCAGAGCTCATGATTCAGCCAGTCTGATGAGCCTGCTTCTCCAGGGATTTCTTGTCGCTGCCTCCCAAATGCTGAGCTCATACACAGGTCACCATGCCTGCCTAGCTTTCATGTAGGTGCTAAGGACCTGAACTCTGGTCTTCACACTTGCTCAACAAGCTCTTTTTACGTAAATCCACCTCCCTAGCCTATGCTATTGAGATTTCTTATTTTCTTCGTGCTAACAATAACAACAACAACAAAAAAAAAAACAAGTTTGGAGCTCAACTGTTGGTCCCAGCTCCTAGAACATAATCACTATTACCAAAGGAAATATTCCCCCCTTGGCTTTATAATCAACTCCATTTTCCAGAAATGGCTCCAATAATGTTTTCCAAGCCACAAGTTCACCTGCAGGTCAGGTCTTCTGCTTGTTTTGTCCCACAGAATAGCTCACACACAGGGATGCTGTGCCTCTTGCCCTGGCCTGCCAGCTTTCTCCTCTTGCCTCCTAGAAGCCAAGCACCAGGAGTTAAGAATGGCTGTACCGTATTACCATCCATTGAGTAGCCCCAGAGCATGAGGACACCACATATAAAAAGAACATGTTGGGTCAGGAGCATGGCTCAGTTGGAAAAGTGCTTACTATGGAAATAAAAGGACCTGAGTTTGGATTTTCAGCACCTACATAAAAACTCTGGGTGTGGTAGTGCATATCTGTAACCTCAGTGCTGGGGAGGCAGAGGCAGAGGCAGGAGAAACCCCCAGGACTCATTGACCAGCCTCTGCAAGCTTCAGGATCAGTGCAGGATCAGTGTACACACACACACATGAACATGCACAGATACACATGCATACACACACACATGAACATGCACAGATACACGTACATACAAACACATGAACATGCACAGATACATGTGCATACACACACAGAGAAGAAGCATGGTACCAGACAGGGAGAACACACATTCCATTCCCAGTCAGGTGAAACAGAGATAAACCAGCCCGGCTGAGCCCTTTCCAGATTCGGATACTCAAATGCATGAGCTTAAACTATAACAAGTAGAGCTGCTTGTTACAATGCAGCAGCAGCTGAAGCAGGCTCCAGTGTGTACCCTGGATTTCACCAACCCCAAAATGGGGTGCTGTTTGAAAATTGTTGTCTCTTGTCTCCTGAGAAAGTGAGCTGAGCGCCAGCGTTCCTCTCTACATCTGCCTCATACGCCTGACGCCATGCCTTCCAACTGTGAGCTAAACAGCCCTCCCCTCCAACTCCCTCCATTCCGTGGCTTTTGTCATTCATTTTGTCACACAGTCGGGAAATTTAGTATAATCACCTTCAACACTTTGCTTAAAAAGTTCCTTAGGGTGCTGTACCCAGAGATCTGTGTTCTACATGGCTGTCGGAATACCTCCGCTGAACTGCACCTCTAAGGCCCACTTGCTCGGACCCTAGCAGCATGCTCCTTTCTGTCTGCTTCGTGCTCGTATTAGCATCGCTAGTGTCCAGACCACTAACCTTTCGAGGTGGTTTGGTTCTCTCTGAGATAGTCAGACTGTCTCTCCGAGGTCGCCTACTTCCTTTCTGAGAACCAATGCCATAGGAGCCACCAGGTGGAGTCCTTCCTAACCCGCGGAGCCACACAAAGCTCATCAGCAAATGCAGTCTGGCTTGCAGTGAGGACTCTGCAGGTGAAGGTTCCTCCTGCCAAGCCTGATGCCCTGAGTTCAATACCGGGGACCCACATAATAGATGGAGAAAGCTGACTCCCCCAGGTTCTCCAGTGACCCCCACACACCGAGAACGTGCACATGGACACACACACACACACACACACACACACACTGAATAAATGTGCTATACACAATGTATAAATATGATAAAATAAATCAATAAATTCAGATTGTCTTAGTCTATGTTCCTTCTACCCTGACACCACCTCCTAAGAGTTCAGTTCCGGGTCACTTTTCAGTGTCAATTGTATCATACCCCTATGGGTCACACCTTGCTCTCCACTCATCTTTAGGACCTGTTGAGGCTTCCAATACGTACGATTTATAGGTTCTGAGAGGGTTACCCATAGAGCTAGCCTCAGGGGAATCACCAGGCAAAGGGAGTTTCCTACAGAGAGGGGAAGGTGATGTTTCTACAGCTTATAGAATCCCCAAGAGGACTTCTGTCTCCTGTAGTTAGCTGAGAGAACTCACTGGGGCCTCGGTAGACAGCTATACCCCCCTGCTGTTACTTAGTGCTTCAGAAGAACACAAAATGAGCAAAGGAAAAAGACAGTGGGACAAAACCTGGGGGAAATCCAGGTGGCAACTTCCAGGGTCCTTCCCAGTGCAGTCAGTCGTTCAGGGTGCAGTTAATTTCTCCGGTGCTGACTTGGAATAGTTTGGGTAGAATGTCACCTGCTGGTGGGACAGAGGCTTCAACACCAGCATCTACACTGAGAGCTGGTCATACAGAGTCCCCTTGGCGCAGCATACAGTGTTGTCAACTAGGGCAAGGGTTTGGAGTAGAGTAGCTGTCACCATCACCGATCAGCTGTGCCTGCTTGCAGAACACCATCTTCAGTGGGCCTATCACTGCGGGCATTCCCTCAGGGGAGGAGGGGTGGGGAAGATCACTGAACCTCACTGAGGCTCCAGCCTCTGTTCCCACATACTGGTATATAGTTCTGCTCTAATTGCCCATGGCCTCACCATCTTCAGGAGGTACTAGAGCTTATAATCTGGGGGAGGGTAACTGAAGGGGCTCCATCTCTGTGTCTGTTGGAAGCTGCCATTCATGCTGGGTGAAGATTTCCCAGTGTGACTGCTTGGAGTACCCCGTGCTCCTGACAGCAACCCCTCAGCCACACTCTGTAATCAAGCCCAATCAGTTCATTTATCCCCCAGGTGGGATTGTACTTTGGTTTGTCTTGGGACCTTATAAAGGGGGGGGGGATTAGATGTTGTTTACATCTCCCCAGGGAAGGAATTCATGAAACACATAATGAAGGAAACCTGGTATTGGCATCAAGCAATTTGCTTGCATTAACAGGTCAGACAGTGCGAATCCAAGCCCCCTAGCAGTCAATCAAGAGCCAACCTTCAGAAAGACAATGTCTGGCCCTGCTCACGCCTTCCTGCAGATGCCATGGAATTCAGATCTCGGGGTCCCCAGCTCTTTGTATCTGCTCCTTTGTTCCTGTTTCCAATCCCCATGCCCCACCCACCATTCAGCGGGCTTAGGGATTCTATTTGCCTTGTAATTCAGCCATTGCAGAGTAAGATGCTAGGTTTGACTCACTGGCACAATTAAGGAGTGCCTCTGGCATTTGGAAGGAATAAAAGAGAGATGCTGGTCGTCCCACAAGAGAATAAACTGAGCACCATCTCACGTGACTTTGGGGCGCCCACCTGAGTTTTCATATGGAGGGAGAAACCTGTTCGTTATCTGAGCCCACAATCTGACATTTCTGTGTAAATACAGGGTCCAAGAATCCAGCTACAATGGAAGATGAGAGGAAGCTCTTCTCTGTTTGGCTTGGAGCAGTGCCAAGGATGGCTCATCACTTCAGAAAAGCACATTCCTGATGACAAAATCCATTTGGTGCCTGAGTCACCGAAATACCACCTGTATCAGCTGCCCGCATCTGTGGCTATGTGTTCAAAGTCCCCCCTCCCTCGCCTCATTATTACATCTCTTTATTCAGAGGATTCGGAGGAGGGGTGGTACCCACATGCATGCGGACATAGAGAAGAATTTGCAGGTGTAGGCTATCCCTTCCACCACGTGGGTACCAAGGATCGAACTCAGGTCATCAGGCTTGGTCGCAGGTGCCTTTGTACGTTGAACCACCTCACTGGTCCAAGGTTTTCATCTGAATGTTGACATTCTTCTCTTAATTTCAAATTCACACTTACATATTTGAAGTAGGCAAATTATTGGCAGCTACATGTCCTGCCCACTTCACCCCTAAGTGAGGCTTGGATATTTGTGGCAGACATGTGCACTGCAAAGTCTCGAGTCTCAAGCAAGCATTCTGGTTATATAAATACAGACCCAGACTGGGAAGAGCATCCAGTCAGTACAGTGCTTGTCATTCAAGCATGAGGACTTGAATTCATATCTCACATATGTACTCGTACATGAGTAAGTACACCACACACACACACACACACACACACACACACACACTTCAGATCTAAATTTTAAAACAAAGGCTCTGGACAAAGAGGAATATTACCAGAAGACCAAACCTGCAAGAATCTACATTACACAGAGATCTTTCTCTGAAAATAATACAGTATAGTACAGTACAATACTATATAATATAGCACAGTACAATAAGACACAGTACAGTATAATACTGTATAGTACAGCATAATACAACATAATATAGTATAGTACAATAAAATATAACACAGTACAATACAATATACTACGGTACAGTACAATACAAACCACAATTACTCATTGCCTTAAAGTATGATGGGTTAAAAACGGCCACTGTGTAATACTGAATCAACAGGTCTTACACTTCAAGCAGTGATCCTTTTCTGGTCACATGACTATGTCTCTGTCATCCCTTCTACAAACCAAGCCATTCCCCAAACAGCATGTGCTTGTCAAGGGTCATGGTACAAGGAAATTACGTTTATTTTACAAAGTTGGTGACTTATTTGTAATAAATTAATCACAAAATTGTGTCTGCGTTGTGTATTCTTCCCTTAAACACACGCATTTTTCCTTAAACCCTGTTATTTTTATTACACAAAAACCTGCATCATAGTGACGTTCAGAGACACAATTCTACATTATAGAACAAGCACAGATTGGATTCATGTTATTTTCTTAGTATTTTCCTCATATATCTCAGTTTTATCACCAGGTACATAACATGCCACATACATGAACATGCATGTATCTAGACTGGTGGTATGTTTTACAGTTTGCATCACAAGATGACATGACCAGACAAACTCACACAAGAAAAAGCTGGAAGAAAGGGCTGGGCCCCCAGCACGGTGATTTCTGGGGCTTTCACTCACAACATTGACTCCTCAGCTGTGAGATGAGCCCCCCCCCCTTTAGTTATCAACTGCTATCTAACAAAACCCCAAGCTCAGCAGCTTGAAATAATCCTTTTTTATCACTTCTCCTACTTCCTGTTGGGCAGGAAGTTGAACAAGCAGCAAATGTCTTATCTCTACCCCATAGTATCTGAGGTCCCCACTGGGACATCTCCAAAGTAAACGTTGAGACCCCCTGATGGCCATTCTCTGACAGGGCTGTTGACCTGTGTTGGCTCTTACTGGCTTTTGGCTCAAACACCCATGTGATGTCTCTCCCTGGGGCCTAAGCTTCCTGAAAACAAGATGTCTGATACTCATGTGGGGAGTGCAAGAAAGCTAGGCAAAAACCATGCTGTGTGTTAGAGCTAGCCTTGCAAGTGTCTCGACACCGTCTCCCCACATCCTGCTGTCCAAGGCAATGATGGGTTCAAGGGTGCAGGGGTGGGAACGCCACGAGTGCCAGGCTTTCCGGTGGAGTGCACTCCAGCTGGGCAAGAGCACACGCAAGTACACCTGTGCAGGAAAACCATCTCTCCAAACATCAACCTTCCCCGCCCCCAAGCATTTGAGATGGTCAGAAAACAAGAA
Organism: Microtus oregoni; assembly: GCF_018167655.1. Lineage (NCBI taxonomy): Eukaryota > Metazoa > Chordata > Mammalia > Rodentia > Cricetidae > Microtus > Microtus oregoni. The sequence continues at coordinate 53,480,358 of NW_024543070.1, read as the reverse complement.
AGAAAAACAAACTCTCCATAAACTGAGGAGAAAGAGGAAGGGGGAGACAGTATTTGTGCCGAGACCCTCAGAAGTCAAGCAACATTAGAGATGAATATTCACCTGCTGTTGAAATACAGTCTCTCCAAATCAGAGATAAAGATTCAATATGCATCTTTTATATTTGTGTGTGTGTGTGTGTGTGTGTGTGTGTGTGTGTGTGTGAAGGTGCCTTTAGAGGCCAGATAATGTCATTGGATTCTGGGAAGCTGGAGTTACAGACAGCTATGAAATGCCTGATGTAGGTCCTGGGTACCATACTTAGGTTCTCTGAAAGAGGAGCCAGTGCTCTCAGCTGCTGAACCACTTCTCCAGCCCCTCCCCCATGATTCATCTGGAAAGCAAAGGTCTCAGCAATTCCTCAAAGGGTTCCGCTCATGTCCATTCTCAAAAGGGGCCCTGCAGGACTGAGCTGTGGGGTGACACCTGAGTTCTCCTGTGCTTGGGAAGTAGTTGAGATTGTCATCAAAGGAAGAAAAGTGAAACATTATCAATAGACTCAAAAGACCTCTTTCTCTGGGCTATGATGTGCGGGGGAGTCGAGGGAGAAGAAAAGAACAGCGGAAACACAACTTCTCAGCTACCTGTATGCGGTGTGAATGGTTTCCCACATACTGGACAAACGGACTGACCCATCCTCTCCCGTTCCATGGTTCTTCCCCTGGAAAGTGCGTGTAATGCCCTGGACAGCCCCGCCTGTGCCACTGTGCAGCACCCAGCACCCCTTCAGGAGCCCAGTAGTAGGGGCTTCATAGGACATGTGGTCTTTCAACTAGAGCTCCGGAACCTGACTGTCCCTCTCTATCCAAGGAGGCAGAGAGACTGGAGACAGGTTACCATGAAGAGCAGGCCAGTGGGGCGCATCAGCCTTTCAAGTTCGCTCTCTCCATCATGTGGGCCTCACCGCCCAGTACTTTTAACTTAAATGAGCCTGAAGTTCTAGAAGCTCTCGTTTATTTTCAAACAAGCTGAGAAGACATTAGGGGGATGGGTAGCGGTAGAAATGGGACTTTGATTTGGGACTGGGAGGTGGCATTCATCGAGCACTGCAAAGTGTCACAGCATCTCTCAAAGACTGAATCACCAAAGCATATGTTTCATCACCTTCCCTGAGTGGCGGAACGCAGGCCTGGAAAAGTCCCAGCCGGCCCCAACCTGGGCCCACCGGCAAGTCTTGACACATGCGCGTGTGGCTCAGAAGGATCCTGGGTTTTCCACACGGGAGGTTCGCCGCAACACTGAGAACGACCACATTTTCAGATGCTTTGAACTGAACAAAGCTCCATCGTCCGAACAGCTGGGTTCCTGTTTATGATGGCAGGGATGCCTCCGAAGCTCCCTTCGAGCGGTCTGCATTGCGACAGCGTCGCTGGAAAATGGTCCACGTAATTGAATCTTCAGAGGCTGGGAACAAGACGTGACATTTCACCTGCAGGGCACAGGCAGAGTCAACACGTCTAATTCTTATTCCGCTCTCACTGTTCCCTGCCCTGCTGTTTGAACGTGTCTTATGAAAACACAGCATTAAAATAGCCAGAAAGTCCCCGAGGGACCAGAGAGAAACAATAACATGTCATTTATAAGCAGCTTCGTGGCTGCTTTGCTTTTTTGAGACGTAGCTGTTTTTATTTCCCATCATCTGCCTTCTGTACTTAGGTGGTTCGTTTCCCAGGCTGCCTCTCTGCCTCTTAGGGAAAGGCTCCCACTTGGAAAGTGTGTGTGTGTGATGTGAAGGGATCCCAAGGGAGGTGGCTGCCATCCTGCCACCTTGAATAGGAGCCTGCCACTGTGAAAGCCATGGGGAGCCTAACACCTTTTCCACTTTCTAGAAAACAATGCTTACCCAGTGACCCAAATAGGCCCCACTTGGACATGAACACCAATGTGTCTTCTGAGGGTACAGCATGCAGTTTTCACTTCCTCACTAACATGGCTAGTGCTGATCTCTGGGGTCTCTGTTCTCAGTATTTAGAGTCTGTGCTTCCAGAACAGGGGTCAACCTCCATTTCTATTTCCAGAGATTAGTCATTTTCTTTCCTCAAGTAAGAGTTTTTGGAGAATTTTTTTCCCTAACGCCATGAGGGAAGGTCGGCTTTCACATAGAAAATTAGAAGGAAAGAAAAAGAAAAGGAAGAAACACAACAAAGAAATCTAGACTTCAGAAATTTGTTACACTTCTTTTGTGTGTGCACTTGGGCGCCCGTGCACACATGTGCCCACACACGTGCCCATACATGCACATGTGTTGTGCATATGTTTGCATATAGACACACTTACCACGAAAAGCTGGCTGAGGTCAAAGGACAACTTGTGAGAGTCAGTTCTCTTCTGGGTCTCTTTGCCCAGTCCTTTTAGTTCTTATTTCCGCAAAATAATGGAGTGGAATGTCCCCCAGAGCTTCGGAAGGCTCTAGTTTATTTCTTGCAAACTGAGAAAATGTTTAGGGAGGGGAAGTGGCTTTTATCAAGTACTTCACAGTGTTGGGCATCAGTGGCAAGTGGCTGGGCTGCTAACACGCAGCCCCACCCAGGGGTAACTCAGAAAACAAAGTGGGGTCATCTTCACAAAGCAGAGGCTGCCGGTACCTGCGACAAGATGCTATCTGCTCTTAATGACTCCCAGCGTGTTGTCTCAGCTCTTTGCTGGTAGGAGTCACCACTTCGCTGAGACCTAACACATCCTAATTAAATACATCCAGTGGGTGACCTCAGGAGGAAGTGTGTTGCATAAGGAAACTGCTACTCTTCATCCACCCCCACTCTTGCACAACAGGCTTTGAAACAGAGCTCACAGGGGAAAAAGATCAGGCAGGTTTCACCGTGTGCTCAGGAACTCAGTTCTGACCGTGGTAGAACCATGGTCGGGCAAATGACCCACCCGAGCTTCCAAGTCGGGAGACGCTGGCACACGACTTTCTAATCAAGCCACCATCAGAGCAAGAGGATTCCTCGTGTGACCTGCTGTGGCTGTGAGGTTATCTTGGTCTTTTGATTTGTTAAATAGAAACATTGGAGTGAAGTTCTCAGCACATTCTCATCTGTTATAAACATGTCATATAAGGGCAGGTGGGATGGCTCCGCAGGTAAAGGTGTGATTGTTGCCAAGTCTGATAACCCGAGTTCAATCCCCAGGTTCCACGTGGAAGGAAAGACAAACCATTGCAAGTTGTCCTCTGACCTCCGCACATGTGCCAGGGTACACGCACACACACAAATTAATAATAATAACAATGAAAGCACATGTCGCATAAGCTTACAGATTACAAATAACTGTTGTAGATGAAGGACTCTATTATATGTCAGTTATTGGAACGCAGGATCAAGCATGCCAAAGGCAGGAGTCGGTTCAGAAAGCCAACATACTTCCAGTGACTTGATTGAAAAACAAAAAGACTTGGTATTTCGAATTAAACGTTTTAAAAGTCATTGAAGGAACAGGCTGGAGGCTGTGATTCTTGGAATGGTTTTCGGAACAATAAGGATTATGGGCTCTGAGGTCACTCTTGGAGTCAGGCCAGGCTGAGTTCTACTAATACCCCAACACGTGGAGCAGTGACTCTGCTTGACACTTAGAAGTCAGAGGAGGAACCTGGAAAAGTTGCTGAAGAAAGCATGATCCTCCTGACCTAGCAATGCAGGAGAAGCCACAGGAAGAGACCAGGCCTCCGTGCCTGCCTGTCAGCAGAGTCGTTCTGTGAAGGACCAGAGGGTACATACGTGTGCTTTCTGGATCCCACAGTCTCTGTGACGGCTGCTAAACCCCATCATTCTCGAACCTCTATTGTGTGGCTACTTCCCTCCAGTTGAACTATTCTGGGTTAGAGGTAAGAGAGGCCCACTAGGACTAAAAACATAAAACACACGGGTCTCAGGGAGCATCGCAAACTTGGAAGGATCTCATGGCCATGGCTGAGGTTATATGAGCTCCCCAGTAGCTGTTCTCCAACTGGCCAAGCTGCCTGCAGTTCATGTAGGGCTCCAGGGATGCAGTTTTCATGAGTTCCTACCCATGTTGGAGAGGATTTTCAATGATGCAGGTGTCTTTGATTCACCCACTGATAACGCATGCTTAACAAAAACCACAGGAGATGCTTTGGAACAGGTTCCTGTTTTGGCCGTGATGGAACCATTCAAACTCATCTCTGCATCACGGCTGCCCAGGTTCACATCACTGAGCCTAAGCTGACCTCTGGAATATTGAAAATGATAAGAATCAAATTACACACACACACACACACACACACACACACAGAGAGAGAGAGAGAGAGAGAGAGAGAGAGAGAGAGAGAGAGTTAGTTTCAACTGGCATGGTAATTTGACCTGGCAACACAGTTCCTTCTGGTCTAATCCTTACCAAAAGGTAACCTGGGGTAAAGCAATATTAGGCCAACAGCATAAGCCTATCATCTGCCTTACAAGGAAAATAACGAACAATCCTCCTTGTGTTCTGTTTCTGCTCCCTTCGGCCCCTTTCCAGTTATAAAAGCAGCCTCCTCGGCTCTGCCTATTGGCAAACTCAGTCTATTTCATGGCATAAAGTGTTGCCAAATTCTGCAATGGAAAACTCAATTAATTAAGGTCTGTAAATAAGTCATCATCATTCTGTCGTTTAGAAGGACTAAATAATGGTTCCCACCTCCAGATGCAAGCAGACATCCAGACCCGGTCCCTCACGCTATCTTCCAGCTCTGAACTGTGATAGCAACCGACCCAGCTCCAGAATCCCAGCTGTAAAAAGAGTCCAGGAAATGCAATCTGGGGGGTTCCAGTCAAATACTGGAGACTGTTAAAGGGGGCCAGGTTCCTGCCAATGACAACATGGGCTTCTGCTGTTTCATGTTCATGTGAGCACAGAAAAGATACCAGGCAGAATGAAAAGTGTATGGCAGGGGACAGGGGTTTGCCCCAGCTCAAAGGCCTCCTCTTGAAGGAAAGCTTTGGCTACAAAGAAGATTCGTGGACTGCCGTTCCCTAATGACTGTCTGTCCTCCATAAGGAGAGGAGAGGGACTCACCACACCTGCGTCTTGCAGGCTTTTGAAGGTGGCACTCACATTCCCATTTCACCCAAAATGTTTCCCCTGCTACAGGGATGGCAGTCCCAGATCTTTCCACGTGGCCAGCTCTCTAGAAATTCACCAAGAATGAGCATTTTAGCTCAGCTGTGTATTCGGGAGCCAGGAGGGTAAGCACAGATGACTTTCTGGAGCCAATGGACCTGTTATGAAATGGAATGGGGTCAAAGGTCCACTTAGCAGGGCTGGAGGGATGGCACAGAGGGTAAGAACACTGGCTATTCTTCTTGTGGACCCAGGTTTGTGTCCCAGCACCCACACCATGGCTCACAACTGTTTGTAATTAAAGTTGTGAAGGATCTGACGCCCCCTTCTGGCTTCCACGGACACTGCATGCATGTGATGCATCAATACATTCACTCATGACACGTATACATATAATTTTTTTTAAAGTCAATTTATTCCCAGCCTTCCCAATTCACATTTGAGCCCCCAGTCTGAGAGGGGTGTTCCATGTGATATCAGGACTTCTGTCCCTCACACAGAGCCATCTGGTTAAAGACTTTGGTCATTTTTTTTTGAAGGCAGAAGAAAGCTACATGGAAGGTTCTTTTTGTGGTTTCTCAAGGCTCAGGCTTGAGGTTGATTGCGCTGCTTCCTCAGTCAAGAATTTTCCACAGAGGCCACTCATGTAGGACTCCAGGACAGTGACTCAAAAGTGGTACCTGCACAGCTCCGGTGGGCTGCCTATATCAATTCCGTGGACACTGTGACCCAACCCAGGGACCAGGAGACCTAGCAGAATAGATTAAACTTGGGATACTAACTAGGGACACTTAGTTCCTGGGATTTCTAAAGATGTGCAGGTTAAATTTAGGCTAAGTCTGGAGGTGATATGGCTGCCCCCCGGAAGGCGGCAGAGAACCAGCCAGTACAGTGGTCCAGGACCCTGGTTTTCTTAGAGTAGTTGCCAGCTGACGTGGGTGAAATACTCTGGGGACACTGAGTCAAAATATTGAGGACACAGGGATTCTGCATCCTCCTGCAGGGCCACCCCAACATGGCTAATGGAATTTTCTAGTCTAGCTTTACATGTCCTAGGACGATGTGATCTTGATATTTCTGCGCCCAGGGAGTTGACTGTTCCCTTACCCTGAACCTGGATGGCCACTGGTTACAGTAAGTAAAGCTCTTGTTTGGACCCTGTTGGTTCCCTGAGATCAGCATGCAGGTAGACTCCAGGGAGAGCCCCTGAGCCTGCTGCCAACAGAGATGTCCGGCCACATCAGCCACTGCATCCCTTCCCTACACACTCCTGTTGTTCCACTTGAGAGCCCCTGAGTCCGAACCACCTTGCTGGGGCCTTCCAGAATTTCTGACTCTATGGAAGGCAATGCTGTGGGTTCTGTGACTTTGAGGTAGCAAGATCCAGGGCTTGTTACACAGCGAAGGGTAACTAGAACAGCCCCCTGGCACCTGGCGTCACCTTTGACTTCCCTCCTCAGTAGGATTTAGACATCTGCAATCACACACCCCTAACAGAACTGACCACAGCACGCACTGTGTCTGAGTTCCCTCCCTCAGGGGTGAGACCACACACAACTCCTCTTGAATCTGTACCCCTAAGGACCAATTCCCTTCAGGGTATTTTTCTTATGCATTGAGAAGTCCCAAGGAGTCAATTATAGGCTCTTAAATAAAAGACATGAACACACACACACACACACATATACACACACTCGTGGCTGTGTTAGTGGATGATCGGCGCTCTCACAGACACTCCTCAGCGGTCACCTGCTCCACAGGGAGCACAGACCATCATGAGTCGGGTGATGTAGGCTTGCAGCCCCACTGCTCCACACTGGAAGACCTGATGATACACGCCATGAGAATGAGTCTGTCTGACAGCTCATCACGAGCTGTGCCATCTCTCTCCAGCTCCACTAACTTCCAGCTCACCCCTGGGCTTTTCTGATCCCTTTAGATCACCTGAATGTCTAAAATAAGTCTGTCAGCCTATGGCCCATGTCCTTGTACTTGCCAGCTCCACTGCCTCCCTCCATCTACCCCCACTGTCTCCCAGGGACCTGGGATGGCCCAGAAGTGGCTTTATGTGGACACAGCACAGGGACAGGCCACCACCTAGAGCCCCGTACTCAGCCCTTCCACATGACCCTTTCTACACTGGTTACTTTTTCATGGCTGTTACCAAAATATCCGATACAAACAACTTAGCAAATCGTAAAGATTTGTTTGGCTCATGACTTCAGAGAATTCCAGAACGGCAGAGAAGCCAAGCACCTCCATGGTAACAGTCAGGAAGCAGAAGAAGGGCAGAGCTGGCCCTCCATGCTGGCTTTTAGCCTTTCTCCTTTGTTCTCTTCTTCTTCCCAGGTCATGGGATGCTGCTGCCCACACTCAGAGGTGAGTCTCAAGACCAAAAGGGATCACAGATCCAATCAAGGCAGCAGTGAAGACCGGCTGTCACACTTCTTCTTGGGGTGGGTTTTATTTACTCAATCACAGAAGAAAATCACAATCATCTAAAAAGTTAAGAAACCAGGGCTGGTGAGACAGCTTAGGGGGTGAAAGGACTTGTCACCAAGCCTGCAGACTGGAGTTCAATACCTGGGATCTACAAGGTGCAAAGAACCAACGCCAACAAGTGGTCCTCTGACCTCCGCATGCACACCATGGTATATGAGTATGGACAGACAGACATAGTACATGTATCCACAGACAGACAGACAGACACACACGTTAAAAAGGGAAAGTAACCAATCCAAGTTCACATCACCCTCTCCTGACTTCCATGGTTCAAGCCTAGGTCCAAGTCCTAAGCACAGGTGCCCTGGGCCATGGTGGTGTCTCCTCCCCTCCACAGAATCATCTGAAACTAGCTAGCAGGCAGCATTACAGGTGGCTGCCCCCACAAGAAGAAATCCATGCATTTGCTGGAGGGAAGCAGGCGGTTCTCTCAGATGCATGGGCAAGTGTGCTAAGAGGGCAGCTTGGCCAAAGCTGCACTTCCTGGAGTTGTATAACTCGTGTGCCCAGTGTATAGTGTCCCTTCAAGAGTAACAGAATCATCCTACTGCCATCTTGGAGTAGAGATGACCTTGGTCAGGTAGTCATGTCAAGGCCATGAACAGAAATATACGGAAGTATCAAGGCCCACAATAATAGTAACGGAGTTGATGACCCTGTACCGCAAGATGGCAGGGTAAGCTACAGGACATCACAGGGAGGGGCAAGCAGTCAGCTATTAGTTCTTCCTACACCAGCCCTCTTCCCTGCTACAGGGGATCTGGGGAGATACTAGAATATATAAGAAGGAGATTAACTAGACCCAGGACTTCATAGGCCAGCTTCGATGAGCCATCATTCATGACGGGGTAGGACTTTACAATCACACGGCTGTGTGGGTCCCCTTAATCCTGCGAGTAAGCCCCCCTGTGGGGCTGTGTAGGTAAGCCAAATAAACTCATTGCTTCACCAAGTTAGACTTGAGCGGCATCTTTCTTTGGTCCATCTCCCTCCTATATGGGGTGAACAGGTGTTTGCTTGGGTCTCTGCAGGGAAAGTCACAGGAAGTCATGCAAACCCCACCTGGATCTTTCTCCACAGAGTCAGTCAACTGCCCTCGCAACACCCCCACACATCCTCACAGAGCGCTTGTGGTCACTAGAGGCCTGCATCCCTTAGTTACGCTTGCTGTTGCTGCTGCTATTGCTGTTTTACTTTCTGGGGTAGGGGCCCTCCGAGCTCAGTGTGAGGTCCTGCACAGCTCGGGTCCACAGGCCTCAGGCGTGAGAACAGTCTGTGAATCGCTCAGTGTCAAGAGGCTGGGAGAGAGGGGATGCACCCTCTGTCTCCTAGAACTGACAGCCTAATTATTCTGTGTATGCTCCCTTCACAGCTTGTCCTAACAGACTCCAGCTTCATCCTCTCTCACCCACAGGTATGCATTCATTAGCGACGTGAACGGAATTACATCTGAAGACAAAATAAGATGCCTTGCTTAGGGAGCGTTAAACTTACACTCAGCTATGAAATGATACCGGGAGCTGGGGATGCAACTCAGTTGGTAGAGTGCTTGCCCAGCATGCACAAAGCCCTGGGTTCGATACTCAGCTCCTCATAGACAGGTATGATGGTGCCCATCTCTAATCTCAGTACTCAGGGCATGGAGGCAGAAGGACCAGAACCACAAGGCCACAGAGTGAATTCAGTGCCAGCCTGGGATAGATGAGACCCTGTCCCTTCATAGCCCCAAAAGCGATACTCACTTTGGGAGTTTCCACAATTAAAGCAGAAGACCAAGACATTGCCTGTTCACATGCGCATGCTCCTTCCTCATTCTCGAGGGGCCTCGTGTTATCTCAGACTTGCTCTGATAGCACAGACCAGAGCTGATTCTAGACCTGGACCTAATCCTTCCCATGGCATGGTCACTAGGACGACCTTCCCTCTCTTTCTGTTTTCTTCTTTACAAAAAATCCAACTGCTATTAACCCCAACACTGGAGAAAACAAAAGCAGCTGTTGGGGCTGGGTTTGCAGCTCCCAGGTAGAGCACTTGCCTGACACCCTGGGTTCGATCAAAAATATAATCAATTTAAATTCAGTCAGGAAGCAGAGACAGGAGGATCTCTGCGAGTTCGGGGTCAGCCTGGCCTACAGAGAGAGTTCCAGGACAGTCCTGATTACATAGAAAAACCCTGTCTCACTCACAAACAAATAAAAATCAGCCATTTCCCTGAAGAGAACATCAGCACAAACGACTACGGAACAGAGTTGGGTGGTTTCCACATAGCTCTTTCTTAAGCACAGGGGTAAGGGAAAGATGCTCAGGAGAGAGCAACAGCACATGGGGGTGGTGTCTCTGAGGTTCCAAGTCTCTGTCTTCATCCATCAGGAGGATCCTGGTAGATGTGAATCTGCTGTCTGTAAAGGTGAGTGAGAAGCCTGTGAACCCCGGGGTGGCTCCTGGGGGCACCTGACAGGACTCAACTGAGAGGGCCCAAGATCACAGAAAAGCAGGGACATAGGGTGTCTCTAGTGTGAACAAAATCATAGTCCTGCGATTTCTGGAAAATACCCAGGAGGAGAGACCCTGCCCAGGCCTCAAGCATTCAGGCCTTAGCCCTATTACTGCTACCTTGACTTCACCTGAAAACGTCTCTCTTTAAAAGAGCTCTCGTGTTGGCAACCTTCGCGGTAAACACTGATTGTGAGGGGCTTTGGTTCCCAGCTGGAGAAGAACCCTCTGGTATATGCCTGTGTTCCTACAGCTTTCCATATCTTCCTGTCCTGCGTCACGGACACCGTGGGTCCCTCAGGAGTAAAGGCAGCTGGATTTTCTGAGGCCCTCACAGTTTGTCTGCATCCTCTATTCCTGTGGGTACACCTCAGTTTCCCCGCTCCCCATCTCTGACTCGGGCGCTGGTTCCCTTCCATGGTGGGACTCTTAAGACTGGGAAGCCACCCAGCTCTCATTCCAGGCCCATTGCCCTTCCATCCCAGAGGTCAGATCACACTTCTGAGAAGGTCATGGGTCATCCTACCAGTGTCAGATCTGGGATCAATCCCTGTGTCCAACTTACAACAGTCTGCTTTAAATTCCAGCCTGACCTTGGACAGGACAAGGCAAAGCCTGCCTCCACCTGGCGTGTTTAAGGATTCCATCCGTCCCTAGTAAGTTTTGTGGATAAATATCATCAGGGCCACAGGTCCTGTGGAAGGCTGCTCTATTTTGGCCCAACCCCAGGAGCCATCAGGTCCTGGTCCCAGTCAGGATCGACTCACTCGGGCATTTTGCCTGGCTGCTTCCATCCACCTGTTGGGAAGTTCTCTAGGAAAAGACCTATCAATACTCTACCCAAAGATGCATTGCAGACCAGCAGGTGGCTGCAAGAGTCAACAAATGCAGGCACAGCGGCCTGCCAGGTAGGACTCTACCCTGTAGCATGGACCTTGTATGACGAGGAACTGGGGCCACTGCACAAACATGGTTGTGCGTGTGAGAGAGTTCTAGTCTCACGGGTGGTGCTCATGGGCAGTACTGTGCTCCCAAGGCTGTCTGTCCTCCAGCCCACTAGCCCCTAGAATGTCTCTAAGCCATGCCCTCCTGCAGGGTCCCTCTCAGTTCCCTCCATATGCAGAGCTCTCTCTGGGTAGTGACTGTGTCCTTCTTCCTGGTCTCAAATTGCATCCCTGTGCTCATCTTAAACACAGACACTGGGGGGCAGTCATCCGACACAGCACAGACTCTTTCTTCTTGATGCTGGTGGCTTGGTGACAACACTGAGCAGGAGCCTGTTGGGACCAGCACAAATGGGTCCTGTCACCTGTTGTCTTGGGTCAGCCTGCGCTGGGAAACAGAGATTCCCAGCTCCAGTGAAGGACTGATAGGGCCTAACCCTGGTTCAGGTATCATAGTTGCAGAGGTGACTTTAAGCAGATTTAGGGAAACATACAACTTTATTTCCATGTTGTCTTCTTCTGACTCCCATGGGATGCAGCAAATGAACAGTGTCTTGTGTCAGGGTCACAAAACTAACCCAAAGGAGGCAGGGAGGTTGTTTACTGAGGAGTCTCTACGGCTTTCTCTGAAGATGCCACTGGGGGTCCACTTTCAGCACCATGTGATTAACTGGAAGCAAGGGCCCTGGGCAGTGCTGTAGACACTGCAGGACAGAACATTCGAGAAGAGACACTAGCCCTGCAAACTGTCAGGGGACGTTCAAAGGCGGCCTAGTGACACAGGGCGACTCCCTCCCAGTCTGGCAGCCAAGACCTTCACAAAGAGTGGATACTCACAGGGAAAGTATCTAAAGGCTCTCCTGCTGGGTGGGATGGGTAGGATTTGGACATGCCCCCTGAGGAGGGACGTCATGACCAAATGATTCAGGATCACAATCTTATATGTGTGCAAGCCTGTGTCTCTGAAGGTCAGGACTTCCCACAGGGTGACCAGGTTCTAGTTACCATGAAGCCCCCAGGACACCACCCTTGGTGCCATCTTCAGATGGCAGAGCTTCTTTCTCAGACTGGAATTGCTGCCCCTCTGAAGTTTGGCCAAGTTGGAAACATTCTCAGACCTCAGGCCCAGGGCCACACGAAAGCCCTGAAGGGGATGTGAGCTCGTGTCTACAGAACGTTCATTGTGTTTGCAGGCGTGGAGTGCGGTTGCCGTGGGTGTGTGTGTCAGGTGACTGGGCACGTGTGCATACCTAATGTATGTACATATAGTAGGTGTACCTGTCAGTGCTGAATGTGGGTGATGTACATGTGTGTACAAGGTATGAATGAATGCGTGTGAGCAGTGGTGTGGGGTGGAGGGCTATGACTGAGTATGTGTGTCCTGGTGAGTGTCCTTGTGTGCACATGGATGGTGTGTGAGTACCTAGGCAGCTGTGCATAGAGAGAGGCACAGGACAAGGACAAGATCTTGGAGGTGCTACTCTGGCCAGGTCATTGTTGTCACTGAATAGAAGGCTGAAGGTCTGACCTGTGCACACCCAAGTGCAATGCAGGCCCATCCTGTGCTGCAGAAGGTGGGAAACCTCCCCTGTGTCTCCATGCTGTCCCTTCCCTTGGCTTTCTACTGGAGTCTTTGCACTTCTCCACAGATCCAGCAGCTCCCTGGAACAAGACACACCTTCCTTCTCAGCCTCGGGGGGCCTGTGCCTGGGAGATCAGGGCATCAGAGTTACGTTAGCATCTCGCCTTGCTCCAGCGACAGGGCTCAGGTCTGATGAGATAAAGCTGACATAGACATGTACATCCCTGAATATCATGCTCACATACATGCACTCCCACAATTGTATACTCTCACACCCATTCACAAGCATGTCACACACAGACATGCATTCATATTTCATGTGCCATACACTCATAGGGTCACATACCACACACATACATACACACATCCGACTCCTCAGTGTGACACCCCAGCTCTGTGTTCCCCAAGATCTTCCCTCATCTCCTGTTTGCTGATTTATAATAAGACACCTCCTCCACCTCCAAGGAGGTGAGGCAACACCAAGGTTGGACCACCAATTTAGGTCCAGCACCCACTAGGGCACGTTGCCTCTTGCTTATGGCACGACAGCACCCAGAGTGGGCCACAGATCCAAGGAAGGAAGAGTGTTGCTGGGGTCATTGCCATTATCCTGGCCTCCTGCCCACACATCACTGCACACATGCCCATTGACTGGCCTGGTATATCATCATCTTGATGTGCAGTGAAAATGTATGCTCCACAGGGTCCCAGAGGTGACATCATAACCACTGCTCAGTGGGGCAGACAGTGTTGGGGGTTTCTCCAGCTAGGGGACGAGGGCATCCTGAATGTCTCAGAAAGTCACCTCCAAAGCTGACCCTTGAATGGTTCGGGTCTGTCTTAAGAGACTTGCTAAAAAGAAGACAAAGCCAGGAATTATGTGTGTGTTGCTTTGAAATGCTCCCTCAGACCTTCAAAAACGCCAGGTTAGCCAGGGTTTGCCTTCCTTTCAAGCCATTATCACCTTCTGTTTGGTTTAGGTTTTCTTTTGAGGTAGGTTCTCATGTAGCCTACCCAGGCTGACCTTGAAAATCTGATCCTTCTGTCTTCACTTTTGGATTTACTGGAATTACATTGACACTACCACACCCAGTTCATGTGATATTGGGGTGGAAATGGAGGCCAAGGCCACTTACATGCAAATGCTCCACCAACTGGGCTGCACCCTCAGCCCCCAGCAGGTTGTGAGCCAATGCAAGCTCCCTACCACTGAGTTACCCCAGAATCACACCCCCAGGCCACTTATCACTTCAAGGATCTTCCTGCTAAGCCTGGTGTCACAGGTCTACAAATGCTGCCACCTGAGAGGCTACAGCAGGAGGATGGACCTCATTTTGAAATTTCAAACTTTGCCAGGTAGTGGTGGCACACATCTTTGATCCCAGCACTTGGGAGGCAGAGGCAGACGGATCTCTGTGAATTCAAGGCCAACCTGGTCTAGAGAGTGAGTTCCAGGACAGCCAGGGCTACATAGAGGCAAGGCTGGGGGTGGAAGAAAGTGACACAGGGACTAGGCATGTGGCTGCTCAGTGTACCATTGGCTAGAATGTTCTACTTTGTACCCTTCTCTGAGGCCCCACAACAATGGGAATAAAAGTTAAGTTCAAATAGCCAGGTGTGCTTGCCTATCAAAGTGGCCCTTATAGGAAAAGCCTGGTCATTATCTGGGGCCATCCCCTGTGGTGCCTGGGTAGGGTCCTGAAGATTATACAGCACATAGAGACATGCAGGGGTTCCAAAGCCCCCGGCCATGTATAAGAGATTGAAATCCTCAACAGTTGGGTTCTGGATTTTCCAGCTCTCTTGCACCTGCCGGCTCTTGGGAGAAAGCTCGGACAGCACCTCCAGCTTTAACGCGGCTACCATGCTACTCGGCTTTGTAAACTGAAATTCTCTGTTGAAGATCACACGCTAATTCTAATCTGATGGCTGTGCAGGGTTGGAATGTTGCAGACTCAGGGTCGAAACCGTCTTGGGCTCCCTTTGGTCTTCATGTATGGCTGTTAGCACCCACCTCTGTGTCTGACCTGATAGCAAAATGTTGGGGAAACTCTGTGATTTTCATCCTCCCTTCCAGAAGCCTTCAGCCCCTTCAACTTTGCCTCCCTCCTCTACCCCTCCAGCAGTCTGCAATGGAGGGGATCTTGGAGCGAGACCTAGAGGGACCACACCCTCAAGCCACACCCCAGCTTCTCCTGGATCAGCCCCTTCATTGGTGGGCACATCCGGAAACCTGGAGATGGGTACAGAGCCCAGCAGGTGCAGGTACTGCATCAGCCACACTGGCCTCTCGGCCCCAGGGCAGCACCAATACTTTGAGCCAGGGCGGTGTTTAACCAGTGTTCCCATCTGCACCACCTCATAGTGCTGACCAGGTCAGGTACCCCAATCTGAACGAGCACCCCAGAATAGCTCAGGGCTGGCCTCATGGCAGGTCACAGGTAAGAGGAGGAACAGAAATGTTCATTTTCTTCTCAGACTTACCCAAAAGTGCATGGCCACCTCTGAGAAGGGCATTTGGATGCAGCTCTCAGACTTTCAGGATCTCCAGTTATTCACTTAATCCCACACAGATTTCCAAATGCTACAGGCCTACAGTTGCACCCCACTGCAGAGAACAGCATCTAGACATACCTGAAGCATACACTCAATTCATCCTACGCACCCCAAGACTGCTGTTCCAAATTGCCCCCATAAACAGGTATAAGCCTCTATTTTGGGGGTTTTCTCTTTTTGTTTTCGCTGTTAGTTTGGGGGTAGAGGATCTGATTGTTTTGATAAAGGGCCTCACTATATAGCCCAGGCTGGCCTCAAACTCCCTAAATACCCCAGCTGGCCTCTAACTTGCAATCCTCCTGCCTCAGCCCCCCTAGTGCCGGGATCCCAGGAGTACACTACCACACCAGGTTTCTGTCCATTCTTAAAGAGTTTGTTTTGGTCAAATACTATTAAGTACCCATCCAGCTACAATGATACAACAAAGCCAGGCATAGGGAGACCACCTGGCACAAGGGTGCCCCTCTCCCAGGTGCACAGTTTTTGTGGTTTGCAAGCTCCAACCCCAGTAGCTTCCCAGGTCCTGGACCACTGGGGTAGGGTGACTGTCTTGATACTGTAAAGCCCCTCCCCCACTCTCAGTGTGAACAGTAGAAATTCAGGCTTAGTTGAGTCAGGTGGCTGTAGCTGGGGATGACACAACAGCAATGTGTGTTTACGAAGAGCTGTTGTGCGGTGGCCTGTGCGCCGAGTGCTCGACCAAGTTTCCCTGGTTTCCCTGTCATCCTCTGTGACAAATGAAAACACAGGTGCCATGTTGTTTAAGGGGCACGTCCTACATGTGTAGATCGCAAATGACCCCTCTCCCCTGAGCTGGGGCTGGGCACCTGGCTCAGAGGGTAAATAATTTTCCAGAGTTCAGATCTCCTACATAAATGTCTGATGGGGGTCTCTTATTCCAGCAGTCAGAAGGCAGGGCCAGTGGAGTCCCGGAGCAAGCTGTCCAGTCAGACAATCAGAATTGGTGAGGTCTGGGTTCAATTGAGAGACCCGCCTCAATGATTAACGTGGAAAGTGATTCAGGTGAGATTCCCAGCGTCAACGCTTGCAAGTGCACACAAAACCCACGCAGTACAAACACACAGTACACGTGAAAAACAGCAATGGCCCTCAAAGGGACATGTGTTAAGGTATGGCTCCCTGCCTACGGTGCTATTGAGAGTGGAATCTTGAAGAGAGGGACCAAGTAGGAGGAAAGACTATTAGGAGGGCACCCGAGAGGACTATGGAATCTAGCGTTTTCTCTCTCTTATGAGTCAATGGCTCCCTCTGCCACATGATTCTGCCGTGTGTGTGTGTGTGTGTGTGTGTGTGTGTGTGTGTGTGTGTGTGTACCCCAAATGACAGGACCAGTCAATCCATCATGGACCAAAACCACCAAAATCAAGCCCAGAGAAAACATCTTTCATTCCTTTTTAAGCTGAATTCTCTCTGACACTTTTCCAGTCGCGCGAGAGTGACCAGCAGAGTCAGAAGTCACTCAGCTGGTGACAGCAGAGTCAAGCCTTCGTTATGCAGCCCGAGCCGCCTCACAGTCCAGCAGCGGGGCCGTGCCATCGCTGGTTCCTTACACAGCCCGAGCCGCCTCACAGCCCAGCAGCGGGGCTGTACCATCGCTGGTTCCTTACACAGCCCGAGCCGCCTCACAGCCCAGCAGCGGGGCCGTGCCATCGCTGGTTCCTTACACAGCCCGAGCCACCTCACAGCCCAGCAGCGGGGCCGTACCATCGCTGGTTCCTTACACAGCCCGAGCCGCCTCACAGCCCAGCAGCGGGGCCGTGCCATCGCTGGTTCCTTACACAGCCCGAGCCGCCTCACAGCCCAGCAGCGGGGCCGTACCGTCGCTGGTTCCTTACACAGCCCGAGTCGCCTCACAGCCCAGCAGCGGGGCCGTACCGTCGCTGGAGTTTTCACTTTCTGTGCCATGAAGACCAAGCGCTGATAAGAGAGACTTCTGAAGAGAGAAACCAATTTGGTTTCCTTTCCTTTCAAGTTCAAATTCATCTAAGGAAGGAAACGGTCTGCAAGCTTTCTTTGTGACTTACTGCCAGACTTCAATTTCAGTCCTGCGTCTCCAGTTTTCTGAGCCCGAGTCCTCGGAGAGATGAGGGTTGTGGCCTGGTCCTCCCAGTTCTGGCGTCTGCCTCATGGCAGGAGCTTCGTTGTCTCTTTGGTCCCCGCACCATCAACAGAAGCAGTGAGATTGTCGCTGTATGACAGATACCCTGGAGATTATGATATAGGAGCCTAAGAGCTCCCAGCCTGTGAAGTGGTCATCAGCGCTGGGCTGGCTCTCCGCTTCTCAGCCTTCTTCTGCTGGAGGCTTCAAGTTCGCCCCCATGTGTGTTGACGCCAAGACTCCTATTCCTGGTGTATTTCAGGCAATTCAGTCGATTGCTTCCAGCCATGGGTTTCCCATCTATGTTAGATTTCTACCACTGTAATGAAGCACCCGAGATCATTCACTTCTAAGGAGAAAAGGCTCCTTTGCCTCAGTTTGGGAAATT
Organism: Microtus oregoni; assembly: GCF_018167655.1. Taxonomy (NCBI): domain Eukaryota; kingdom Metazoa; phylum Chordata; class Mammalia; order Rodentia; family Cricetidae; genus Microtus; species Microtus oregoni. The sequence continues at coordinate 53,462,677 of NW_024543070.1, read as the reverse complement.
CCAGTCCCTGACCACTCTGCCTCGCTGCTTCGATCCAGTAGCAGGCAGCTTCATGGTAGAAGAAAATGGAAAAGCCAACCCACTCACCTCATGGCTGTGGAGCAAAGAGAGGTAGAAGAAGAGTCTGGAGTCCTGCTATTCTTTTGGGAAATGGGCTCTCAATAGCCTGAAGACCCCCAGGCTCTGGGAAGCAAGCCTTCCACACATGGGTCTGACCATCTCTACAGTAGGAGCTTGGCAAACAGCCCATGTTGAGAGGTTCAATGGCATTTGTCTCTATAAACTAATTCTCAGCCCAGATCTCACTTGGACCAGCAGCTGGAGGCCAGTTCAGGGTTAGAGGAAGCCTGACTGAGATGACACAGAGATATAAGACCCTGCTGGAGACAACTAAGACCAGACATGGGACAGGCCTAGTCAGAGATTTGGCTTTACTCTCCACAGTCTGAAGAAATCAGTGGAATGGGTTCCCAGGAGGACAGGCTATCTGTCCTAGGAAGTATGGTGACAAGGCCAGGGACAGGAATGGACAGAGAGGTGCAGAGTTTTCCAGATCAGATGCAGGGCTGAGCTGAATGACTATCTGAACGCTAGCACCACCCTCTACCCCAAGATACGCGGCACTGGTGATTCCCCTCCCAGAATCCTATCAAAGTTGGGACTGTCATCTTAACTTACTGGCTGACCTCTTGCCCTGCCTCCATCACAGCTGCATGATGGGAGGGCCTTCTCCTGACTGCACCCCAGGACCGTGTGGGCCCAGGGCAAGGGCTGGGAAAGGATTCGGCAGATGATGGAGTGAGGGATTGTATGCTTCCTATTTGAGGCCTCCTAGACTGTGACCTTTAGGACACTTTTCCTTAAACAAGCAAACAAAACAACCCCCCCCAAAAGAACCCCACAAGTTCTTATGCAATAGTGGAAAAAAATAAATAAATAAATAAATAAATAAATAGGAATGTACGTGTCTTTAACCATAGACTGCAAGGTCTTTTATAGGGAAAATCCAGATTAGCACACACACACACCACACACAAATAAAACCTAGCAGAACTAGTAAACAAAAGCTGGGCCGAACTGCCTTCCATGCAACACTGACAGCAGGTTTTCACACTGAAACCAAGGATGCTAAAATAGCAATACACAAGTTTAAAACTCACCAGCAAAGGTCAATAGTAGACATTATAGTTTGCAGTTGTCCGACATAGGAGGTATGAATCCTATGACATGCTAGTCTAGACGTCAGGACACACAAAGTATGTCTACACCTAAGACTAGCAGAACAACTCACAGGACGCTCTGCAAATGACAAACATGGCGACTGCAGTAATCAGTGGGAGGGTAGAGATGCGGAACTTCCCTCTGACTGAAGGCATTATCAGATAAAGATAGCTATGACTACAAATGAAGGAAGCTGCCAAGAAAACAGCTGTAGCCACTACACAAAAGAAAGCAAGTGAGTCCCACAAGAAGCCCAGGCCACACAACTGTCACATATATACAGAGGACCTCGGTCAGTCTCACGCAGGCTCCCTGGTTGTCGGTTTGGTCTCTGTGGGCCCCTATGAGCCCAGGTCAGTTGATTCTGTGGATTTTCTTGTGGTGTCTTTGCTTCCCTGGCTCCTACCATCCTCCTTCCTCCTCTTCCATGGGATTCCCAGAGCCCAGCCTGATGTTTGACTGTAGGTCTCTGCATTTGTTTCCATCCATTGCTGGATGAAACCTCTCTGGGAGCAGGGGCTGCCTCTGACCCTTCTCCCTGCTTTTGGGACCTTTTCCTCACACTGGGTTGCCTTGTCCAGCCTTAATACGAGGGAAGGTGCCTAGTCTTACTGCAACTTGATATTCCATATCTTGTTGATGTCCACAAGAGAAACAGAGGAGCAGTGGATGGGAGGGAGGCAAAGAGGTGGGTGTGGGTATGGGTGTGTGCATGAGCATGCGTGTATGTGGGGAGGGAGACAGGCAGGAGAGTAGGGAGGGGAAACCGGAGTTGGAATGTAAAAAAAATAATTTAAAAAAAAGAGAGAGAGAAAGAGTGACTCAGAGTAACACTTCAAAACAAGCCATCCAATCACAAAGAGGGAAGAAGTGAAAGAGAGGGAGAAAGATAGAAAACAACTAATAAAGTTGCCACAATAAGCTCCTTACATCTCTGTGATTACTAGAAATACAAATGGATTAAAATCCCAATAAACAAGCAAACAAACAGAAAAACACAGCCGGGCAGTGGTAGAGCACACATTTAATCCCAGCACTCAGGAGACGGAGGCAGGCCAATCTCTAAGTTCGAGGCTGGCCTGGTCTACAGAGTGAGTTCTAGGGTAGTCAAGGCTACACAGAGAAACTCTGTCTCAATAAATAAACAAACAAAACACAGAATAGAGGCTGTAAAGATGGCTCATCAGACAGACAAAGCCCTGGCCATCTAAGTATAAGGACTGAATTCTGGGTCTCCAGAATCCACTAGAAACCAGTCCTGTGATCCCTGCCTTCAAGAAGCAGAGTAAGGCGACCCAGGGCAAGCTACAGTCACCTGAATTGGTGGGCTCTGGGGTCAGCAGGAGACTCAGATTCAATAAATAAAGGGGAGAACAATCAACTTTGCATCTCCAGGGGCATATGTGCCCACAAGTATGTATGACTGCACACACGTTTACCCATACATGTGAACATGTGCACATGCATGCACACCACACACGTATACACAGCCAAAACTATCCCAACTATGCAGTCTTTAGAAGATACTAATTTCCATGTAGCTATATGCATGACACAAAGCCAGGGGTAGAAAAGGGGCTCAATGCAAACCGGAGTCCAAAGGATATAAGCCACCTGCCTTCGTGTGTCACAAAAGAGACTTCAGGTCCAAACTGGCACAAGAGGCAACTGCTGCTGCTCTCAAAGGGCCCAGAAATCCAGACAGTGTAAGAAATAGTTACACAAACATAAGCTCACGGAGAACAAATCGGAGAGACCTCGGGAGAGACAGACGTGCAGGGCTAGCCAGAGACTTCAGTACTCCACACCCCATAACAAACAATGCATGCGTGCCAACAGCCAATATGGAAACAGCTGACTTAAACAATACAGTAAACCACGTGGTCTGAGCAGGCACGTTAGAACATTCCACCCTCAACAGCAGGGCACACTCTCCTCCTGAGCGTAGATGGAACATGTCCCCTGGCAGGCTGTGTGTCAGGAAAAAGGAAGAAGCTTAACAGCCTTTAAGGGACTGATCTTCAAACACGTGCTTTGTGCTTTGTAAGGCCACTAAGGAAAAGGAACCAGCAAGCAATGAGAGAGGGAAGACGGGAAATTTACACATATAAAAATTAAACAATATACGCTTGAACAGTCCCTGGACTGAAAAAAGAATAAAAGCTAAAAGCGGATTAGAAAACAGCCCAAAACAAAAGAAAAGGCGAACATAACACAGGAAAACGCAGGGTGGGTATTAACAATACTCGGAGGAGCTTGGAGCATTGACTGTCTACAAAGGGAGCACTCACACCAACTGCCCAACTCCAGCCCACTGAAAGATCAGAAGGGAAAGAAACAGTCATAGTAAGCCAGAGGAAGGGAACAACAAAGATCAGGACAGAATGAACCACACAGAAAGTAGGAAATCAGAAGAAGAAAAAAAAAACAGCCAAACTGTGAATTGGCATTTTAAAAGATAAAACTGGAAAATCTTTATTAGTTTAAATAGGGAAAAAGTTAAACAAAAACAAAGTTGGGAATATAAAAACAGCATTGTAACGTTGCCACAAAATTAAAAAGGGTCATAAGAGGAGTAATTATATACCAGAAAACTGAATAACTTAGAATAAGCAGACAAGTTCTTCAAACCCTAAGCCCTGAAGGGAATTAAGGCTGTTAGTGCCAGATCAAGGTTAGATGATATGGTGCCAGTGTAGACTTCCTGAGTGAGCTGGTTAAAAAGACCACTACCAGCTGTCCTAGAACCATGCTTTTGGGACCAAGGGGGTATGGTCTTGTTCCAAATAAAGAGTGTCATATATGCCAGTGGCTCTGAATATCTTCACTCTCCCAGCTCCACAAGATCCTCTACCTCTGGTCCCTGAACTCTGTCCCCTCACACCCTAAGAATAGATCATTAACAGATATAAAACCAAATAGACCAATAATAAATAAAACTCTTGAAAGGAAAAGCTCAGGACTGTACCAGACAGCTTTGCTCATCCTGTCTCACAAGATTTAAAGACCATTCCCCAAAAATAAACAATGGAAGCGCATTACAGAAAGTCCCAACTGGCAACATGCAGAGTATTGGATGACTAAATAGGGGCTCATCCCTGGGGAAGACCAATTCTTCCTCTCTCCGTGGTCAATTGCCTGTAGCTCTTCACTTAGGAGTGGGGCTCAATGAGATCTCTTCCATCTATGTTGGCATGACAACTGGTGTTGTGCTTGGTCAGATCTTGCTTGGGTAGCCATACTGTTGAGATTCCTTTGATATAAGTTTCCTGTCACATCTAGAAGGAATAATCTCACAACAGAATTACTGGTCCTGTGGCTCTTAAAATCTGGCCCCGTCATCTTCTAAGATGTTCGCTGAGCCTTAGGTGTAGGGATTCTATTGTAGAAGTCATCAGATAGGCTGGGTGTTCCTAGTAAGTTGAACTCTGCATGTTGCCAGTTGGGACCTTCTATAATGGTCTCTGCTTCATAAAAAAGCTTCTTTGGTAAGGGTTAAGAGCTACTTATCTGTGGGTATACATGTGTATTTAGAATGAGTTAGGAATTACACCAATTTCGGAAAGTGGCAGCAGCGGGGTCTCCACTAAGATTCATGACCTCACTAGCTATGGGTGGTTGATTAGGTTTTCAGTCCCAGGCATGATGAGCAGGCCTTCTGTCCAATTAGCCGTTGGTTACCACCAAGATATGAGTGCTACTATTGCTTCCTGAGGGGTATCTTCTTGTGCTGGGCATTGTTGTGGCTCCTAGGCATTTTAGCTGGGTTGGCACTATTGATTGCTTTCCTGCCTGGGCAGTCAGTATAGCATCTTTTGTTACTACTAAAGCTGTTCCTTAGGAAGGAGGCTTTCAGGTCAGATCCTTTGATTCCTATGGCCAAACTGCATAGCATCTTTAGTAATGAGACTTAACTTCAGTTTTTGGAAGGCAAACAAGAGCAACAGCAATTGCTTATATTGCTTTGAGAGTCTCTTGGAGAGTCAACAACTCAGCAACGAACAACTCAAAGGTTTTAATACCTGGGTGTTAGACTACAGTTCTTAGGGAGGCATTATCACCCCAACTGGTATAACTTCAGTTAAAACACACACACACACACACACACACACACACACACACGAGAGGGGGGGGGAATATATATTATTGGCTTATTGAACTATTGGAGCTCCCGGGCTTACAAGCTCAGCTGCTGCACAGACCAATCTGCCTCATGTACCTAGGTTCTCAATTCTGTCCTGTTCTTTTGAATTGTTTGTCTATGGCTTTAGCTCTATAAAGTATCTAAATCCCTGGCAAGCTAATCCCCCGCCTGTACCAATCCTAACTGTTCTTCGTCCATTCTTCTTCCACATGAGCTTCTGAAGATCAACTTGTTATATTTACAAATTCAAGCTGTTGGTTGGAGTGCGGACTCAACACAGTGACAGTGCTCAGGCCTTTGTGGACCATAGGTGATTAGCATCTACTTTGCATACACCCAGGCTAAGCCCTCCCCCTGGTCCCCATGTTTGAGTGTAGAGCTGTGTCAGCAGTCTTAGCATCTGCAGAATCTTCCGGGTTCCCTTCCTCCTTGGGAATTCCTGTACTTCCTACAACCCTTGAATATCTCGCAATGGTAATGGGAAAGGCTGATAACAGATTCTTCTCTGCTTTAAAGATAATTGACCTCTTTAACTAAGGGGGGAGGGAGGCTAAGATCCAACTAGATCAAAGAGTGCTGCTTGGTGTGTGTGTGTGTGTGTGTGTGTGTGTGTGTGTGTGTATGTTTTGTTTTGTTTTGGCAGGGGGGCTCGAGTGTTTTTTGAAAGGGGGTGGGGAGGTTGTTTTTTTTCAATACAGGGTTTCTCTGTAGCTTTGAAGCCTATCCTGGAACTAGCTTTTGTAGACCAGCCTGGCCCCAAACTTACAGAGATCTGCCTGCCTCCTGAGTGCTAGGATTAAAGGCGTGGCCACAGCAGTCTTAGACCAAAGAGTTCTAACATGGAACAGCAAAATAGGATGGCACAGAAAACCTTGACGTACCAGAAATTATTTTGTTTTAGAGTAAAACTCCAACTTAATTAAACATAAGACTGGATAGATTTTTCAAAGCCACAAGCAGTACTCACTACACAAAGATGCTTGTCTATTTTGTCATATTTGCTTCAATTTTATATTCATAAACAAATACATTGAAATCGGGGTAATAACACTTGTGGCTCTGGTAGTAGTACGAGGTGTTGCGCAATGCGGACATTAAGCTGGTCCCGAAGGATGACAGCTCTATTGTGGCTTTCAAGTTCAAGTGCAAATTTGAATTTTATGCAGAAGTTCTGGCTTTACTCTTATTTTTACAATAGTGGGAGCTGATGTCATCAGTTACAAGCAAGCAAACACTTTTGTTTTCTACTTCCCTGTCTGAAAAAAAATGCAGCATTTTCTTTAATAAGGTTTCCTTTTTATATTTCAATAAGAAAACCACATAACCTTTTCTTAAACAAAATGACCAGGATGTGAAGAAGGAAATTTAATCATTTAAATTTGTTTATTTAAAGCAAATCCCCTGGTTTTGAAATGGAGAATCTGCTGTTTTTGCTTAGAAGGCTGTGCAAACAATTCATCTGTTAAATTTATATGTGCAGTTCAACAATGTTCCCCACTGGAAACGAGCATTCCCACGGCAGATTCCAGGGGAAATTGAAGCCTCAAATTCTTCCCGTAGCTTGTTTCTCTCTTCATCCCACCATGATTTATAGTTGGTCCCCTCATGCCCTCCTCTCCAGCTTCACAGGTTTGCTTTAGACAGTTCCTTAAGCCCTCATCAGGAGGCTTTTCTTTCTTTGTCTTCTCTTTCCAAGTCAAGTAGTCTCCTGAGTGTTTTCTGTAGCCCCTCCTCCCTTTTGTTTGAACTGCCTTCAGCTGAGATGAGTTTCACCATCCTGGAGTGACTCTTGCCATTGAGATTCTTTACCAAAAGATCAACTGGCCTCTCTGTGAAATGCGCTTGCCTTCTCGGTGGGAGCCTGATGAACTCCAGTTAAGATGGTGTCGATGTTCACAAATGTGTCGGACTGACCCCATCCATAAAGACTGACTTCTACTGCCTATCCTCTGGTACTGAAAGCAACCGTGTCAGTTATTCATTGTCGAGAAGTTCTGGATTCTTCTGGGGTTGCACCTTGCTCTTTATTTCTGTCTCAGTCTTGGACTCATCTGTAAGGACACCACACGCTCTTTTCCTGGGGGACTTTTCCAACAACTCCCCCAAAGCAGAAGCCATGCTCGGTGCCCTAGGAACGGACAGGAAACACACCTTCTAGGGTGACAGTCTCACCACTTAACCCTGGCTGACCTAACACGTTATGTAGACCAGGCTGGTCTTAACCTCACAGAGCTCCTCCTGTCCTTGCTTCTCAAGTGCTGGGATTAAAGGAGTGTGCACCACACCTGGTCTCCTTAATTTTTTAAAAAAGCTAGCAGAAAGGATTTTGAGTATTTTTCACATAAATAACCAATAACATCAGGGTATTTAACCTTTAGTCATTGCACAGTACGTACACAGATCCAAACACAGCAATCCATGAACAAGCTTTTATTATGTAAATTATGCAAAAGTATTATGTAAATTATGCTTTTATTTTGAAGATGGAAAATATTTTACGGGGTTGAAGAGATGGCTCAGCAGTTAAGGCTCTTAGGCTTTTCAGAGGACCTGGGGTCAATTCTCAGCCCCATGTGGTAGCTCACAGTTGTCTCTAACTCTAGATCAGGAGATCTGGTGCCTTCTTCGAGTGTCCTTAAGCACCAGGCATGGACATGGTGCACAGACATACAAGCAGACAAAACACTCATTAAAAATAATAAAACCTAAAATAAAGCTTTGGAAAGGATTCTGATATTTTACTTCTTGCAGCGTGGCTCTTGGGCTGTTTGCAGCTGTTTTCTGTTCCAGGGAGCAGAGCTTTGTTTCTGTTCCCCGTGTCTGGGGAGGTGAACTACCAATGGCTGCCGAGTTTTAAATGGTTATGGTGGGAAATGACCTGAACAGACTCTGGCTGCACAGTCTACCTCACAGCCCTTAAACACGCTGCTTTGTCACCGCCCTTCTGTGATGCATGGCTGTACTCTGATGCTGCCATGCAGTGGGCTCGGCTCTTGAGGGGAGATGCCTTTCTCCTTCTCATGCTGTCTGGTCTGCCTTCCTAAAGCTGTTCCCCAGAACGTGAGTCAGAGAGAGACCTCTCCTCTGGAACATTCTGTATGGGAACTGTTCCTTGGCTGTTAGCTAGAATTCCTGGCAAAACCATCTGCTCCTGGCATTTTGTGTCACATTGAGCAGAGCAGCATTTAAGCCACGCATGCCATTTCTTCAGTATTTTAAAACCGGTTTTGATTTAATCTTTAAAGTTTGTCAACTTACTTTCTCAGAGGTAATTATGTTTTTTTATGAGTTTCCTTGTTGTTGCTGTGTCATTTCTCTCTGTCTCCCTTACCTCTCTCTCCTACCTGTCCTTCTCTTTTTCTGGCTTTTTTTCCCTTTATATTTTGAGACAGGATCTCAATTTGTAGCCTAGGCTAGCCTCAAATTCAATCCTGCTCAGACTTTGAAGTGTTAGACTTAGAACTATGAACCATTACCTCCAGTTGTAGATGAAGTTTCTGTCCTGCCTGCTCCATAGCTGTTCAGTCCCAAAGAAACACACAGAGACTTATAGTAATTATAAACTGTTTGGCCTATTAGCTCAGGCTTATTGCTAACTAGCTCTTACAACTTAAATTAACCCATAATTCTTGTCTATGTTTACCCATGTGACTTGGTACCTTTTCTCAGTGCAGCATTTTCATCTTTCTTCATCTGCATCTGGGTTCCTCTTCCCCGAATTCTTCTAGTCTGGTCACCCCGCCTATACATCCTGCATGACTACTGGCCAATCAGCATTTTATTAAACCAATAAATGTGACAAATCTTTACAGAGTACAAGAGCATTATCCCATATGTAGTGGCATTTCATTTGTAATTTAATAAATAAAGACTGCCTGAAGATCAGAGAGTAAAACAGTCCCACTGGTCAGCCTTATAGACCAGGTAGTGGTAACACACACCTTTAATTCCAGTAACCACACTAGTTGCCTTAGAAACTGGGCTATAGTGATGCTCACCTTTAATCCCAGAACTAGGGAGGATTATAAGACGGGAGGAGACACATCTCAGACTCAGTCTCATTCTGAGATTCCTGGAGGCAGGATAGCTATTTCAGACTTAGGTAGATGCAAGAGCCAGTGACTGGCTGCTTTGCTTTTCTGACCTTCAGGTTGTCTGAATTTTATTAATTGTGCTTCACCCAATTTAGTATTTTCCACTTTTTACTATTTGTTTTCTAAGACAAGGACTCTAGCCCATGCTAGCCTCCAACTCTCTCTATAGTCAAGGATGACGCTGAACTCCTGAGCCTCTATATTCTGCATCACAGGGCTGGGCTGGAGCCCTCCTGCATTCACAGTTCTGTGCCATCTTCATCCTCAGTGCAGCTTACCTGCGTCTTCTTGGCTGCTCCAATTCCTGCCCCACCTGCACTTTTTTTAAGTTATGTATATGAGTGCTTTGTCTGCATGTATGGACATGCGCCATATTTGCAGCGCCCTCGCAGACCTGACAATTGAAGTCACAGATCCCCGTGAGCTCCCAGGAGGGGGCTGGGGATTGAACCTGGGTTCTCTGAAAGAATAGCTGGCACTCTAACAGTCTCTTCAGCCCCTAAGCTGGTCTACTTTTTAAGGCTTCACGAAGCCTAGTAGGCTTGTCAGTCCCTTAAATGCTATATAATAGTGTGTATCTTTATTCAGATCAAAGAGCTGCTTTTGTGTTTGCTGCTTTGCTCATTAAGTTTGGACATTTCTTCTCCAATCCAAGAATTTATTTTTCTCTAAATACTAGTGTGCTGTTGATTTCATTGAACTTGACACAAACCTAGAATTATCTATGAAGAGGAACCTCAATTGAGGAAATGCCTCCTTTTGTAGGCAAGTCTATATGGCATTTTCTTGATTAATCGTTGATGTGGGAGAGCCCAGCTCACTGTGGACAAGGCACTTCTGGGCTGGTGGTCCCAGCTTTAATAAGAAATCAGGCTGAGAAGCTGTAGGAGTAAGCCAGTAAGCGGTGTCCTCCACGGCCTCTACTCCAGTTCTGCCTCCAGGCTCCTGCCTCAGCTTTCCTCAGAGGACTGTGACTGAGGATATGTAAGCCAAATAAACCCTTTCCTCCTAAATCACTTTTTGGCTCTTTAGCAGAGCAACATGAACCCTGAAGCAACTGTTCCGCTGCGTCCCAGAAGTTTTGATATTTAACGTTTTGGATGCTGTATTCTACTACATAGTTCAGTAGGTCTATTTTTGAAGCCTTGGGTTTTTGTATCAAAGATCCCCTCCCTGAGAACCCATGGATGCTCCAATATCTTCTATAAAATGTTCCTGCAGAAATGGATGGAGCTAGAAAACATCATTTTGAGTGAGGTAACCCAGACACAGAAAGACAATTATCACATGTACTCACTCATAGGTGGTTTTTAAACATAAAGCAAAGAAATCAGCCAACAAACCACAATCCCAGAGCACTTAGATAACAATGTAGACACTAAGAGAGACTTACATAGATAAAATCTACATGGGAAGTAGAAAGTAGAAAAAGACAAGATCTCCTGAGTAAATTGGGAGCATAGGGACCTTGGGGGAAGATTAAAAGAGGGAGGGGAGAGGCAGAGAGGGGAGCAGGGAAAAATGTAGAGCTCAATAAAAATGTATAAAAAACAAAACCAAAAAAAATTAAAAAATAAAATAGAAATTCCTATTTTGCTAAAGCAAATATGGTCCCTTATTACCTGGTAAAAGAATAAAAAGTATAGAAGTAAAAAAAAAAAAAGAATTGTTCCTGCAGATCATGCATGTGGCTTCGAATCTTGTCTAGGTTCTCTGTCACACACACACAACAAAGCATAAGTACCCGGGTAACTTATATTGTGCTGCAGGGGAACGCTGTGGGCGGAAGGTCCGCGCAGAACCCAGGCACTAACTTCTCCACACATTTCCTACCTACAGGTAGCTCAACCACAGGTGCAGAGCCCAGAAACAGAGGATCAACTGCCACCATCTTTACACCCTCCACACCGCGAGTCTTTCAAACTCCATCACAATCAGAGCCATTTAGAAAATCGCCTTGCAGTTCACAGCTCTGTGAAGAAATGACTTTATGAACGGCAGCGTTTCACTCTCATAGTCCACAAGGACTTGAAAATCATTGCTTCTTTCAGGTGTGTGTGCACGTGTGCATGTGTGTGCACGCAAGTGTGTGAGCGCGCATGTGTGTGCACAGCTCTAGAGCTACAGGTGTATGCAGCAAGACCGGCTTTTTACATGAGTGCTGAGGACAAACACAGAGCCTCATACTTGAGTGGAAAGCACTCTTGGCCCCTGAGCAGGCCGCTGCCATGGTAGGAACTAACATTCCTCCCATTTGTTTATTATAAAAAGGTGAGGAAATAGGAAGGGATAACAGGAGAGGAAGAAATGGGGGTGCAGTGTTCTCTAGACTGGTTCCTGTTGTCTGGGGCCATCATCATCTTTGGGGGACCCGAGAAAACTGAGATGCTGGACAAGTCCTGGGGTAGATAGCTGGCTGTTTCGCTTGCTGTCGGGGCTCTGTAAGACCCTCTGGTGCTGGGATCTAGAAAAGTGCAGGCCTCGCTGAAGCAGTCTGAAAGGTTGGACCACGGGGGGTAGCCATTTTGAAGTGGTCTGGGATGCAGACTTTGTGGAGACCTGGCAGGATGCGGGCAGAGGAGAACATAAAGTTAAGAAGTTTAGAGGGAACTTTTCTCTTAGGTCCCGGTAATTGAGGGAGGGGAGTCCCAAGGTCAGGGAAAGGTGGGGAGGTTAGGAACAGGCATAGGTGGGACAGTACTTATCTGGAGTCCATTTGAGCTGTGCTGGGCTTACAACAATTTTCCTGTTTTTGAGTCATAGGGCACCCAAAATTATTCTGGTTAAAAGCATTAACACTCTTTTCAGGGACTACACAGATGATTAGAAATGGGCTAAATTAATATGTGAGAATTAGCCTAGAAGAGGCTAGATAGAAATGGGCCAAGCAGTGATTAAATGAATACAGTTTGTGTGTTGTTATTTCGGGCATAAACTAGCCAGGCAGCTGGGGTGCTGGGGACGCAGCCCTGCTGCTCCTAACTAGTACATACATAGGATGGACAGATGTTTTCAGCACAATGAGAAGCACTTCTAAGTCTATCTTTGAAAAACAACCAAAGGGCATTTAAAATCTGGAGCGTGTGACTATGCTAACAGTCGTGGGGCTCTGCAGGGTGGGATTTACAGGTTATCAGAATTCCACTGGCGAACGTTAAGACTATTATTAACTTTTAGAATCCTAATGAAACAATAACTTAGCGAGGGAAAGAAATCTGAAATATTTCATTCTTTTATACAGCTAACTCACTTTAAAAAAAAAATCACCATTTAAGCTTCCAAGTCCTTCAGCCTTTATAACTTGCATTTTAAACACAAGAGAACTGAGAAGGCAGCTGAAGCCTTGGTTGTTGCTGTTAAACCGGCAAAGCTATTGCCCGCCTGGTCGTTAGATACCGTCAGATCTGAGGGGGATAAATTTCACCGGAGAGAGCAGAAGTTCAGACCAAGCAGATTCTGAATCTATTAAAAATGACAGACTTACTGGCTTCCTAGACAGATGCCCTCGATTCCTCCATGGCCATTGGGGACAGAGGTCCCAGGGCAGCATCAGTCTTCGGCTGCCAGGCCAGAAGATCTGCCAGGCACTCCTGTGAGGCGGCGGGGGGGGGGGGGGGGGGTTAGGAACCAACCGACCTTGTCTAGGCAAAGTGGGTAATCAATTCCCCAATGTCTTGCTCTCCCACAATCTGGGCAGGATCTGAGCAGCAGTTAAGGTGAAAGGTAGTCCCCCACTCCAAGTGACCAGTGTTGCCACATTTAAAGCAAACTCCAGGTTTGGGTCTTCTGTTCCCATCCATCTTCTCTGGAGACGATAGGGGTGGTTGCCAGGAGCTGGCATGTCTCTCTATCACAAAAAAAGTAACTTTTTTTTATTAAATACTTTAAATGCCATGTTCTACAGATCTTTGAAGCAACCGAGGACCATCTACCTATTTGGTATATCTGAATGGACAAACTTTGCTTGTTTCTAGTTACTTGGGGTTTTTTAATTTAATTAATTTTTTAAATTTATTATGTATGTAATATTCTGTCTGCGTGTATGCCTGCAGGCCAGAAGAGGGCGCCAGATCTCATTACAGATGATTGTGAGCCACCATGTGGTTGCTGGGAATTGAACTCAGGACCTCTAGAAGAGCAGGCAATGCTCTTAACCGCTGAGGCATCTCTCCAGCCCCTTCTAGTTACTTGTTTTAAGCTTAAATTTGAAAACACATCGAGGGGGCTAAGTAAGGCTTATCCCTGTAAATAATTATTTAGTACTAAGCATGACTACAATTAAAGAATTTAATTATCTACAAGACGACTAATAACTTGTGTTCTTTAGCAGTCTATAATAAGTTAGCAGCTTTCAGAAGACTAGGACTTTACATTCCGTTCCATTTAAGGTGACCGCCCGTCGTTAACTTGCATTTCTTAACTATCCTTAACCGTTTACAATAAGTTAGCAGCTTTTATAAGACTAGGACTTTATGTTCTGCCCCTGTTAAGTTTAGCCTTAAAAATAATGATTTTGAATTGAAGCTCTTCTAGTATCAAAATAAAACTTTTTAATCATAGATAATGGGCTCAATAAAAAATCCAAAATAATCACTCCATGGGTGAAAACAGAACAAGTTTGTTCCAAACTGCTAAGGCTGTTTCCTGAGAAGACAAGGAAAGTGACAGGGGAAAGATCCCCAGGGCCAGATGAGAACAGGAGAAAAGGGGGCCTGTGAGATGGGTGGGGCTATGAGCAGGGACTGAGGGAGCCCAGAGGCCAGCACTGCCCTTGACGGGCCATGGGGGTCCCTGCCCAAATGCCACCCCTGGGAAAAGGACTCTCTGGGGGAGGGGGAAACCAGGCAACCAGGCATTCCATTATAGAATATACATCTTATTTACCAAATACCTCATTTTTCAGACATATGTTGCTACTGATGTAAGTTTTCTAGAAACTTGATGTTGGATACTTAGCAAAGACATAAGTACTTAGGTGTAAATCTCTAAGTCATCTTTTGTTAATATGAATACATTTTTATAACCTTAAAATTTTATGACCATATAGAGTATATTCCAAACCAGAGTTGAATCATATACAATATGTTGTAACAAATATAACTTAACATTTCTATCATCATACAAAAGTTCATACTAATCCAAAATATTTGAGACTTGGTGTTTTCTTAGTCTTAAAGAAGATACAATGAACAGAGCTCATTAGCATATGATATGTCTGCCAGCCATGTGGCCATCTACATCCTGATGAGGTCACCTGCCAAGCTGGAGGAGAGCCACGTGGCTGCTAATGAAAACATGTTTTCTAGACAATAGGTTATAAGCACATATATGCACAGATACATACAAGCAGTGTTAAATCCAGCTTATAGATATGGACATATACACATAATGAGTCAAAAATCCAAGTCCCTCTCTCTCTCACACACATACATATACATCTCAAATAGGAGCTGAAACACACACACACACACACACATATACATATGCCCATGTATAGAATTTTAATTATAAGTCTTTTGTTATAAGTTTAAAGCCAAATTGTTACAAATTATACAGATTTTAAACCATATCCAATGAGCAATTTACAAATCCTGAGATCAGAGTTTACAGTATAATCTTAAGATATTGTTATTTGTGAGAGCAGAGTGCAGAGAAATCATAGAGATATAAGGTCTTTAGGAGCGGGGAAGTAGAGCCTTAGAGGGAAGGGACTTTGCAAGTGTAGCAAGTTTAGGTATTAGCTATTTGGGGATCATTTGTTTATGGCAAATAGCAGTTGTTAACTATCTGTGGTAGTTTGGAAATCAAATTTGCCAGTTTTGGTCACTGAGACCAGAGTGTTGTAATCAATCTGAGTCCATGGAGGAAGAGAGAGAGGGTCACAAAGTGGAACACTGTGCAGGTGTGTTCCTCTAAGTTTCTAGAAAAAGTTGAGAGGGAAAACGAGCTGTAGGACTGCAGGCAAAAACAGCACAGTGGGTCTGCAGGCTGGCTGCAAGGTGAGAAAGCACAGTGGGGCTGCAAGGTGAGAGACAACACAGCAAGTCTGCAGGCTGGCTGCAATGTCAGAGACACACAGCGGGTCTGCAGGCTGGCTGCAAGGTCAGAGACACACAGCGGGTCTGCAGGCTGGCTGCAAGGTCAGAGACACACAGCGGGTCTGCAGGCTGGCTGCAAGGTCAGAGACAGCACAGCGGGTCTGCAGGCTGGCTGCAAGGTGAGAGACAGCACAGCGGGTCTGCAGGCTGGCTGCAAGGTGAGAGACAGCACAGCGGGTCTGCAGGCTGGCTGCAAGGTGAGAGAACACCAGGAGGAGCAGAAGAGTGGGGAGATGCGCACACGGTCAGCAGGCCACAAGAGCCAGAGCCCCATGGAGAGTTCAGCTGAACAGAGAGTAAACTTAAGCCGGCCTCCCAGGCTGCTGGGACAGGGGAGCGAGCAGAAGAGATGTCCACGTGGATGCAGCAGACTGCAGAAGTCAGACAAGCACACGTGTGTCCACATGGAAAGTAACTCAGGAAGAATCGAACTCTAAAATTTGGAATTAGATTCACTTATGGACAGATGATCGATACACACCTTCCTGAGGGTTAGATCAGCAGATACGGCGGGGAGAGCTGGTGTGTGCTGAGCAAGATGAAGCTGGCTTCTCTGACTCCCACACTGAAACAAACATACAGATAGGACATTCACGGAGTTTAGAGAGGGAGAGCTGACAGAAACAAGCAGGTCGTGGTGCAAAGAAAAACAAAGAGTAAAGAATTCTTCCTCTGCTCCCCAAACACCTGATCCAAGGTATACTGAGGCCTGATTTAATTTGAAAGGAGTGGTCAGCAGTTCTCCAAAAGACATCCCAATGGGAGCAAGGAGCTATGTGACACAATTCCCAAGGATGATTAGAGAGAAGGTGGAGCCTTAGGGGTCCCTGGGACTCAGAAGAGGACGAAACAAAGCAGGCACAGGCTGTTCAGTGCACTGTCACACAAGAACAGGGGCCAAGGGCTAATAGCACAAGCAACACACAGTTGTCTGGTACTCGGACTTCAGAAAAGCTGGAGGTGAAGGTTGTGCTCGGCAAACGAAGCCTCACACCCCAGGGAATGGTCAGAAGTGGGTATCCCTGCCAGAGACCCAACTGCCGGTACTGAATGGAAGGCAGAGCCATTGGTGAATGAGAAAGAAGATCTGTTGCAGGTGGAAGATTGCAGATCTGTTGCAGGTGGAGCATGCAGGTAGGATCCCAGCGTGGCCAGACCAAATGCCAGGAGATCCCAGCGTGGCCAGACCAAATGCCAGGAGAGCCTATTGAGTCTTGGCACCAATTAAAGGACAAAAAAAAAAAAAAAAAGAAAGAAAGAAAGGCAAAGTGGGTGCCCCTCTCGGCGGGGCAGAGTTATTTATGTGTTACAAACCCACTTTTTAAGACATTGCCAAAATTCTGTGACACCATCATGAGGGAAAGTCAAACCCACACCCACAAGGGATGGTGACATTGCCGACCTATTTGCTCGCCTCTGCTCAAAAGGCTCATGGGCCAAATTCAGTATGCAGGTGGGTAGGGCCCCGTGACCGGTCTAGGCCAATGGGCTGTAAAGCCGAAACTCACCGAAGAATGGCTGACAGCCGACAGGGCCTTGACCTCCCTGAAATGCCGCTGGTATGTAGATTTCCAAGTTGGAGCTTCTTCAAGCTTATGGTTAGCCGACAGTGAAACAGAGCTGTAACAAACAGCCCCCAGTTTCAGTGGCTGACCAGGACACAGGCTTGCTTCTTCTTCTCTTAAATAGCCAGTTGATCAACCCACACCAAAATGATGTTGGTGACATGCCAAGATGTGCATCAAATGAAGTTCACTGAAACATTGCTATGATGGTATAATTTTTACAACACCCTAAATGTCAAAAACTCAGAGCTAGTGAAGCAAATTACGGCCCACGAGAGAACACGGTAATAAATACTTTACAACAAAGAGGAGTGATATATTGAAGATCTTTAGTAGCAGTTGGGGAATTTTTTTTTCCAATAAAAATGAGGGAGAAAGGCAGACGATGTGATCACATTTTTTGTTTAAAGCAACTGGCACACCCATAGAAAGAAGAGGTGGTGAGAGCCCCAGTCACAGCAGGGAAAAAGCACGAGATGAATGACAGAAAGACCACAGAAGGGGTGCAAGGGGTGGCGGTGGAACGCTGAGACATGCTGTTTCACACAGCCCAGAAAAGGGAAGCATGTTTAAAAGCCTTGGGAGCAGTGGTGGGAATAAGAAAGGACCGGCTTTGGCTAGACCCTGTTGAGCAAGAGGTCTGCTGGGTGAAATCACGGTGTGGGCATCTCGCCAGCACAGCCCTTCTTCCTTGGTTTTCACCAACAGTGAGGTCTCAGGTGACAGCCTTGCTAGCATGGTTGAAGATGGATAACAGAGGAGCGGCACTAACCACCCGGATGGATGTCCAAGAGTTGGCTCCGCTTGACTGGATCTTAGGTGTGGGTCATGAGACGGTGCCATAAAACCTCTCAGAGAACTTGGACTTGACGTCCCCCCGAGTTTGAAAACCCTGCCAGACCTTGGTTGCTCAGGAACATGATGTGCCGAGGGAGGGTGTTGGCTTCCAGACAAACAGGACATTTTCTAAATGATCAGGGCCTGTTCCAGGAAAAGGCCTGGAGAGGGGAGGTGCGGTAGATTGTGACGTTTTCAGAAGTGGCCATCAGGTTGATCAAAGCACTCTCCGTCTCAGTCACAGAAACAAGCTCCAGAGATTCCACCATTTCCTGTCTGGGGAAGCCCCTACAGCTACAAGGCTCTTTCTTCACCTTTGTGGGGTTTCCAGAGCCACCAAGGGAGCATCTCCATCTCTGAACACCCTGGGCTGGAACACTCCCACAGAGATGTTGAAAGCCTAGTTAAGAGACCACAAAAGCCTTCAGGAGCCTCTCACAAGGGACTCTACCTTTGCTGAGGGGCTCTGAGTTCACTGAGTATACAGAGTAGTGGAAGAGCAAATAAATCAGCCATCAAGAGTACTTGCTGGTCTGGCAAACGACCCGAGTTCAGTTTTTAGGATCTACAGTGGTTCAAAATTGCCTATAACTCAATTCCAGAAGGGTACCGGACATCCTCTTCTGGCCTCTGCAGGCCCTGCACTCGTGTACACACAAACCCATACACAGACATATACATTTATACATGTGTAGAATTAAATAACTCTCTTAAAGGGGAAAACAAAGGAATCTTGGGCATATTAAGACAAGGAGGACATCTGAGAGAGATGGACAAAGAAAGGTAACAGGAGGAAGCAGCAGTTGGAAACCTGTCAGGTTAGTCTCCTCGTAAATCATTCATTTCCCACTTGTTGATCACGTGATAAATCTCTATCCAGCTACATTGGGTGGACTATGTGGGTGCCTGGCAACAGCATGCATCCAGTAGTAATAAAGGCTGCCACCCAATAGGGGATAGATTTACAAACTACAGTGATAAGGCTGGGGGACCTGGGCAGAACAGTGACCTTAAGCTAAGCCCTCAAGGACAAGAAATTCTGTGCTGTTCAACCAGGAACATAGTTTGAAGATCATCTGTACCTGGCTGCTTCTGGTTGTGAAGCAGTTCCTGGGTAAAGGGAAGGGTGATAATGAAACACCCCAAATGAGCTGCCCCATGCTATATGGTGATGCAGGGTGCTGCCTCCAGAGACATTGCTCACCACAGGAGTTCCCAGTTCTCTGACAACAGAGATGCTGGAGGAAGCTTTCTGTCTCCGTTTATCAGATTATCCTTCATCAAGCAGTAGGCTTCCTGGTCTAGTCACATCATCAATTTAGTACTTGCAGAAACAGATGCCAAGACAGGGTTGAAATGCCAAAGATCCCAAGGACCACTTGGGATGAGACAAGAGGAGACAAGTTCCCAGAGCAGGAAGGCTTCCTACCCAGATCTAGGCAGAGATGGAGAGAGCAAAGATTAAATAGAAGCGCCTCTTCAGATACAACAAGGTAAAAAGTCCTCATAGCTCCATAGCCTGGTACAGAGACACATCTGGGCAGGGATGACCAGACTCCACTGTCAGTGGCCCCCATATGAAAAGGATGCAGCCTCAGCCTGATAGCTGCAGAGAAACCTGACTCCCAGATACACTCTTTACAGCTGGCCAGCTTGCCCAGCAAACAGCCGAACAGGGTGACTCTGTGGCTGCCCCACAGGGCCCACCTTGTTTATTTGTCATCAAAATGGAAACGGATGTTGCTTACAAAATTTGGAGAAGGAACTGGTTCAGGAAGGTCATTGTAATAAAAACTTCATCTGTGGTCCCTATGGAGACAGATCTCTAGGGGTGCTTGGCAGGTTGGCAGACATCAAGGGTGAGGGAGACTTAGGCTCTGTACCACAGTATAATTGTTCTGATGCTTGGGAGAGAGGGGAGTCCCTCCCACCAGAGCTAAAGGCCTGCTCATGGTGCTGCATCCACAAGACCACCCCTGTCTGAACAGGAGGCAGGTGTGCAGGATGTGGGCGTCCTCCCTGGAATGCAGCCTGCTGAGAGTGTTGGTGTCCTGTGACCCTCTCCACAAACCTCATAGGACATGAGACCCAAGGAACCCGCTGTTCTTTGTTTCTGAGCCAGGAATCTTACTTTCTGCCAAGAGAGTATCTTTTAGCCTATTTACAAGTAATGTATTAGCCTGTACCCAGGAAACCACTAAAAGTTTCTCTAGCTTGTAAGCAGAGTAAGAATCTTAGCTCCCATCAAATCAGAATTCTTGGAAGGGTGAACCCTACATGAAGTCAGCCTTCCATAATTACAGGTTGGCAGGTCCAGCTGACTGTAGATCAAAAATAGGTACCTGATAGTTACATCTCTACCGAACAGGCACAGAACTTCCAGAACTATGCCCTAGGTATGTCAGGTAGTAATGACTATTTACATAGAATTTATAGTGTTATTGGACATCATAAACAATTAAGAGATGATTTTAAGCCTATGAAAAAGATAGTGTAACAGGAGTGTCCTTAGAGAGGCTGAGCTCCAAGAAAGTGGGGTCACCAGGCAGGATCTCTCCCTACTTTGGGGTTATTGTCAGGTCCCATTTCCTGAGCCATACTGAGGGAGATGAGGAGGTCTGGAACACAGTGGCCACCTCAACAACCTGACTGTAAATCACCAATATTTGTTTCAAATGGCAGTAGTGAAAGGCAGTCTTGGGACCTCATTTCTGGAGTTATTTATAGACTTCATGTGACAGCTTAATGGACCAGATCACATTTTAATGCGGCAAAGCTCTTGGTCATAGGAGAGTCTGTCAAGAGGCCAATGTTTCCCTGAAGGAATGGCGTTTCCGTGAAGCAGACAAGCACAGGTGGCCCTTGACAAACACTTTATCAGAGCTCTGCTTCCTGGACACCGGAGAAGCAAGGCACACAGCCGGCACTAGCACACTTTGATCAGCTGACCCATGGCTCAGACTCGGCACCCCCGGTCCATCCTTTTCTCTTTTAAGCCCCATCATCTTCCACATCGCTTTTCTCTGCTGACGCAGAGTGGTGGTCCCATCTCTCCACCCACAAACGCCATGCAGAATACCTGGGTAGAACGGCAAGGCTGATCTCACACGTGACTTTTAGAAAGTGGTGAGCTGAGCTGGCAGACGGCACCTCCGGTGAAGTGCTCGTGTGAATCCAATCCTCTGAAATAGCCAGGCTTGGTGGTGCACACTCGCGATCCCAGGGTTGGTGAGGGCAGAGGCAGAGAGGGACAAAGGGGCAGAGATGGGCAGAGAGAGGTAGAAAGGGGCAGAGATGGGCAGAGAGAGGCAAAAAGGGTCAGAGAGACAGGAAGATCCCTACAGCTCATTGGCTACTCAATGTACCTGCTTGCAAAACTAAACCAAAACAGAAAAATTCTCAAGGTGACCAATTCCTGAGGACCACCATCATAGGTTCTTCTGACCTCCATCTGCATGCACACATATGTACATGTGCACCCTACTACACATGAGCATGCACACATCTGTGTACACACACAATGTGAGCCAAGTATCCCATCTCAAAGTCCCCATCAGAAGAGGCCAAGCCCATCTTCTTGCTCTCTATACACCAGTTACTCCTTGCTGCTCCCCTAGGGAGGGGCTGCTCCACAGCCATCCTGAAGTCTGCGGTACATTTCCCTGAGTGGTCTGTTCCTCGATGTGGGGCAAGAGCAAGGTCAACTTAGGGTCTACATAGAAAAGCCTGTGAGGGGGGCTGG
This sequence comes from Microtus oregoni, assembly GCF_018167655.1. Classification (NCBI taxonomy): domain Eukaryota; kingdom Metazoa; phylum Chordata; class Mammalia; order Rodentia; family Cricetidae; genus Microtus; species Microtus oregoni. The sequence continues at coordinate 53,440,976 of NW_024543070.1, read as the reverse complement.
CAAGGGGACCTTCATGAGATGACTGGACTTTTAGCAACCAAGACTACAAGATTAGAAAAGAAAGAGCCATGATATTGTTCTTCATGATCTCATTTTAAATGGCATCTCTACCGCTTTTCTGTTGATTTCTATTTGTAACTGATGACAGACTTATGTGTTTTTGATTGTGTTTCTCCAACATCATCATCTTGACAGAATACTTTCCCAGCAAAGACAAGACCCCGACATGGTCCTCTGCTGCTCACATAGAGTGTGATGCTCTAGGTGGCTCACATAGGAACCTTGGTATATCCATCTCACCAGAAGCCAAGAGTCTGAACATTTCAAACCCCTAGTATGTCCCCTTTCCCTTTCATAACCACATGAGCCATTCTTGCTCCCAAAGTAGGAGATGTATAGACAGGTGTGTAAGACGGTCCTGCCCTAAGGGAGAGTGAGGCTGTTTCTCATAAAACAAAACATGTGTCACCATGTGGTCCATGCATGGGTTCACTGAGCATTCACTGGAGAGCTAAAAACCTACATGCAGACAAAGCCTTGCATGGGAGTGCTCACAGCAGTTCCTAATAGTAAGAGTAGAAGGCTGGAAGCCATGTCCTTCCATGGGTGCACAGTTCAGCAAATGATGACCTTTGAGTCCCATGACATTCTAGCTAGCCAGAAGGAGAAGCTAGTGTATCAAACAGCTTGGGTGAGTCTGGAAGGATTCCTTCTGAGCCAAGGAGATGCCCAAGAATTTACATAATGTCTGTTCTGGTTCTGTATCACTTTTAAAATGGTCATGAGCTGCCCAACTTCTTAGCAGGACCCAGGGGCCAGTTGTGTTTCAAGCAGCTGACTCCCTTCTCCAAAGATCAACAACGATGCCACGAGGGCAGTAGAGAGGAGACATGGGTTCTGGCAGTACATGTTTTCTGGCAGTGTCAGCACCACTGGAGTTGGAGTTCTGCTGACAGACTGTGATGTTTCACCTTTCCACTCACGGCATTTGTTAGCTGGCAAGATCCCAGATCAAAGTTCTGCATTAAAATGTCTAAAAACCATCTGTAAAGCACAGGTGCTCTGCACAGCAAACCCTTCACAAAGAGCCTGTGGCCACTTGGCAGCACATGACTCCATGAACATGTGGGTCTAGCTCGGCAGGAGGTGTGTAGTCAGCTCTCCTGAAGGCTGGGAAGGTATAACAGAGAGGAGGACCACAAAGAGGGCAGGGGTCCCTACACTCTAATATGACAGGGACCTCTAACACATGAAGCTCCCCAAAGTCTTCAAAGGATGTTGACAGAATGTGCTGGAATTGGACAAGGCTCAATGGATGATAAAATCCCCTCTGATACAAGGGAAACAGGTTAGGAAGCAAAGAACTGAACCAAGACTTACTGTGTCCTCAGTACAGACTAGTTCATGGAGTATTAGTTGCCCAGGTAACAAGAGAGCTGTCATTCAGGAAACATTCTTCTTAGGACAGATAGGAAATGATATCTCTGTTCTTCTGAGCAAAAGCAGTTTTTAGCTCCCTAAGAAAACAGTGGTCTCAACTCATCCAGTGAACAGAAATTCTCAGCTCTTATAGGCAGCCATCATCAAAACCTCTCAGCAAAAATGGTCTCAATAGCTCATGTGAGTCCCAGATTACATGGATAAGAGGGCTAGCTCTCAGGTAACTATGCCACAGATCCCTGGCTTTGTCATCTGTCTCAGGCACCTACAAAACAATGTCTCAGATGTCCTAGATTACAGTGCCCTCAAATCCCCAGGTGACAGTGGTCTCAGACTCCTCAGGAAACAATGCTTTCAGATGACAAGGTAACAATGGCCTCGTGTTGCCCAGGTTAAAGTGTTGTCGAATGTGATGTCTCAGAATCCCAGGTTACAATGCTCTCTCTCAGATCCCTCATCATTGTTTCCTGTGGTCTGCACAAGTTACAGTGCTGTCAGATCACAGGAAACAATGGTCTCATTTCCACAGGTTACAATGTTCGCAGATCCCTCAGTAGCAACTCATATTTCCCACAGGTAACGATGCTGTCAGAACCCACCAGTAACAATGGTCTTGATACCCCAGGCATATGTATATATCATAGGTTATTATGTTCTCAGATCCCCCAACTACTGATGTTCTCATATGGCCTAAGTAACAATGGTCTTATTCCTCAATTTACATTGCTCTCAGATGCCCAGGAAACAACAATCTCAGTCTCCCAAGTTTCCATGTTCTCATATCCCCTGACTCACAATGCACTCAGATCTTCTTGGTGACCATGCTCTCAGATGCTCTGGTAAGAATAGTCTTGACCCCAGCTAACAGTGGTCTTGATTTTCCAGGTTCCAATGTTCTCAGATCATCAAGGTAACAAGGCTTTCAGATGCTACAGAAAATAATGGTCTTATGCCCCTAGAAGCACTGATATCAGATCTCCCAGGCAGAAATTACTTTGATCCCCAAGTAACAACTGTCTTGGTTTTCCAGGTACAGTATTCTCAGATCCCTCAGGTAACAATGTTCTCATATGTCCCACTTAACAAAGATATTGATTCACCGGGTTGTAACATTTTCAGATCTTCAGATCTATCAGGTGACAAAGTTCTCAAATGACATCAGAAAACAATGGGCTTGATCCCCCAGGTTAGTGTTTAGAAATCCCCATTTTTTTTTTTTTTTGAGAAAAGGAGAAAAAAAAAAACAAGTTTCCCCCTCCTCCCAGCCTCCCATTTCCCCTCCCCCCACTCCTCTCCCCTTCCCTCTCCAGTCCAAAGAGCACTCAGGGTTCCCTGCCCTGTGGTAAGTCCTAGGTCCTCCCCCCTCCGTCCATTTCTAGGAAGGTGAACATCCAAACTGGCTAGACTCCCACAAAGCCAGCACATTACGTAGGTTCAAAACCTCGTGCCATTGTCCTTGGCTTCTCATCAGCCCTCATTGTTCGCCATGCTCAGAGAGTCCAGTTTTATCCCATGCTTTTTCAGTCACAGTCCAGCTGGCCTTGGTGAGCTCCCAATAGATCAGCTCCACTGTCTCAGTGGGTGGGTGCACCCCTCGTGGTCCCGACTTCTTTGCTCCTGTTCTCCCTCCTTCTGCTCCTCATTGGGACCTTGGGAGCTCAGTCCAGTGTTCCAGTGTGGGTCTCTGTCTCAGTCTCCATCCATCACCAGATGAAGGTTCTATGATGATATGCAAGATATTCATCAGCATTGCTATAGGATAGAAATCCCCATGTAACAATGCTCAGATGCCCCAGGTAACAATGTTCTCAGATCAGTCAGTTAAGATGGTCTTCTAAGATCAGACAAGTAGCAATGGTATTGATCCTCAAGTTAACAATGCTCTCAGTTCAGGCAGATAACTGGTCTAGATCACCCAAGGTTACAACGTTCTTAGTTGAGCCAACTAACAATAGTCTTAATTCCCAAAGGTTACAATGTACTCAAATAAACCAAAAAAAAAAAAAAAAAATACTCTTTAACCCCATGAGTTACAATGTTCTCAGATAAGTCAGGTAAAAAAGGTTTTGATAAACCCAGGATACAATGTTTTCAGACCAGACAGGTAACAATGGTCTTGACCCCCAAAGGTTAAGCTGTTTTCAAATCAGGAAATGATGGTCTTGATCTGCCCCCAAGGTGACAATGTTTTTAGATCAGCAAGGTAACAACAATGCTCTTTATCAATGGTCTCATATCGGTTGGTAACAAAAGTCTTGATTCTCCAAGATTACAATGTTCTCAGAGCAGCCAAGAGACAATGGTCTTGATCCTCACAGATTACAAAGTTCTCAGGTCAATCAGGTGACAATGTTCTTTATCCCCGAAGATACAATGTTTTCAGATGAGCCGGGTAGAAATGGTTTTGATCCCCTCAGTTATAAGGTTCTCAGATCAGTAAGCTAACATTGGTCTTGATCCTCCAAAGTTACAATGCTCTAATATCAGTTAGGTAACAATGGTCTTTATCCCCACAAGTTACAATGTCCTCAGATAAGCCAAGTCACATTGACCGAGATTCCCCAAAGTTACATTATCCCTAGGTCTGTCAGCTAACTATTGTCTTTATGCCCAAAGATTACAATATTCTAAGATCAGCCAGGAAGTAATTGTCTTGGTTTCCACAGGTAACAATGTATTCAGATCTGTCAGCTAAGAAAAATGTTCTTGAACCCCCACCCTACATAGGCCCGCACAAGTTATAAAGTCCGTAATTCACCCAGGTAACAATATTCTTTATCCCACAAATTACAAGTTCTCAGATTTGCCAGGTAACAATGGTCTTTATAATCTCAGATCAGATTAGTAACAATGGTTTTGATCCCTTCCAGGTAACAATGTTTTCAAATAGGGAACAATGGTTTTGATCTCTGGAGGTAACAAGGTTCTCAGATCAGTTGGATAACAATGGTCTTTATCCACCCAGGTTACAAAGTTCTCATATAAAGTATCAATAATGTTGATCCCTCAAGATTACAATATTTTCAGAGGAGACAAGTAACAATGGTCTTTATCCCCCAAGGTTACAATGTACTCATATCAATCAAATAACAATGTTCATTCCTACAAGGTTACTATAGTCTTAGATCACAGAGATAACAATGGTCTAGATTCTCTCAGGTCACAATGCTTTCTGATCAGTGAGGAAACAGTACTCTTGATCCCCCAAGGTTACAGTATTCTCAGATGACTCATGTAATAATGGTCTGTATCCCCCCCCCCCCCAGGTGACAATGTTTTCTATCAGTAAGTTAACAGTGGTCTTTATAACCCCTAGTTACAATGTTCTCAGACCAATCAGGTAACAGTGGACTTTATCCCACAGGGATACAATGTTTTTAGATCAGTATAGTAACAAAAGTCTTGATCCTCCAAGTTTATGATGTTCTCAAATCATCCAGGAGTACAATGTGCTCTCCCCAGATTACAAAGTTCTCAGATCAGTAGGGTTGACAATTGTCTTAATTCCTCCTAGGTTACAATGATTTCAAATCAGGTAACAATGGTTATGATTCCCTCCATGTTGCAAGGTTTTCAAGTAACAATGTCTGTGATCCCCTAAGTTTCCAGTGTTCCCATATCAGTAAGGTCTTGATTCCACAAGTCACAATGTTCTCAGATCAGTAAAGTAGCAATGGTCTTGATTCCCTCTAGGTCACAATGTTTTCAAACAGGGTAACAATGCTTTTGATTCATCATTGTTACAATGTTCACAGATCAGGCAAGTAACAATAGTCTTTATCCCCCAATCTTACAATTTTCTCATCTTGGTAGGGTAACAATACTCTTTATCCCCCCAGGTTACACTGTTCTCAGATAAGTAAAGTAACAGTGGTCTTGATACCTCTAGGTTACAATGTTCTATTATCAGTCAGGTAACAATGATCTTGATTCCCCCTGTTTACAATGTTCTCAGATCTACAGGTAACAATATTATTTATCCCCACAAGTTACAATGTCCTCAGATCTGCCAGGTAAAAATGGTCTTTTATTGCCACCTCACCAAGGTTACAATATTCTAAGATCAGCCAGGAAACAACTGTCTTGATTCTCACATGTTACACTGTAATCAGATCATTCAAGTAACAGGAGTCTTGTTACCTGAGTTTACAATGTTCTCATATCAGTTTAGAAATACTGGTCTTTAACCACAAGGATACAATGATCTCAAACCAATCGGGTAACAATGGTCTGGGTTCTACAAGTTTCCAATGACCTCAGATCAGACACATAACAATGATCTTGATGCCTTCTGGGTTACAATGTTATGAAATCAGGTAGCAATGGTCTTAATCTGCTCTATGTTACAATGTTTTCAAAATAGTAAGGTAAAAAAAAATGTTATCTCCACAAGTCAAAATCTTTTATCAGTAAGGAAAAATTGGTCGTCATCCCTTCCAGATTACAATGTTTTCCAACTGGGAAACAATGGTTGTGGTTCCTTTGAGGCAGCAATGTTTTCAAGTTAGGAAACAATGGATTAGAGCCACCAGGGTTACAGTGACGTCGGATTAGCAATAGTGGTCTTGATTCTCCAAGGCTGCAATGTTCTTAGATCATCCAGGTAATGATGGTCTTTATGCCCAAGATTACACTGTTCTCAGGTCAGTCAGGTAAAAGTAGTCTTGATCCTCCAGGGTTACAGTGTTCTCAGCCCTCCTCAGTTAACAATATTCTCAGGTCATTAGGTAACAATGGTCTAGATTCCCATCCAAGTTACACTGTTTTCAAATCACACAACAATGGTTATTAGCTCTCAAGATTACACAATTGGCTTGATCCCCTCTAGGTTACAATGTTTCCAGTCAAGTAAAAATGGTCTTGGTCCTCCAAGGATACAACCTTCTCAGATCACCAAGTAATAATGGTCTTGATCTCCTGCAAGTCACAATGTTCTCAGATCAGGAAGGTTTAAGTAGTCTCATTTTCCTCAGATCAGTCTGGAAAAATTAGTCTTGATTCTTGCAGGTTACAACATTTTCAGATTGCTCAGGTAACAATAGTCTTGATCCTCCAAGGTTGTAATGTTCTCAGAGACCATCCAGGTAATAATTTTCTTTATCCCCACACATATCAATATTCTCTGATCATGAGGTCTTGTTTCCCCCTCAGGTTACAATGCTTTCAATTCACATAAAAATGGCTATTACCCCTAAATTACAATGTTTTCAGATGAGTTAGGTAACAATGTTTTTTAGCCCCACAAGTTACAATGTTCTTAGATCAGTTATTAAACAATGGTATAGATTCAACAAGGTTGCAATGTTCTCTGATGAGTGGGATAACAATGGTCTTTTTACCCCAGGTTAAAATGTCTTCTAGTAAGTCAGTTAATAAATGTCTTTATCTCCCAAGGCTAAAACATTCTCATATCATGCAGGTAACAATATTATTTGTCCCCCCTCAGATTACAATGTTCTCAGATCATCAGGTAACAATGGTCTTAATTCTCCCAGGTTACAATGTTCTCAACTTTGTCAGGTAACAAAGTTCTTGATCCCTCAAGGCTACAATGCTTTCACATCAGCCAGGTAACAATGGTCTTGGTGTCCACAAATGACAATGTTATCAGATAAGCCACGTAACAATGGTCTTCCCCCCTCCAAACTGCAATGTTCCTAGTTCCAGTCTGTAGTAATAAGGGCGGCAGGGCTGCATCCCCGGCACCCAGCCGCCCCCATGGCTAGCTTTACCCAAAATAATTACACGGGCACTGTATTCTTTTAATCACTGCTTGCTTGGCCCATTTCTCTTCTAGGCTAATTCTCACATATTAATTTAGCCCATTTCTAATCATCTGTGTGTAGCACCCCAAGGTGCGCTTACCGGGAAGGTTCTAGCCTATGTCCATCCTGGGTCGGAGCTTCATCCCGGGAGCAGGGCATGGTGTCTCTCTCAGGCGTCTGCTCCAGAGAGGAGAGCTGTCGAGTCTGACCTCACTTCCTCTTCCTCCCAGGATTCTGTTCTGTTTACTCCTCCCACCTATCTTCTAACCAATAAAATGGGCCAAGGCAGTTCCTTTATTAGCCAATGACCTTCCTCCATCATTTCCCCTTTTTCGGTTTAAACAAAAAAAAAAAAAAAAGAAAAGCTTTAACTTTAACATAGCAAAATTACATATAACAAAACAGTTATCAAGTAAAAGTTACAATAATCTTTATCATAACTAAGGAAAACTATAACTATAACTAACTATTCTTAACTCCATCAAAGACTCCAGAAAGATACAATACTACCTAAGCAAACAGGAAAAAAGCAACTTTTAAAACTCTAGAAATGACAGAGACATCTCGCTGCCTGGACAGTCACCCAAAGTTCCTCTGTACCGTTGGGGCATCCATCTTCAGCCTTCAGGCCCATGCTATCCAGCAGACATTTCCATAAAGCAGGAAAATTCAAAGTCAGTTCAGTCACTATCTGTTGTGTCCTGCAGAATGTCTCGCAGACTCCTTCAAAATGAATCAGGAACCCCGAAAGATCATCTCACCTTAGGCAAGTTCAGTAGTCCTCTCTCTGTGGGTTCTCTGTGTCCAGTTTATGCAATAGTCCAGGCAAGAGCAGTTTCTTGCCCAAATGGCTATCAAACTCCATAAGGTGCCTCTTCGATGCCCATCTTCCTCTTGAAGTACATTGGTGCTGCCAGGAGCAGAGTGTCTCATTGTCATGAAAAGTCCTCAGTTATTAAAACATTAAATGTCCTATTCTGTAATCTTTGAAAGACATGAAGAATGTCTATCTAAAATATATCTATGCACATCTGGAAAATCTAACTAACATGACTACAAGCTTTACTATTATCGATGATTATCCATTAACAACCTATATTTCTTAATTATACAGTACATATTTAAATGAACTACACAATCACAATACCTTAATCAAAATCAGAAACACTTATACATATAACAAAATTGGCCTTAAATCTCTATCAATAAAGCAAAAACTATACTAATGCAAATTATTCATATCTATATCATATCCCCCTTTAAATGTAAAAGAACGTTTATAAACATTATTTGGGAATATGGGCGCAGTTATTTCTCTCCAAACTGCTTCCTGCTGAATGGGGGCATTGTTAATTAGGTCTTTCATGGTATAACCTGTGTGCTAGTTTCATCTCAGTTGGCAGTTGAGCAAAGCAATTTTCTGAAGATGTTCACAGCAACCCTTCAGGAGGACGTGGTCCATCATACCAAATCGGAATAGAAGAAATGAACAGCGTCTCATCCTCTGTGAAAACAAAATAAAAAACTCCTTTCCAAAGCATCATGTCCTTAGATCCAAATTTCAAAGTCAAGGCATCAAAATATCTGTGTTGGATTAGTTCAGCAGCATTTATAAACAAATATCTTTTGGCATCTGTTGCTCCTTCCTCAGCATTCAAACAATTCAAAGACAGCATAATAGCATACAGTATCAAAATTCTCTATTTTCCATCTTTGTACAGCTTTGTTTTAACCTCTATTTCATTTATTTCTACTTTTAACTTTTTGCTTTTTAGACAGGTTCTCTGTATCTTTGACCTGCAATAACTCTGTAGACCAGGCTGTCTTTGAACACTCAGAGATCCACCTGTCTCTGCCTTCTAGGCACTGGGATTAAAGGCGTGTACTACCACACCTTATAGTCACAGAGGTCAATCTCCCTCTGCCTTCCAAGTGTTGGGATTAAAGGTGTGTACTACCACACACAACAACTCTCTTCCTTTTTTTTTAACTTTAAGAATTTTGACTTTTAGTCTGCATATATTTTTAACACGCTGTAAACCATTTAAAAATTTTCTTTGTCTTTGACTCTCTCTTTACTGTATCTCTCTCTGTTTCTGACCACATGAGTCTTTAATTTACCAAGCAATATCAGTAGGATTAAAGGCGTGGCTTTGCCAGCTAGATGTAGCCCATTCCTTAGCTTTCCAGCCTCATGGCTGAGGTACTGGCTGTAGCCATGTTTACTGCTACAACTCTATGGCATTTCATGGTCCCTGCCAGCAAGCGAGCTTCAGCAGCCTGTGCTTGCAAACCGCACAAACCGCCTGCGTAAAAGAGTCAGAGTTTGCCCTGGCAGGAAAAATAATGCCCAGAAAGCCGGCATTTTTAAACGGCGCAGCTTTTTTCCTGCTACGGCTGAAAACCGAAAAGCATGTGTTCAGCTTTTCGTCAACACCGTTTAAGTGTTTCGTGGCAGGCCACCTCTTAATGAGCTGCAGGCTTTGCAGCTAAAGCTGAGTCAGGAAGCCTCTCTTAGATGAGGCGCTTGCTTGCCTCTGGCAAGCAGAGTAGAACCGAGAAATTGCTGCTACCAAGAAACCAGGCACAATGTTTTCATTTTGTTCTAGAATTACTTCCCAAGCTGTCTCAGGCTTTATGTGGAAGCAGTTGTCCATGTGGGCACCATCTGTAGTAATAAGGGTGGCGGGGCTGCATCCCCGGCACCCAGCCGCCCCCACGGCTAGCTTTACCCAAAATAATTACACGGACACTGTATTCTTTTAATCACTGCTTGGCCCATTTCTCTTCTAGGCTAATTCTCACATATTAATTTAGCCCATTTCTAATCATCTGTGTGTAGCACCCCAAGGTGCGCTTACCGGGAAGATTCTAGCCTATGTCCATCCTGGGTCGGAGCTTCATCCCGGGAGCAGGGCATGGTGTCTCTCTCAGGCGTCTGCTCCAGAGAGGAGAGCTGTCGAGTCTGACCTCACTTCCTCTTATTCCCAGCGTTCTGTTCTGTTTACTCCTCCCACCTATCTTCTAACCAATAAAATGGGCCAAGGCAGTTCCTTTATTAGCCAATGACCTTCCTCCATCACTGGTCAAGTCCCAGCTATCTATTTCCCCAGTTTACAATGTCCTCAGATCAGAAAGGTGACAAGGATCTTAAGGCACACAATGTTCTCAGATCACTCAAATAACATAATGATCTTTATCCCCACCAGTCATAATTTCCTCAAATCAGTCTGGAAATAATGGTCTTGATTCCCCATGTTACAAAGTTCACAGATCAGTCAGGTAAAATTGCTCTTCATTCTCTCAGGCTACAAGGTTCTCAAATTAGTGAGGTAACTATGTTCTTGGTCCCCAAGGTTGCAAGGCTCTCAGGTCAGTCCAGCGACAAGGGTCTTGATCTGCACAAATTACATTTTCTCATGTTATCTGGGTATCAATGGCCTTGATTCCCCAAGACTATAATATTCTCAGGTTACAGTCTTCTCAGATTCCCCCAGGTACCAATATTCTAATGCCTCAAGTGTCAACATTCTCAGCTCAGAGAAGTGACAATGGCCTTGGTCTCCTGGGTTACAGTATTTTCAGATGCCTCAGGTTAACTGGTCTTGATCTTCCTGACTACAAAGCTTTAGATCCTTCAGGTGATGATCCTCTCCAATTTGTAAGTAACAGTGTTCTCCTATTCTATGGGTAACATGCATCTCAGATTCCCAAGAAAGTATGCTTTGATGTCTACCAGGGAACAATGGTCTTGATCCCCCAGGCTTACAACGATCTCAGATCCCTCAGGTAACAATGGCATCGAACTCCTTCATAACAATGCTCAGATTCCACAAGCATCAATGACCTTGGCTTCCCAGGTAACAGTGCTTCTCTGCTCTGCCAGCTAAGAGATTCTCTGGGTTTCACATAACATCAGCTGTCAGCTCACTGGAGTTATCATATCTCCAAATTTTCTCAGTTTTCTCAGGAAACAGCAATCCTAACTACCCAAATAACAGTCACCTCTCCCAGGTAACAGTCGCCTCTCCCGGGTAACAGTCACCTCTCCCGGGTAACAGTCACCTCTCCCGGGTAACAGTCACCTCTCCCAGGTGACAGTGGCTCTCAGTCTAATCAGTAACAGTAGAGCTCTTTGGCTTCCCATGCAGCCTCTACTTGCCAGTGTCACAGTAGTTCCCACAGTACCAGGTAACAGCAACAGTGGCTCAGATTACCCATGCAATCAGGATCAAGACTCCCAAAGGCAACGTGGTCTCAATGATCTTATCATTGATATGATCTTCTCAGCTCATCCAACTAGCACTAGTCTCAACTCACCCAGATAAGAGTGGGCACAGCTTCTCCAGGTAACAATGGTCTCTGCTCACTCATGCAACACCGAGCTCTAATCCGCCAAGTGACAGTGTTATAACCTCCCCAACTAGCACCTGTCCCCTCCCCAATGTAATAGTTGTTCTCAGATCCTCCAGGAAGCAGGCATTCTCTCTTCATCCATGTTAGAATTTCCCTGGTCTCCAGGTAACAGCTGTCTTCATCTGACCCAGAACAATGCCTTCCTGGTCTCCAGGAAACAGCCATCCTCATCCGACCCAGGACAATTCTTCCCTGATCTCCAGTTAACAGTGGTCCTCAGCTCACCCAAGAAACAGGAAGCTCTCCTTTCTAAGGTAGCTCTGATTATGAGCTCATGCAGGCAACAGTGGTCTCAGCTAACTCATATAACAAGGTCCCAGTTCATCCAGGTCACATGATTTTAGCTCCTACAGATAAGAGTAGTCAGTTTCTGATCCCCAAGTACAGAGGTTCTCAGCTCTCCAGATAAGGGCTATCTGCACACCATGGTAACAGTGTTTCTTTTGTTCAGGGACCATATGGTATCAGTTCACCCCTTTAACTGTGATCCCACATCCCCCAGATAACAGTGCTCGCAGCTCTTCCATATAACACGGTTCTCAACTCATCTAGTTAACAGAGGTCTCAGCTCCCCCAAGGGCAATGGCCTCACACCATAAGGGAATAATGACCTCAGCTCACCATTGGAATGATAACGGGAATCTCCCGGCTCCCCAAGACAACACATGTCTCAGCAGCCCCACTCCAGGTAACATGGAATCAAGCCCTTTGTGTAGCACAGTTCTTTATTCACACAATTAACATGGATTTAACTTGCCCAAGCCATGGTGGTCTCAGTTCCTAGCGGGCCAGCTATGGTTCTCCTATCAGACAGGCAATGATGCTCCTCAGCCCATCTGGGTAACAGTGGTCTGCTCTCCCGCATGGAACACTGTGACCTCAACACTGTTAGCAGTGGGCTCCGCTGCTCAGGGAAAAGTGTGCCTCAGGCTTCCAGGTGACAGAAGTCTCAGCTGACTCGGATAACAGTGCTAACCCCTCCAAGAGTGGTTCTTAACTGTCCAAGGCCTTGGCTCCCCCAAGAAACAGTATCTCAGCTCACCCAAGTACCTGGTTCTCAGATGACCCAGATTAAAATTGTTTCAGTTTCCCCAAGTGACAGTATCTCAGCTCATCCAGGCCACAGTGATCTCAGCACACCAGATAAGTTTTACTGGCTCACTAGGTACCACTGTTCTCATCCCCTCCCCAGGTACCAATGTTCTCATCCTCCCTCTAGGAACCAGTACATTATCACACACACAGAAGCCCACTGTCTTCTCCCACTCCTTCAGGTACCTGCTGTTCTCCTTACTCTCCAGGAAACAGTTCTCGCCTCCCAGGTACCAGTGTTCTCACCTCACTCCCAGATATCAATGTTCTCACCTTCCCTCCAGGTATCTCCCCTCCCACATACCTACTCCTCCCTAGGTATCTGCTGTTCTCATCACTCCCCCAGGAAACAAGAGTTCTCACCCCACTCCCAGTCACTAATGTTCTTACCCTCCCCTCCAGGTACCAGTGTTACTATCCCCCCAAACACACACACACACACACACACACACACACACACACACAACATCATCCTCCCCACCCCCTAAGTACCAGTGTTCTTACCTCTACCAGGTAACAGCAGTTCCCAGCTCCTCAAGGTAACAGCTCTATCTGCTCACCCAGGCAACAAGTGTTCTCGGCTCCCCTAGGCAGCAATAGTCTCCAGCACAGGGATGACAGTTTCCCAGCTCACTCAGGTACCAATGTTCTCAGAGTCCCCAGGTGTGAGTGTTAGCACTCAGATGCCAGTGTTCTAAACTGTGTCCTAGGTCTCCATGTCCTCACCTCCTCCAGGTACGTGTTCTCACACCCCACGAGGTCCTAGTGATTTACTGCCACCAGGTATATGTTCTCAGGTGCTATGTATTATTCTCACTTCCTGAAGTGACACTGTTTTCACCCCCTCCCCACTTACCACTACTTGCTTGTCCCCCAAGTACTGGTGTTCTTACACCGCACCTTCTATCTGTGCTCCACCTCACCCATGGAACAGTGTTCTCACTCCCCCAAGTAGACTGTTCTCACCTCCTCCCAATCTTGTGCTCTCACCTGCTCTCAGCTAAGTGTTCTCACCCCTCCCAGTTACCACTGTCCTCACCCACCCCAGGTACCACTGTCCTCACCTACCCCAGGTACCACTGTCCTCACCTACCCCAGGTACCACTGTCCTCACCCACCCCAGGTACCACTGTCCTCACCTACCCCAGGTACCACTGTCCTCACCCACCCCAGGTACCACTGTCCTCACCTACCCCAGGTACCACTGTCCTCACCCACCCCAGGTACCACTGTCCTCACCCACCCCAGGTACCACTGTCCTCACCCACCCCAGGTACCACTGTCCTCACCTACCCCAGGTACCACTGTCCTCACCTACCCCAGGTACCACTGTCCTCACCTACCCCAGGTACCACTGTCCTCACCTACCCCAGGTACCACTGTCCTCACCCACCCCAGGTACCACTGTCCTCACCTACCCCAGGTACCACTGTTCTCACCTACCCCAGGTACCACTGTCCTCACCTACCCCAGGTACCACTGTCCTCACCCACCCCAGGTACCACTGTCCTCACCCACCCCAGGTACCACTGTCCTCACCTACCCCAGGTACCACTGTCCTCACCTACCCCAGGTACCACTGTCCTCACCTACCCCAGGTACCACTGTCCTCACCCACCCCAGGTACCACTGTCCTCACCCACCCCAGGTACCACTGTCCTCACCCACCCCAGGTACCACTGTCCTCACCCACCCCAGGTACCACTGTCCTCACCCACCCCAGGTACCACTGTCCTCACCTACCCCAGGTACCACTGTTCTCACCTACCCCAGGTACCACTGTCCTCACCCCTCCCAAGTACCACTGTCCTCACCTACCCCAGGTACCACTGTCCTCACCTACCCCAGGTACCACTGTCCTCACCTACCCCAGTTACCACTGTCCTCACCTACCCCAGGTACCACTGTTCTTACCCACCCCAGGTACCACTGTCCTCACCTACCCCAGGTACCACTGTCCTCACCTACCCCAGGTACCACTGTCCTCACCTACCCCAGGTACCACTGTCCTCACCCACCCCAGGTACCACTGTCCTCACCTACCCCAGGTACCACTGTCCTCACCTACCCCAGGTACCACTGTTCTCACCTGCCCTAGGTACCAGCGTCCATAACTTCCAGGTGCCAGTGTCCTCACCTCCACCAGATAACAGTGGTCCTCAGATCCTCCAGATCATAGATGTATCAGTTTTCCCAAATAACAGTAGGGTGAGCTCATGCAGACAGCCAGGTTCTTGGCTCCTCCAGGCAACAGTAGTTCTCAGCACTCCAGCTAAGTTTTTCCAGCTCAGCCAGTCAACAGTGGTCACAGCTCACCAGATGGCAGGGGTTCTGGCTTCTTCCTGTGACAATGGCTCTCACTGAGTTCTGAACACATTTTCCCAGCTTACCCTTGTAAGAGCAGTGGGCAGCTGCCATCTTAGTTCACAGGTTATAGTGGTGTCAGCCCCTCCCAAGAACTGTGTTGGAGTGGGATGCAGACAGGAGCTCCTTAGGCAGAATTCAGCCTGACAGGACCCTGACGCTTCACCATGTAAAGTGTCATCATTCCCACCCTCTGATTCTGTAACTCCACAGCGAAAAGGTCAAGTACCTTCTCAAGTGTGTGTGTTCTCCGCTGTGCTGTGGGCTGATGGCATCCTTGTTCTGTTGCACCCACAACCACACCAGGCCTTCTGGCCTGGTGACACCGATTCTTTCTTACCTGATTCACTAAGAAATTTGAAACTGTGCTTGAGGTCTTCCCTTTCCTGATTTGACTCCAATTTTTACTTCTGTTAGTGTGAAAATGAGGGCCACTTGTAAAGATCACAATGCCCTCCTCTTGATGTGACTCCTCCATCCCATCAGCTTCACCTGTGACAGACACCACTGTGAGAGAAAGCAACTCCCCTGACTGCAATCAAATGTCCCTCCCAGGGCAGTGGGTTAGTTCTTCGCCTCATGGCTTCCAGGTCCCTGCCTGTTATGTTTTAGATCTCCCAGCATCCTTTGCTCTAGGCTTCTTCTAGGACTCCAAGAGCTGTTCTTAATGATGCTCACCATGATAGCCCCAAACCCAGTGCCATCCAACATTGGATTCCCAAACAGAGGCAGCTGTTGGAAAATGTTACAATTCTAACTCAAAGGAGTCCAAATTCTGCTCAGTTGAGAGTTCTGGTCCTGCATCTAGGTTAGGGCTAGCCCTCCCTCCAGGTTAGGCAGCAGCACTACTGTACTGCCCTGGCTTCACTATGTAGACTATCCAAGCATGTGCACAACTGTCAAGGTGTGTCCAGTTAGAGAGGTGTTTGCCCAATACAACCAGGTTCTCCACATTAAGGCTGCTCAACCCCAAACTCCAGGTACAGATGAAGAGGGAATTTACCCAATGGTCCTGTAGGAAGGACCTTGAATTCCTGGCAAATCCCAGTCAACAGATGCTCAGCTGGGGGGTGATGACCCCATGCCAGGAGCCTCTAAAAGGACTAACAGGGCTGAAGAGACCAGATGGAAGCTGCGACACCGTAACTTGTAGAGAAATAGTCCACACTGGGCTGCAGGAGGTGGAGGCGCATTGCTACATGCAGATGAATAGCCCAGGCTAAAACCACAGGAGGTGAAGGCACACTGCCAAGTGTTCCTTTCTTAGTCTAGTCTCTGTTACTGTTTTCGGTTTTAAGGAGGAAAATGGTGTCATACTTCCAAGTCCACATCGTGTTACTTTTTGGCAACAAAGGCCCAAGACTCCGAGTTCACTGTGTGGCAGCCCTTTACATGTTATAAAACACTTCACGCTACGGAGTCATTAGCCATGCTGTCTCATCACAGCGACATGCAGTTGAGAGTCTACCAATATTCTAAATTCCTGGCACAGTTACCTCAACCAACAAGAACAACGAGCGTTCTCCCAGCCTCTGGAAATGTCAAGTGCTCTTGTTAGCTTTACGGAAGAGGCACACGTGCCACTTTTCAAATTGCAGCGGCTGAGGCTCTTTGAGGGTGCACTTCACTCCCTGGAGAGGGGGCTCTGCCAGCAAGATCCCTCACAGCATGGCGTCTTGCAAGCCTCTTTCTTGGCTGCCTCTCTGAGGTGATTATCTGGGGGTCCCTCTCTAGGGGCACGTATTTTTGCAGTAAAAGGAATAGTTAGTAGGGCTTCTAATTTTATTGGTGGGAATTCTTTCTGGACAATGCCAAGATGCTGACATGACTTGCAGTGGACAGGTGCTGCTGCCTCCACTGTCCATGCAAAGTGGGAGTGTGGGACAGGAAGAGAGTCCTCTGAGAGTTTCTGTTGCTGTGAAGAGACACCATAACCATGGCAACTCTTATAAAGGCAAACATTTACTCAGGACAGCTCGCTTACAGTTTCAGAGGTTCAGCCCACTGTCATCATGGCAGGGAGTATGGCAGCATCCAGCAGACATGGTGCTAGCTACATCTTGATCAGAAGGCAACAGGAAGTGGACTGAGTCTCAGTGGTGTCCTGAGTATAGGAAATTTCAGAGCCCACCATCACAGCGACACACTTCTTTCGACAAGGCCATACCCACTCTAACAAAGCCACCCTACCTCCTAGTGCCACCCACTCCCTATGAGATTATGGGGGCCAATTACATTTAAACAGTGAGGTGTAAACACCCCATCTGTCAATTGCTGCACTCCTGGGGAGTGGCTCTCCACGTCTGAGTGCATGAGAACCATGAAGACAACCACTTCATTTGAACCCTGGGCCTCTTAAACCAGGTAACCTGGAGTGGAACCCAGAGAGGTGGGACCAGTTCTCACCAGGTGGGCACCCAGTCCTCAGTGGAGCCAAACACCCCACTGGAGGCCAGGGGTTATTCCGCTGTAGCCTGACTCAAAATTTGGTGAATCGTCTGAACTGGGAGCTGGATTATAGCATTGTTTCCCCCAGAGCTCTGGAACCCCCATGGGATGATAAGAGACAACATGGCCCCTGAAGTTCTCTTCCTCAGTTATGGACCCATCAACAGATGACAAACAACAGGACAGCAATGTCGGTAGGACACTGCTCAGTTCCGAATGGAATCGTATAAATCAGGTGACAGACTCAAGGACAGCAGCAGAGCCCTACTGGCAGCTTCATAAAGGTGAGAACCCAGGAGGTGATGGGAGTTACTGCAGTCACAGGGAGTGCTCCAGGGAGATGGGGAATGGACTTCAAGGAGCAGAGGTACTTAACATGCAGAAGCAAGCCCATAATAGTTGTCAGTGTGAAGCACACCAGCATGCCAGCATCAGGACCAACCATGTACAAATGTCTCCCTCATCAGAGCTTGCTCCATCACATGCTGGGATATCTCAGCCAAAGTGGGGTGATCAGGAGAACACATGACCAAGGTTCTCAGTCCTCTGCTATCTAACCTTGAGTTAGGATCACAGAGGCCACCAGAGGGTCCCCAGTAGGTGGGGTTTCTCCACTACCACAGAACTAATCATTAACCCTTCCTGGATGTTTTTCTCATTCCTCCTGTCTCACTTGAGTTTCCGGGTCATCATTACCCAAAATAAATACTACAGTTATAACTGTATTTCAGGCTCTGCTTACGGCACCAACCAACCATGGCACATGATTTTAGCTTAAAACTATTTCCCAACTGTTACTGTGAACCACTTCTTCAGGAATGGAGAACAGACAAGTGAACAGTCTGGAATAGCTGATTCTATACGCCGATCTATTTTCCATGATTAAAAAAATAGAATGGGAAATGAGCATATTGACAGAATCCCAGTCAGGTGTGGTGATGGCAAGTGAGTCTACTGATGAAGTTAAAACTGCAATTCTCAGTCACAGAAAGAAGGGCTGCTCTCTTTTTAAGGACAGGGCTGGGTGTAACCAGAACCAAAAGGCCACCAAGGAATCAGAGCCAGCCATAAAGGAATCCCGAATAGACAGGGCAAGGTAGCCAGTAGCTTCTAACAGCTATGGGAGGCCTCCGCTAGGGACTGGGTTGTAGGAATAACTGTCATGGTGGCTACAGAGGAGCCATCCCCTCTGAACTGAACCACTCCCTCCTGGAGGGGGATAGAGAAGCTGCTGCAACCTTACAGGCTCACAGGCTCCAGGAAAGTTACAGGATTCACAAGACCTCTCCCCAAGGCTACACAAGCAGTAAGTAACTGCAGGGATAGGTAAGACATTCAGGGAGCTCAGCCCCCAAGCTGGGGAGAGAGTTCCAGTCTGGGGAGGGCTTTTCAGTGATGCCGCTGCCTCTGAGGCAACTGAACTTCTGTAAGCAACCTCCATAAGATCACTGCTCACTAAGTGGGATGTGCTGGAGTTGTTCTCGGCTCTGCCGTCAGAGCCTTATCTGGGTGACTAGACATTTGTTCATTGTCTCTCCAGAAAAAGTCCCATGTGTGAATAGCTTCGGCATTCTCACACGGGAAGTTACACTGTAAACTTTACACCTATGAAGGGCAAGTCAAGATGCCCCATGGATGCAAGGCAGTCCAGAAAACACAAAGGAAAGGATCTGCAATCCGGGAAAATAGCTCTTTAGAATGACACTGGAAGCAGAAGGCACGAGAAGGAAGGTGATGGACTCAGCTTGACTTCTGCTCTGCTAAAATCTTAATAAGGGGATGAAAAGGAGGCTAAAGACTGAGAAAATTCTAACAAGTTACACGTCTAGCGAAAAGCTGTATCTATAATCTATAAGGAAAGTGAGGAACAATCTAATGAGAAAACGGGCAGAAGACCAGAGATGCAAAATGTGAGGAAAATCTGACACTCGGGGCCATCCTCTGACATCACTGACACCCACCAGAGTGCCCAAGTGACCACTCAGGATGCTGACAAGGATGCAGGAAAACTAAGTCTCTCCCAACTGACAGAAGGGGAAAACACTTGCAGACTCACGAGAAAACCATGTGGCAGTTAAGTCATTATCATGAACACAGCAGCCGAGCCCTTGGACATTTCCTCCGCAGAAGTCAACCTCATCCACACAAAGCTTTAATACGATGTTCACAGCAGCTGGAACCAACCCAGCGTAGCTATCAAGTGTGAACGAACAGTTAACAAAGCGTGGTGCCTCACACCAGGCTGTCTCCTCCAGAAACACAAAGGGATGGTGCCGACACAGGGTCAATCTCCAGGAAGCCGCACGGGCTGGGAAAAACCAGTCCCACGGGTGCCATGCTTGGAAGCATGCTTGAAATAACAAAATTCCGAAACAGAGACTATATATATTCGTGGTTACTAGAGGTTAAAGTCTGAATGGAAGGGATTGGTTACAAAGTGGCAACAGGGGGATGTTTGTGACAATGGAGATATCCTGGCTTCCATGTTGAGGTGTTGCACTATGATTGGGCCAAATCTTGCTGTTACAGGAAACTGGGTAAAAGGTATATGAGCCCTCTGTGTGTTATTTCTCATAACTGTAAGTGATCATTAATTATCTACTACTCTGAAGAATGCCACTTGAGACTGACTTCTGATCTCCACATGAGTGTGTGTTTGTGTGCACATGTAGACACGCACAATAGACACACATGCACACCAGTCAAAACCTCTAATTCTTTAAATAGAACAAAAGTTACCCAAAATAATAAAGTTGAGAAATTTTAATATACTCAATCTTACGAAGTAAATGCTTTTTAAGGATTTGTTTCTCTTATTTTTAAACTGTGGGTCTTTGTGGGAGTGTGTACATGAGTGCAGTACCCTCAGAGTCCAAAAGAGGCGCCAATCCCCTAGAGCCAGAGTTACAGATGGT
Source organism: Microtus oregoni (assembly GCF_018167655.1). Classification (NCBI taxonomy): domain Eukaryota; kingdom Metazoa; phylum Chordata; class Mammalia; order Rodentia; family Cricetidae; genus Microtus; species Microtus oregoni. The sequence goes on along the minus strand of NW_024543070.1, from coordinate 53,420,536 downwards.
TGTGAGCCACCCAACGCAGATGCTGGGAACTGAACTGGGGTCCTCTGGAAAAGCAGCTGAGCCATTTCTCCAGCCCCAAAGGTCAATGAGTGCCAGTTAATACACAGCAAGTAACAGGAGAATGAATGAAAATGACTGTGGGACCCGGGACCTGGTAAATAAGGCAAATAAGGGATGCTCCGTAGCCACACACTTTCCAAAGGTCGTAGAGGCCAGCCGTCCGAGCCCCGGGGGAAACAGGTCCTACTGGGTTCTTGATGGACCCTTTCTCCTGACTTACAGCTACTTCATCAAGGAATAGAAAAAGAGGCAAATGTCATGCCATTAATAAAACATGCTAACGTACACAGCTCCCAACTTAACACTGGCCCAACTCACAATTTCTTTCAGATTCAGTAAAGCCTCTACTTCATTTCTTGAACTTTAATCCCCCATGACATGGGGCAGGATATATTATATTAAAAGCCGAAAGGTAGGCACATAGTAATGAAGCAGAGACAAATTTGCTATTCAGAAGAATTTCAATACAAGAGTTATTGGCCCATGGTGACAGGTGGGCATGATGGGGCCTTGAAGGAAAAGCCTTCAGATCGCTGGGCAACAGGGAGTATCTGACCTTTACAGGTTTTACAGGAAGACAGGACAAGGTAAAATTAAAGCTGGAATTCAAGGTTGTCTTAAGTTTTCTCAATGCTGCAAGGAGGGGAGACGCTAAACCACACCACCTTTATCAAACGGCTACAACAGAGCAGGGCTGTGTTAGCCAGGAGACTCTAGAGGAACAGCGTGTGTGTGTGTGTGTGTGTGTGTGTGTGTGTGTGTGTGTGTGTGTGTATTGTCTTAGTTAGGGTTTCTAGTGCTGTGAAGAGACACCATGACTATGGCAACTCTTATAAAGGAAACATTTAATTGGGTGACTAGCACCCCCATCCACCAGTCTTAAAACTCAAAATCTACCTGTTTGTTTGTATAACTCTTTTAATGATAGACCCTCATTTAATAATATCTTCCTGTACCCCACAGATCCATAATGGCAGCTCTCCAGAAGCTAGCGACACTGGTGAGCTACTCAAGCTTCAGTCCCTCTGGAGGCTCTGGCCTGGGGCAGCCCTGTCTGTATCAGCGTGTCATTTCCTGTGATCATACCCCATGCTGCAGCAATGTACGGCCGTGAATACAGCGCATCACTGTGATGATGGCAAGGGTTTGGGAAATTCATAAAAACAAATGAGACACCCGAAATTCAATTCTAAATGCTAAGGGAGAGAGAAGGGAATGTGACATTAGTTTTTGTCAACTTGTCACAACCTAGAGTCACATGAGAAATGTGTCTAGTCAGGGTGAGCTTTGTAGGCATGTCGGGACGGGGGCTGTCTTGACTGCTAATTGAGGTCACAAGATATGTCCACTGTGAGTGACAGCACTCCCTGGCTTGGGGTCCTGAATAGTGGAAGAGCAGAAAAAGCTAGCTGAGGACAAGCAGGCAGCCAGCAAGGATCCATTTGTGTCTCCACTCTTGTCTATGCCTACAAGGTGACTAGTTGTCGAGTCCCTGCCTTGTCCCCCAATGATGGACTGTGATCTGGAAGTGCAAGCCAGACAAACCCTTTTCTCCCCTAAGGTGCTTTTGGTCAGGCTGTTTAATCAGAGCAAGGCAAGAGAAGTGAAAACAGAACAGCAGACACATCAGTTAAAGCTAAAGAGCCAATCCAACAAGGGACTGCTCCACATTCCTGAATGTGTGTCAAACTTTAAACCAGGCAGCCAGCAGCCATCAGAAGCTATGGCACCCTGCTTAGGTAGAACTTCTCAGACAAGCCTCCCAGACACAGGCATTTCTAGGGGCTGTGCCCCTATCTCAAAATGTTCCCGACTGCATTCTCTGCTCCTTCTGACCTAGAGCCAAGACCTTTTTGGCCAAGGAATTTGTTATATGGCCTGTATATATGGTTATATATACAAACTATACATCTGCTGATAATAAATCATTAAAAATAACTTATGTAGCATGAATAATAAAAACCCAGAGACAGAAATTGGGATTCAGCCCAAAAACCAGAAAAGCAAAGCAGCCAACTCACTAGAGAAGTCTTACTTCTACCAAGGCTGGGCGACCACAGACTAAGCAGACTAAGCCTCTCTCTCCTCCAATTTTATATTCTCTCTAGTGCTGGAATTAAAGGCATGTGACTCCCTAGTACCGGGATTAAAGGTGTGTACCTCCCTAGTACTGGGATTTAAGGTGTAGGCCACCACCACCTAGATTTTTTTCTGCTTTGATCTTGTGTAGCCCAGGGTAGCCTTGAACTCACAGAGATCCATCTGCCTCTGTCTCCCAAACCCTGGGATTAAAGGTGTGCGCCACCACTGCCTAACCTCTAGTGGTTTTAGCTTTGCTTTGCCTCTTGTCTTCAGGCAAGAATTACTTATCAAATTACAATTAATAGACCACTACAAATTTAAAAGTTTTGTATACATATAAATTTTGACCTATCCAGTCATAGGCTTTTGCCCCTTTAACAGTGCCAGGCAATGGTTCCATCTCATATTGAGCCTTAGACTCAACCAGAAAGTGGCTGGTTACTTGAGTAGCATCCATGCCACTATTGCAGCTGTGGGCATATCTTGTCAGGCTAGTCCTTTGCAACAGGGTTCATAGGTGGGAGAAGTGCAAGACCGCTTTTTTCCTCCAGGGGCACCTTCCAGTACCAGGAGAGCTATCCAATAAGGCTCCAGCCGAACATTGGCTTGAATTCTTCATTTTCTGTGACTCACGTCACACGCACATTCAGGACACAGAGGGTTCTGCTAAGAGCTGGAGGAAGAACGAAATCTCAGTTGAGAAGAAAGGCCAGGCAACAGAAGAAACAGGAACCTAGAGGTGGGGAAGCCATCAGAAATGCTCTCCACCCCTTCAGAGAATCTCAGCTGCTTACTCCCTAAGTGGAAATAAAAGCCCTTGAGAGGCGGTGATTTGCTTTGGAAAAACATCCATTTAAAATGTCTTGAGATTATTGACACTATCATTAGACCTTGGCAGTGGCCTCCTGTGTGTTTGCCTGAGAAAACGTTCCTGGTTTAGGGGGGAAAAATAAGAGTCCAAGAATAATGTGCTCAAAATACAAACCTAAGATGAGAAGCTGACGGTCTGCGAATCAGAATGATCTTCCAACCATTTCGGGGCCTGAATGTTCTCATACCCCTCTGTCCCCCCTCCTTAACTTGTTCATTCTCCCCTCCCTCCTTCTCTGTCTCTTTCCTCCCCCTCCCTCAGCTGGGCAGCCAGCCAGATGATTCATAGTATATTCTGGCTATATTCAGCTCAAGAGTCATCTCAGCATTGCAGGATCAAAGTTCCATCAACTAACAGGCGCTGGGGAATTGACGAGCCACTAAAATTAGGACATTGCAATAGCAGCGGCTTTGACTGATGGAGTGAAATTTAGCCTCTGGTTCACTATTTAAAGATTGGTGACAGCACCCTTTTCTGTAGCCACAGCAAGTACACAACCGAGTATCCGGGTCTAATTAAGTGTTTAATCATCCCTGGCCCACTGCTGGCTGTGGCAAATGGACAGACTCCGAAGAAGTCGGGCCTCCACTCCCACACCCAGTCTCTCCAGGCCCACTGGCCCCTCCAGGCACATTCTGTGAAGCTATTTTAATCACTTTTACAAGCATTCCTGCCACCAAACAGTTCAGTCTCCAAATCCTGACCCAGCTCAAGGGTTTCCAAATTCATCATCGACTTAATTAAAACAAACAGCTCCTAACTGCCAAACCAATTCGTCAACTGGCCTACTGGCCTCTTTTCTTTTTCTGGCTCCTTTGGTTTTAGATGCACTCCTCCTCACACATGGCAGGTGTCCTCCCCACGCATGGCAGGTGTCCTCCCCACGCATGGCAGGTGTCCTCCCCACGCATGGCAGGTGTCCTCCCCACGCATGGCAGGTGTCCTCCCCACGCATGGCAGGTGTCCTCCCCACGCATGGCAGGTGTCCTCCCCACACATGGCAGGTGTCCTTCCCACGCATGGCAGGTGTCCTCCCCACACATGGAAGGTGTCCTCCCCACGCATGGCAGGTGTTCTCCAGGTGTCCTCCCCAAGCATGGCAGGTGTCCTCCTCACACAATGCAGGTGTCCTCCTCTTTAGGTGTACCTTTTCTTTGTGACCACTGTCACCTCCAAAACAGAGACACACTGGCCTCTGGATGGACACAGTGGGAGCCCAACACTATGCCTGTGAGGGCCAAACAGTCTTGACAGGCCACGATACCCTGTGCAGAAAACTTCAGGAGGTTGGTCAGCAGCTGCCCTGTCAACTTTGGACAGACCCCACCCTTGTTATCAATCTTCAGGCCCAAGGACAATTATTTCAAAACAGCTTGCATAACCTTCCTCCACTTTCCTCTGAAATTGGCTGCCTCTGCCTCCCTGACTATGGCTGTGTGGCACCCTAGCCCCAAATTCCAGACATCTATCTGCTGCACCTCTGTTGTTTCTTGGGGGGCCTGTTTCTGGATGAGTTCGTTTGGTTTAGGGTGGTTGCAGCTCAGGCTCTGGCCTGTACGGCCAGCAATTACCAATTCTGCTTTCATTATCTCTTGGGCCAGGCTGCAACTTCAAAAAACCCTAAAGGCTCAGTTTGAGCTGCCCAGACAGAGGCAAGATGAGAGACAGTACAGACGGTGTCAGACCCCATGACCACCTGCACTTACAGTCCTGAGAAAGGACCTGAGTGTAATCTTGCACCCCAGAAAAGAAAGTAGAGGAAGAAAAGGAAACTGGGGTGAGAGGTCTAGCCCATTCAAGGGGCACCCTGGTAAGTGCACCCTACACCAGACACAAAGAAGGCCTGGGTGGGCAAAGAAGGAGAAAGGAGAAGCTGGGCATGAGCTGGGGTTAAAACAGAAGCCAAGGCAACCTTGGAATGAAAGCCAGCTGCTGCTGGTACTGCCCTGGTTCTAAGAAAGGGACTGGCCTAGAGAGTTGCTATTGCTGTGCTGATACACAATGACCAAAAGTGACTTGGGGAGAGAAAAGTTTCATAGTTCATCATCAAAGGAGGTCAGGACAGGAACTCAACAAGACAGGAAGCTGGACACAGAAGCTGATGGAGAAGCCATGGAGTGCTGCTCACTGGCTTGTTCCCCACGACACACTCGGCCTACTTCCTTATAAAACCCAGGATCACCAGCCCATGGTGGTGCCACCCACAATGGGGTGGACCTTCCCACACCAATCCCAACAGGCTTGTCTACAACCCGATCTTATGGAGGCATTTTCTTAGCTGCGACTCCCTCCTCTCTGATGACTTTAGCTTGTGTCAAGTTGACATGTTCTTGGTAATTACATAACTGCAGTTGGCTCTGTGTCTCCATGCTCAACTGACCCCAAGCTGAAAATACTCAGAGGAAACTTTGCCACTGGGTGGTCTTTACAGAGACATTTTACTTGTCATTATTCAAACAATACCAAGCTAACAAGCGCACGCTTTATGCCTTGCTCCTATATAGCCATCTAAAGACTACTAAAGCATAAAAGGGTGCAGAGGTGATGTTTAAATACAATGGCAGCTTTTGCAGACTTTCAAATTAATTCAATGTGCAAAGGCATGGGGTGAAGTGTGGTTACTGGGGCATATGTGTGGTATAGCAGAATCAGGGTGATGAGCATCTGTATCTCTAAGCATCTTCTTTTATAAACACTGACAACTGTGTTTTGGGGGCGCAGGGTGATGTTTAAGATGTGTATAAACAGCACACACTTCCTGCCAGTCATTGACACCTCCGTCTCCTCGCTGTCTTTATGGCTTCTATGCTCTCTTCTCCGAGTCACTCATAAATTATCCTACTTATCAGTCATTTCATAAAGTGACGCCTGCAGCCATCCTCAAACGAGCATCTGTGCTGTGCTCTATGCCTGCCAGTCCCCACACTTATTCTGCACCTGCGTGTCTCCTGCACAGCCCACCCAGTGTCCATGCTCCTTTGGCAGCTTTGTTCCCAGCAGCTATACATTTCTCGTCAGTAGCAGTTCACAGAACTAAGTGCTCTTGGAGCCTCAGGCTCAACTGTGTGCATATTCTTCACCTGCCTTTACTGCTACCTGGCTCTTCTGTGTGCAACTTCCTGATTATTTATAGCCTGCATTTGAGGCATTGCTTCCCGGTGAAAGAACTTCAAGGTGAGACATTTTGAGAGGAAAGGACAAGCTAGGTGCACTCGGAAAGGGAATCAGGGCCTGTTGGCCCAACACTTCACTCTGGGCTCTGCCTCTGCTTGGAAGTGCGAGAATTTTCAGGCCCTAACACAGTCTGCTGGGCCAACAGTCCTTGATGAGACATCATCAGAGCTATGCGTGCACCCACAATGCCTTCCACCTCACAAGACACTCCACTTCCCCCAGAGATGGCAATCAGCGTCCAAGCCTGGCTCCCATCTGAGGCATCTTGTTGGGTCTGGTCCTGGGAAGTGTGCCTGAGCTCCAGCTGTAGCAAGAGGCTACTACTCGCCACCACCCAAAGTCTGCCCGAGTCTCCTGCTTTGGTGGCTCCTCTTTCAACTGCATCCCTAAGAGGTGGGTGCATCCTTCATCGTGGAAGTTTGGGTTCTCATCGCTGCATCACTGCTCTTGCTGTGGTTTGTGCTTGCCCCTCAACTGATACACCAGGAGCCATACCTCTTTGCTTTCCAGGTCACCCAGTTTTCAGTGTCAAGTTATTTTTAAACATGTGTAGTTGAAATGTAGTGTGACCCAGGAAAACACACACGTCTCACTGCATAGCCTGGCAGATTTTGGCAAACAGAGTATGTTCATGAAACCAACATGTTGATTGAGACACATACCCTTGCCAACAGCCCCACTAGGTCCCTCCATCTGTTCCATCAGGAGCCCTTTAGATGGAAGATGCTTCATAAATTCCTGCATGATGGCATTTGTGCTTACTGTTGAATAACGGAGTGCTCCGGAGTAACCTAAAGCCGGTGCATCCAGGAAGCATGGGTGTGCTTCACAGCACATCAGCAAGCCCACAGTGGGAGGAACCGGTTACGTGTCCCACTGTTGTGGCAAAATGCCTGGCAGAAGCCATTTAAGGAAGCGTGGCTTGAGGAGGAGCCCATCATGGAGTGAGGAGCACGGCAGCAGGAGCTTGAGGAAGGAAGCTGGTCAGTCGCATTGCTTCCAAACGATAAAGCTGGCTTTCTCATTTTGATTCAGTCCAGGACCCAGCCCATGGGATGGCAGCATCCGCATTCTGGGAAGGACTTCTCGATTAAACATCTCTAGAAACTCCCTCAAACACAGGCCCAGAGCTGTGTCTGCTTGGGAAGTCCAAACACAGATCGTGGGCTATTGGCTTCCTAATATGCAGTTCAGAACACTCTATATGTAAAATGGTCTCTTACAATCAGGGCCCAGGCTTTTCCACAAAAGTGGGTCAGATTTCCCCTACCCAGGCCGTGAGCAGTGAGTCATATACACACACAGTACGTTATGTTTTATCAGTGGTGTTAAAATAAACGGAACCAAGGCCTCAGTGTGGCACTGCTCTCCTTCAGAACGCTGTAGTGTGAATTCTTGATGACCCCCACCCCAGAGGCCCACAGGATAGCTGACAACCTATGGCATGACTAGGAGGTGATGAGATCCCCAAGACGAGGAGCCTAGTGGAAGCAAGCTAGGCTTCCGGGTCATGCCATGCTCAGCACAGGACCCTAGTCATTCCCCCCAACACCCCTTTCGTTCCTTGGCTGCTGTAAAGTAAGTATCTCCTCTCTCACTTGTTTCCTCTCATCCTCAAAGCCATAGATCCCCAACACCATGGACTGGAACCCCTGGGACCATGAGCCAGATAGACCTCCATCTTTACAAGTTGACTATCTCAATGTGTTATCACAATGACTGGAAGACGAGGAACACATCTACTAGCAACCAGAAGACTTCTGTACAAATCAGAGGCTATCTGTGTTAAGGGTGTAGGGGAAAAAAATCTACCTTAGAGACTAACAAAAGCAGTTCCTAGAAGCAGGAAAGGTGCCTGGGGTGCGGCCAGGCAAAGGAACAGAGCACACGCTGGGTCTTCTTAGAACCTCTTAAGCATTTGCCGTCTGCGCACGTGTTGCTGTCTGTGGAAAACAGAGATTTAAATTAAGAAGTGTTTAGGAATAATGGGTAGATGGTGGGTGGGCAGAAGGACAAATGGCTGACTGGATCCATGAGTCTCCATCCATCCATCCATCCATCCATCCATCCATCCATCCAGATGCGCATTCACCCACCTGTCCATCTGGCCACTGTAGAATCGACACAGTTCTTTGTGCAAGCTTGAAAGTCAGGTAAGATATTGGTGAGAACATGTATGGCCAGGCTGTTCAGTGTGGCTGAGGTTGTGTAAGACCCAGTCAGCCCTTCCATCTCCTGAAACATGATGCAGCACTATGTGCTGGGAAGCTTCCAGACTCTTCCAGTCCTTCTGGACAAAGACTGCAGTGGCCTTGTTACCCTGCTATGATGCTGAAAACAGACTAACCCTCCTTTCAGGCTGCATCAGGATGCCCTATTCTAATTTCTTTCCACCCTCCCCCTAATGTTATGCAAGAAATTGTGGGCCATTATTTTAAGAGAAATAAGCCAGACCCAAAAGGACAAGCAACAGAGATCACTTCATTTGTGATGAGAATTCAAGTCCATGCCTTCACCTCCCCACACTGCCAGGAACTTAGGGGCTATCCCTCCAAAATCACCTTGCTCCCATCTATTCAGGGCTGCTCCAGGGGAAGCCACAGTGGGGTGTGATTTTGAAAGATCTCCTAGGAAATAAGGGAAAGACAGGGAGAAAGAAAGGCAGGGAGTCCTGGGAGGTGAGGTGGGTGGAGCAGCTGCTGTGGAGCCCCATCTAGAGGGTGGCCAGTCAGAGGACTGCAAATTAGCCTGTCCTGGCTACCCTCTCAGTGCCATGCCCTGCAACCTGGCGGGTGAAGGCGTCAGCAAGAATGGGGGTGGAGCATAAACAGAATGCACAGACTGCCAGTCAAACGCAGATGACTCCCATGATGCCTTATGAGGGAACTCTGGGGCAAGACAGGATCTGTGAAGACGGGAAAGACTGGAACACATTCAGTCCTGACTGAAGAAAGAGAGAGACAGAGAGATGGAGGGAGGGAGGGAGGGAGGGAGGGAGGGAGGGAGGGACAGAAGGAGGGAGGGCAGGCAGAGGCCATGCCCACAAGAGACAAAACAATTCATGGTTTGAAGTCAGGGGGATGGGCAATGCTGGGGCCCAGAAACCAGGAGAGATGAGAAGAGACAGGCATCTAAAAATGCTAGCCAAGAGTGGCCTTCCCATGCAAACAAACATTTGCTCACCCAGACAGACAGGGCAATGACAAACACAAGAGACCATGCCCCTCAAATGCAGCTTGACGAACCAATGTGTCTAACTGGGGCTACTTACAGGACCAGGAATGCAGGCAACTCATGGGCCGCTACATCACTGAAGAAAAAGCTCTTTCTCCCAGCAACTGTTAACTGCAGGACAATTCTAAGGGGGCGGGGCCTCTTGGACCCCTCCCCTAGTAACTGTTAACTTACAAATCCTTGGGGAGGGGAAAAGGCCCCCTGAGCCCTCACTTCTCTCCATAACTGGACATTAATGGGCCCAATCTCTGCATAGGATCACAGCTGTTTAGAACTTAAGAGGTCAGCACAGCCATCCTCAGCAGACATGGCCTTCCAGCCATCAGAACTGAGCCAAGAGTCCTGTTTGTTACTAATGACCCATTCTTGGGCATATACCAGACTTGGGAGATATTTTACCTGACCCACAGACCATGTTTGGGGCCTTCAGCAGGGCCCTGGATATGACTCTGACTCCAGAGTATGGTAAGATTGTCACTGAGTCAGCTAACGTGAAGTTGGAACCTCAGCTTTCAGGGGCCTCGTTATCAGCAGAGCCCGGGTTCTGTGCAGGGAGGGCTCTGCACCAGACAGATACAGGACTTCTGTGGAGTCCTGTGGCCCTGTGACACTGTAGTTCATACCCTGGACAACGTTCAAACAGTATCACAAACATAGTTTATTTCTTCTTATTTTAGATCCCTGAGAATTAGAGGGAAATGGCTCCCAAAAGAGCCCCTGAGTCCCCTGTCAGGAGAGAACCCAACTGGAAATTTTTTTTCTCCTTCCTACCTATAATAGTAACACAGAGACAAGAGTCTGTTAAGGCCTGCCCCACACCTTCATGAGGAAATAGTTTCTTTCCTTGGATGTGTACTTGTCTGTCTGTGTTACTATGACAAACTACCCGAGGCTGGGTAGCTAATGAAGGAAAGATGCTCCTTTGACTCCTAAGTCCAGTGACCAGAGGACCCCAACAACACAGTTCCAGGGTCCTAGAGAAGGTCCCCATAACTTTTTTACAATAAGGAAGAGAAGTGGGAAGGGAACTGGGCACATGTAGGAAGGGAAACACAGAAAAGGCATAGGGTGGCCTTGTTTTGAAAAACGCTGACAGACTCAGCCACTCAATGAGACCAACTCACTCACTGTGTCTGCTTACAGGCTCCACTGGCACTCAGAACTACCTCATAGGCCGTGGGGCTTCTAGAACATGGAGACAAGCATAGCAACCAGTTTCACTGGGGAGCTCTGCACACCACCATGCTCAGAGATGGCTAGGGTTCCTTCTCTGCTCCCTCCCCTGCCATGTTTCTCTAACCAACAACAAGTGTGCAAACATCCCTCAGCCTAAACTAAACTGCAAATGATGTAGCCGTCACCCTTCATCACAGAAACCTCTCTGCAACAGACAAGAGACCATCACAGAAAACCACAGCCAATCGAAAGGCAGAGTTATGAAGCCCTGTCCCAACAGATACATCTACAACACAGCTGCAGCACGAGTAATAAAAACCCAGAGACAGATATTGAGGTGTAAGTTGAAGATCAGAGAAGCAAAACAGCCAAGCCACTAGAGAAGTCTTACCTCCACCAGGGCTGGGTGATTGCAAACTGAGCCGACTAAGCAGACTAAGCAGTCTACACAGACTAAGCAGCTCTCTCCTCCCATTTTATATTCCCTCTACTGCTGGGATTAAATGTGTGTGACTCACTAATACTGGGATTAAAGGTGTAGGCCACCACCACCTGGATTTGTTTCTATGTTGATCTTGTGTATTCCAGGATGGCCTTGAACTCACAGAGATCCTTCTGCCTCTGTGTCCTAAATCCTGGGATTAAAGGTGTGTGCCACCACTGCCTGACCTCTATTGGCTTAGCTTTACCCTTCTGATCTTTAGGCAAGCTTTATTTATTAAATCAAATATCACTATATCTAACTTCTACACCTAGAGCTCAGGGAACATTGCGGGACTGGGAGCCAAAGGATCGGGGAGTTTGCTGTGTCTCCTAGGAATATCAGAAGCTGCATCCCTAAAGTCTCGGCAGTGTGCATGCCTAAATATGAGCTGAACAAGGATGACATCATACACATGCTAACATGGAAGGGGGAACGAGCACATAGCCTCACGCCTACACTAAGAACTACAGACAACTAAGGAAGCTAAGAGTGGGAGAAACGCTCCTCCCCAGAGACGAGTGCCCCAGGTGGTTATTCAGTGCCAAGCAGTCACCTGAAAACATATAAATACAAACATTATACAGATTCAGATAGCTCAAGCCAAACAAAGACCAGGCAAATACCAATCTCCCTACCCCATCACTTCCCTCTCCAATCATCTGCATCCCTCCAATGCAGACTAAAATGACAGTTATTTATTTAATGAGTCCAATGTCCAAGGGAGCCTGGGGTTCAGAGGTATATGGCTGCTGTCCTAACCTGGCACAGCTAGACCCCAGCTTCTCTTCAGCACAGGACACTGTCATAGCCAGCAAACAAGGATGGCTCTGGCTTGCAATGTCATGCCAAAGAGGGAGGCACAGGAGTGGAGTGGGGCATGGTGCCAGCACCGTTGCTTCTAATTTAAAGCCGTATTTCTTATTCTATTTTGAGATTCCCTCTGGATTTTAGGAATGTGGAGGCAAGCCTGGAGGAAAGCCTGGAGTAGAGAATGGTCCCCAGGGCTGTAAGCGGGCAGTCTAAGGAGAACAAATCGCTGTCCCAGGGAGCCACGCCTAGGGCCTTTGAACAGAAGCTCCAAGTGGCGAGAGTGGCTCCCAGTGACCTGCGCTGACTGGATGAAGGCTACGGAGGAGAAGCTCTGGAAAGGTAGAGCCCAGTAAGCCTTTTAATGAGGTTAGGCACCCAAGGGTGACAGCAAGCACAGCAAGACCCAAAGCACCAAATGACACAGAGGTGGTCTCTCGGGGGGACACGGTGACTTAGAATGCAGGCGCAGGGGTGATGAAGGACCCCTTCCTCCTAGAGAAAGAGGGGAGAGGAGCCGAAAGGGCTGGTGTGGAGAAAGGGATGGCTTCAGCATGGCTGACAGAGAAGTCAAGGTTCATGTGATCTTGAGCGGAGAGCGCCAGCCAGCACCTTAGCACTGTCAGCCACTCCAGTAAGTTCCACCATGGCGGCCTGACCTTGGGCCCAGGTATTCCAATGGATTTTCCACACATGTAAAGATACTTTGCATGGTCTTTCTAACATTCCCCAGGAGGATCTACAGTGTGTTTCTGCATTCTTTCTCTAGTCTTAGCTGTGGAGGGGGCGTTTCGAATTCCAGATTTCAGGGTTTGTGAGTTTAACTACCCCCGCAGGAGGAAATCATCAAAGCAAAGTGGAACTGAACACCAACAACGTGTGCGTGTGCACATGTGAAAACCATTTTGCGTTTTCTGGGATTAAAGGCAAACAACGAAGGCCAACGTGATTTGTGGGCAAAGCTGCGGGCTTCCGACAGAAAGCAAATCTCCGGCATGAACACAGTCCCTTCACCTCCTGGTGCAGGGCAGCGGCTCCCAGTGCGTTCAACCTGTCACGCTCTGGAGAAAACAGAGATGGGATGTGGGAAGAACTCCCCCTCTGCCACCTCTGCCAAAATGTCACCTCAGGGAGCAGGAAGGCAGGCTCTTGTCCAGAGCTTTGCATCGTGGGTGATGAGAAGGAGGCTGGCAGGGGCTGGGTCTCCCCTACTTGAGACTAAAGTGAACACGGGGTTGCAGATTAGCGGCGAGGCCCTCTGTGTAGAAATGCCCACTGGCTGCTGGCATGTGGGGCATGATTCCCCGAGGCACTAGAGTTCATTTTGTCCTTTGGAGAAAAAAATGTGCTAAGCCTTCAAAGGTCTGCAAAAGTGGCCAAGAAATCCATAAACTCCTATTCAAACTAATTTCATTCCATTCTAAAATTAGAAGTGGGCCAGCGGAGCCAATCCAAATAAATGAACCCTGTGATCATTAACTCCTTGCTGAGTCTTGTTGGGGTTCACTCGCTTCCAGAGGGAGTAGCTCACAGGATACCCCCTGAATGGAAGTCATGAGCCAGGTCCCAGGGGAGGGATGGCTGTCCCAGGGAGGGATGGCTGTCCCAGGGGAGGGATGGCTGTCCCAGGGGAGGGATGGCTGTCCCAGGGGAGGGATGGCTGTCCCAGGGGAGGGATGGCTGTCCCAGGGGAGGGATGGCTGTCCCAGGGGAGGGATGGCTGTCCCAGGGGAGGGATGGCTGTCCCAGGGAGGGATGGCTGTCCCAGGGGAGGGATGGCTGTCCCAGGAGGGATGGCTGTCCCAGGGGAGGGATGGCTGTCCCAGGGGAGGTCACACATTGAGCTCAAGGTTGGGCCTCAGAATGCGTGCTGTGATTATGGGAATGCAAAGCGTGGAACAGTGGCGTCTGCCTTGTGCTTTGGCTGCTGAGAGAAGCGCTGGGGATGTGTGCTCCGGTGTCTCCTGTTTGCTGAGAAATGAAGACTGTTCACATACAGTTTTGTCACCAACTTGGTGGTGGTAACTTATTACAGAATTGCTATTTTTCTATGGAGCCAGAATGCTTAATTTGATCAATAAATAGCTCGGGAGTGAGGTTTAGAAGCACCTACATAGCCACAGCTCGCTAAAGGACAAAAGTAGCACAGAAGGCAGAGTCTGGGACAGCCCAGGTACAAATCTGCAAACAGGCCCTTCAGCCCAAGACTGTAGTAACACCCTAGTGTCCCAGACAAAGCGGTAGCATCTTTTTTCAATGATTCAAAAATCTCATATTCTTTACATTTCAGTTTGATTTCTGATAGACAGTCAGCTTCTTAGGCTGAGGGAGGGAGGCTTGTTCCCTTAATTAGGAAGAACAGATAAATATTCAAAAGTATTTCTAGGGGGTTTGGTAGAGTCTGATGGAATAGCACCTGGTTAGGATGAGTGAGGCTCTCAGTTCAAGTCTAGAACACACAGAAAGTTACACCTATGGGAGAATACAAGGGCTTCCTATTTTCCCACTCACTGGATAAATCCTGTTGATATGGTTTACCTTCCTGAATCATCCATATGTCCATGTTTTATTTTTTAACATACAGTGAAATCAATGAGCTAACACACATATGTAATGTTCATACATGTCATAAGATGAGTAATTTTTATTATTTTTATCACCCAGTTTGCATTGAGATTGCACTTGCTCTGAACAATGAACTGGGATGTGAGTCTCCTTTTCCACTTACTGAAAAGCTATGCATAAATTAGGGATTATTTAATCCTTGCAGGCTTTGTGAAGCCTGTGGTTTTTCAGGGAGAGTTGTCACCATAAGCAATTTCTCTGAGGCGAGAGGCTAGCTGTCCACTTAATCCCACCTTCTGCTTCCTTAGATCCTAAACATCATGCATTAATGTGTCAGAAGTTTGATGCCAGCCTGTGGCACTATGGGGGGTAAGCTTTAAGGAGGAGGGGCCTGGCAGAAGGATGTGAGGTGACTGGGGTGTGTCCTTCCTGTTTCTGTCTGCTCTGTGTGATCAACTGCACTTCCTTTTCCTTGCCGTATTGAGGATTTGTTTTTTCCTGGGTTCCCACTTTTGTCCTTCGCTTGAAAGTAGGGCTGGAGTGGTGGGGATGTTGAGTCACACATATTCAGTTTAAAGACGGCAGCAGTGGCTCAGACACTCATCTCATCCTTGTTTCTTCTCTCCCTGTGGCTGTTTGACATCCGCATCCCACAGACTCCTCTCCATCACTGTATAAAACCTGCTAATCTTCTGAGCAGGTCCTGGCCTAAACAGGGGCCAGGCTCACACAGGCGTTACTCCCAGAGAACGGGGCTGGCTTGGTGCCCAGTGATTTTTCAATTCATACTTGCTCTGACACCTACACAAAGACTCCTTACTCCCATGACTACCCTGCTCCAATCCTTGCAATAATTTCTCAGCAAAAATCTGTCTCCTGGATACGGACTAGCCAGGTTTTGGTCCACAAGCAGAAGTTCGGCACCCTTAGTGAGTGAGGAACTGTGAGGAGCCTGTGCCCATCACTCAGGCCACACAGGGCTAAAATGGTTTTATGGATTTCTTGGGAGGAAAGCCCCAGATGCTAAGGCTGCAAAGCAGCCTCACTAAGTCAGGTACTCAGGTACACGGCCACTATGTGACTCAAGTGGGCTTCTGAGCTTCTCCAGTTCCATGTCCTTAATCATCAAGGTCTGCCTCACTGTGTAGGTACCCCAGGGAGGCAAGAGACCAAGGCAACTAAACATGAAAAACCCAGACCTCTAGGCCTGACCATGTGATGGTGCACTTGTGCATGTACACATGCACACACACACACACACACGTATACACACACACACGGTACCTGAGAAAGTACACGGGCATGTGTGTATCTGTGGAAACAGATGGCTCAGACTCAGCAGCCTTGCCTCATGACCCCAATAGCTTTTCAGGTCAGCATGGGCTAAGATGTAATCCCCCCAAGTACAGCAGTGTCTGTGTGTGTAGATACACGTGGGTACATTTCACATGAGTACACCCTAATGTACATGTAAACACCAATCTCTGTATACCTATGTATGTGCAGTGGTCGCTCACTCACATGAATATGGTGAGTTCATGTGTTCATACATGTTCAGGAGTTCTAATTAAGCAGGCACAGGGTCGGGCCGTTCATTCCCCATCCCACTCCAAGTGATGAAGTTTGTCGGTTCATGAGAACCATGCCTTTTTGGAGCACAGCCATGCTCCAGGAGAGGCTCCTGCTCCTCCTGGACTTCATTAGCATAAGTATGACATCTGTGGGACTCCTTAGGACAGCTTATCTCTCCAGAGACTCCGGCTCAGTCCTCAAACACCTCTGCTGACAAATGTGGACTCCGTGTAAATGACATGCCCAGTTCACTGTGAGTGACTGACAGCCAGCAGAAGAGGGTGCACTGATGAGAAAAATATTCTTCCTAAAGAAGAGATATATTCCTAAAATATTTATGGATGAGCTCCCTAAATTGCTTTTTAATCTATAGATGAAAGTGCCCCCTTAAACATCTGCCATAAAATGAATACCCGTCTAAAACCATAATCAATTTTCTTCCCATTTATTTCATCAATTGTCCAAGTTGGCATGAGTTAGAGATGCTTCCCAAGCTCTTCCTGCCTCTCATATTACTACTGAATTCAATTATGACCTGACTACCCGCCCTCTGCACAGCTGGAGAAGCTGCCCAGACAGAGAATTTACTGACTTTCTTTCTTTCTTTCTTTCTTTCTTTTTTTTAAAATTATTTATTTATTTATTAAAGATTTCTGCCTCCTCCCCGCCACCGCCTCCCATTTCCCTCCCCGTCCCCCGATCAAGTCCCCCTCCCTCATCAGCTCGAAGAGCAATCAGGGACCAAGGACCACCCACCTCCATCCAGGTCTAGCAATTTGGTACCACAGGCTTCCTCAGCAAAGTGGGCATGTCTTCGTGACAAAAGCATCGAGGTTATGCTGCACACAGCCAGACAACAGGCCGTGCTGTAGCTATGAGTGTCCTTGTCAAGTTGTCCCCCCACATACACACAATGTGCAAATCCAAACCTCACTACTGACATGACACCTGCTCATGCTCTCCCGCAAAGGACAGAAATCATTTCAGCCCTGCGACTAGGCAGGACACATGACAGGCATCAAGGGACTTTGGCACTGCTCTCAGGAACAAGGGGGTGGCTCCCTTCTGTCCAGGGCCTGGACACAGTGGCTGTCACCAAAGCCGCCACAGAAAGCCATACTCCTCTGCACTAACCTGCAAAAGCAATAGCCACTCCTTCCTTCTGCCACCCCAAGGCTGCCAGAGGCCTCTGAATTTGAGTGCATGGGCACTCGGGGTGGGTGCCGGCCTCCAGCCTGAGGGAAACATAGCAGAGATGGAATGCCAC
The DNA here is from genome assembly GCF_018167655.1 of Microtus oregoni. NCBI lineage: Eukaryota > Metazoa > Chordata > Mammalia > Rodentia > Cricetidae > Microtus > Microtus oregoni. Next base: position 53,403,244 of record NW_024543070.1, on the reverse strand, counting down.
CTACCTCTCCCATCCACCCCTGCACCTCACAGGAGAGCCAACGCATTGTATGACGAGCAGTGACAGGCCACTTGGAGGCCACACTAACCACAGGAACACAAGCACAACTTCTAGGAGATAAAACTCACTTGAGATGTTTAGAACGCAATGTCCATGGGGTAGCCACTTTCTAGAACCCGGTGTCCACTCAGAGACCATCAGCCACTAGCGTCTACTGTGCACCTGAGTTGGGACAGTCAGAACTGAGATCTCTGTGTGGAGAAAACAGCCAGACCCTAAAAATGGAGACCATCCTGTTATCGTTAAAGTCATTTCTATGTCCAAGGAGGCGGGTATATAAGATGCGGTGCACAGAACAATGGAATCTCACTCACCCGTGGAAAGTGAAAATTCCGGATGTGTTACGGCGTGCATGCCCTGTGGTGACACTGTGATGAAGGGAAAAACCAGCAGCCACAAAAGGTCAACGCATGCGTCACTGCACTTATCTACATCACTGGGGCACCCAGAGGGATTCTGGCACGGAATCAAGGAGACACCTGTGATTCACTGTGCACGGACAACCAAAGGTTAAAAGACAAGTATGAGGGGCAGGTGCCTGTCCACTGGATTGGGGAGGGTCTGAGAGAAGACACCACCTGGCACCCCTCCCAGCCCTCCATTAGCCCCAGCATTGGCTTCAGTCACGAGAGGCATTTTCACCCACACGCATGCATGCAAAGAGAAGGTAGGCAAGGAAGCCTGCCCTGGGAGGACCCCACAACCGTAAGAGGTGAGAGAGAAAAGGAGGTAGCTATGGTAGCCTGAGTCGGGAGAGTACCCTGTGAGCAGCTCCTCAGGGGAAACTGAGTCAGGAGAGCATCCTGTGCTTCAGGAGGCAGCCATGGTAGCCTGAGTTAGGAGATAGCAAAAAAAAAAAAAACTTTGAAAAATCCAACACCAAGTTCTCTCATTAAGATTTTCATGATAAAAGTCTTGGAGAGATTAAGGATACAAGGGACATACCTAAACATAATAAAGGCAAATTGCAGCTGATTGCCAACATCAAATTAAATGGAGAAAATCTCGAAGCACTTCCACTAAAATCAGGAACAAAACAAGGCTGTCAATGATTTCCATATCTATTCAATATAGAACTTGAAGTTTTAGCTAGAGAAATTAAACAACTAAAGGAGATCAAACAAACGGGAAAGGAAGAAGTCAAAGTATCACTATTCAAAGATGTGATAGCAAACATAAGCGACCACAAAAATTCCACCAGAGAACTCCCACCGCTGATAAGCAACTGTAGTGAAGGGGCTGAATACAAGATTTTAAAAAATCAGAAGCCCTCCTATATACCAACGATAAGTGGGTGGAGGAAAAAAATCAGGGAGACAACACTCTTCACTATAGAAAAAAATAATTTAAAATATCTTGGGGAAAATTCTAGCCAAGCAAGTGAAAGACCTGTATGACAAGAACCTCGAGTCTTTGAAGAAAGAAATTTGAGAAGATACCAGAAGATGGGAAGATCTCCTAATGCTCATAGGTTGGTAAAATTAACATAGTAAAAATGACCATTTTTCCAGAAGCAATCTACAGATTCAATGCAATACCCATCAAAATTCAAACACAATCCTGTACAGACCTTGAGAGAACAATACTCATCTTCATATGGAAAAATAAAAGACCCAGGATAGCTAAAGCAATCCTGCACTATAAAGAAACTTCTGGAGACATCACCATCCCCGACTTCAAGCTCTACCATAGAGCAATAGTAATAAAAACAGCTCGGTATAGGCATAAAAACAGACAGGTGGATCAAAAGAATCAAATCAAAGATCCAGATGTTAATCCACACACCTACAGACACCTGATTTTTGATAAAGAAGCTAGAGTTCTATAATGAAAACAGAAGGCATCTTCAACAAATGGTGCTGCTCTAACTGGAGTCTGCAGTAGGAAAATGCAAACATCCATATCTCTAATCACCCTGCACAAAACTCAAGTCCAAGTAGATCAAAGACCTCAACATAAAATCAGATGTGATAAACCTGATAGAAGAGAAAGTAGGGAACAGCCTTGAACACATTAGCAGACGAGACAACTTCCTAAATGGAATACCAATAGCTCAGATTCTAATATGGACATGTAATAAATAAGCCCTCATGGAACAGAAAAAAGCTTCTGTAAAGCAAAGGACACTGTCGATAGGACAAAACAGCAGCCTATAAAAAGGGAAAAGATTTTCACCAATCCACGTCTGACAGAGGGCTAATATGCAAAATATAAAACAAACTCAAGAAACTAGACATCAACAAACCAAAATAATCCAGTTTTTAAAAATGGGATACAGATCTAAAGAAAGAATTCTCAGCAGAAGAATATCAAATGGCTAAGAAACAAAAAAAGTTCAACAGCCTTAGCCACTGGGGAAATGCAAATCAAAACAACTGAGATTCCATTTTACACCTGTCAGAATGGCCAAAATCAGTAACACAAGTGACAGCTTAAGATGTAGAATATGTAAAGCGAGGGGAACACGTCTCCATTGCTGGTGGGAATGTAAACTTGTACAGCCACTTTGAAAATCATTATGGCAGTTTCTCAGAAAATTGGGAATCGATTTACCTCAAGACCCAGCTGTCTCACTCTTGGCCGTATACCTGAAGGATGCACCATCCTGTCACAAGGACACTTGCTCAACTATGTTCATATCAGCTTTATTCATAATAGCCAGAGACTGGAAACAACCTAGATGTCATTCAACCAAAGAATAGGTAAAGAAAATGTGGAACATTTACACAATGGAGTATTACACAGCTGTTAGAAAAATAACATCATGAAATTTGCAGGCAAATGGATGGAACTAGAAAAAAAAATTGTCCCGAGTGAAGTAGCCCAGACCCAGAAAGACAAACATGGTATATACTCACTTATAGGTGGATATTAGCTGTAAAGCAAAGGATAATCATACTACAATCGCCAGACCCAGAGAGGCTAAGTAACAAGGAGGGCTCAAGGGGAGACAAATGAATTTCCCTGGAAAGGGGAAATAGAATAGATATCAAGATTGAACTGGGACAGGTAAAGATGAGAACAGGAGGGATCAGGTGGGGAGCCAGGAATCTACGAGGGTGACCCTAGATAAGATTCCTAGTAATGAGGGATATGGAGCCTGAACCAGCCATCTTCTGCAACCAGGCAAGGCTTCCAGTGGAGGGACTGGAAAACCGACCTATCCACAAAACCTTCGACCTATAATTTGTCCTGCCTGTAAGACGTGTTGGGGAGATGTGGTGCAGAACTTGTAGGAATGGTCAGCCAATGACTGGTCCAGCTTAAGACCCATGCCATGAGAGGGAGTGCACCCTGACTCTGCCTGCAGGGCCAGGAACCAGAGGCTAGACAGCCCAGAGACCTAGAACAGAGCCAACCATGATAGGTTTAAAAAAAAAATCACTGAAATGATTGCTAATGATTCTCTGCTATACTGTAGACCCAAGCCTAGCACAGTCATCAGAGAGGCTTCTCCAGCAACTGATGGGAGCAGATGCAGAAACCCCAGCCAATCATCATTAGGTAGAGCTTGGGGAATCCTGCAAGAAGGGGAGAAGGATTGTAGGAGCCAGAGGGATCAAGGACACCACAAGAAAACCCACAGAATCAGCTGACTGGGCACAAAGGGGCTCACAGAGACTGAACAGACAGTCAGGGAACCTGTATGGGTCTGATCAAGGCTCTGTATATGTATGTTTTGGTTGTGTAGCTTTGTCTTCTTGTGGGACTTCTAACAGTGGGGACTGTTTCTGATTCTGTTGCCTGCATTGGGGACCCTTTCCCTCCTGAGTTGCCTCATCCAGCCTTAATAGTCCAGCCTTAGTAGGACAGCCTAGTCTCACTACAACTTGATATGCCATGTTTGGTGGATAGGAGGCTTGCCCTTTTCTGAATGGAAGCAGAGGAGGAGTGGATCTGAGGGAGACGGGAGGTGGGGGTGAGGGACTGGGAGGGGAAATTGCAGTTGGGAAGGTATATCTGAGGGAAGAATAAATTTAATTTTTTTTAAATTTAAGAAGGGAAAAAATTGTATGTCATTTATATAATCTCTCTCCTTCCCACATACACACCCCACATTTGAAGCTAATCCATGGATTCCTTATCTAAACTGGCAACAAGATGCTGCCACATGGAATAAAACAGATGAGAGGCCATGTTTGCCTTAGCTGCTGTGGTTCTAATGAAACACCGTGACCAAAAGTAACACAGGAAGGAAAGGGTTTACTTGGCTTATGTATCAGAGTAACAGCCCATCATGGAGGAAGTCAGACAGGAACTCAAGCAGGACAGTAACCTGGCTGTAGGAGTTGATGCCCAGGCCATAGAGAAGTGCCACTTCCTGGCATGGTCCCCATGGCTTGCTCAGTCTGCTTTCCTGTAGAACCCAGGATCACCAGCCCAGGGATGGCACCACCCGCAATCGTCTGGGCTTTCCCACATCAATCACTAATTAAGAAAATGCTCTCCAGGCTTGCCTGCAGCCTGATCTCGGGAACGTGTTTCTGAGGTTCCCGCCTCTCAGATGAGCACAGCTTGGGTCAAGTTGACATGAAACTCTCTAGCATAACACTAATATGTAAATAGCGATTCAAAAATAGAATAAACAATTAAATAATGGGGCAGGTGGGATCAGCCTCACCAAGGAGTTCTGCAGTATAAGGAATTCGCAAAACACACACTCACTAGGTCATGGAGCTGCGGGCCAGACCCACCAGCTGCTCAGAGGAAAAAAGCACACATGCCTAGTCTCAGAGCAACTCCCCTGAGGTATTCCCTAATTACAAAGGGGAAAGCAATTTTTACCAGTTCTCACACTTGCTTTAATATTTCTTATGTATCAATACCATCTCTGAATTAGTTACCATGATGAAGGCTACACAACAACACATGTGCCAGCCTGTGCCCAACAAGGACCCTGGCAAGGACTCTGGATCACATAGAAATCATCTCACAGTGTCACATCAAGAGACAGTCTACAAAATAGTTCACCTGTGCTTTTCTGGAGCCCCAGGCTCATGGAAGACAAGGGAAGATGGGACGCTGCAGTTGAGGTTAAAGAGTTCCATGCCGTGCCATCCTGGGTTGGATCCCAAGGCAGATCAAGAGCATGCTGGGTGTGTTAGTGCTTCTGAGGAGATAGCAAAATATCTGGTGCTGGGAGCTTTGTAAAGTGAGGGTTGTTCAGTTTATAGCTTGGGAGGCAGAAAGGTCAAACTGCATTGTACGGCCTGGGGCAACGTTCTTTCTGCCCACACTGCATGGTGATAGGTGGCGGTAGCTTCTTGGAGGGTATGCATTCAGGAGAGAGAGATTGTTCAGTGAGAGAGAAACCCAGACAGACACACACACCCTGAAACACACATGTACATGCTGTTTGGTTTCAGTTTTGTCTTTCTTTGTTACCAAGGCTAGCCTCAAATGCCTCCTTTTGCCTCAGCCTCCTGACTGCTAGCATTACAGGCATGCACTGCCCTGCCTGGCTCAGTCATATTCTTTCACAACCACAGATAAACAGAATTAATAAAGTCTGGAAGTTTACTTCAGTCCCTCCAAGGGTAGAGCCTGCAGAGACCCAACAACTTCTTGCTAGGCCCCATCTCTTAAAGACTCCAGCATCTCTACACCGCCCTGGGGCTCTAGCTTCAGACACTGAACCCTTGTGAGACAAGCCTCAGTCATATCCAATTCGCAGAGGTGAGGAGCCGGGAGAGTCTGTGTTTTAGCTACCAACATTGTGTTTTCTCTCAATGTCACCAGATAAAAGTGAAACAGTCATTCAGATTCATTTTGCTTTCAACTTTTGTACAAAACCTCAAATTTATCAAAGTGAAAATTTAACACAAATTAAGACATCTGGGCCAGACATGCTCAGGCGAGCTCACACTAAGAGCCTGAATTTTAATGTCCTCCATCCCCCTGCTCCATCCCTCAAGATCTCTCCCAGAGCCAACCAGAGCTGATGAGTGCAGAACCACTTGCCCTGCCACTTCTGGACAAATTCGGGCTAGTGTTTGCTCTAGGGCTTTGGAGACACGTGGTTCCTGGGTCTTATTAAATGCTGAGGGTAGTGTGTGCTCACAGTGACGGGTCAAGAAGCAAACACACACAAAGAAACCCTCAGTGCCTGATTCACCCTCCCACAGTCCATGCCCACCCAGAGGTAGTCACACTGGCTCCTGCCAGGCGGCCTCCCTGTGCTCTGTATAAGTCACACAAGGAGCACGCTACTGAGGTTTCCCTCCTGCCCAGGAAGTGCTGGCCTCCCGAAGTCCTGTTCTGAGATCGGCTTTTTCACCTGGGCATTTTTGGGTGTAGACATGCGATACTACCTGTTGTATGACACACTCTCACTGTGACTGGGTCACAGTCACCAACACCACTAGCAATATCCTTATCCATTGCTGAAAAGGAGTTCCTGAAAGGACAGGTGGCCAAGTAAGTCTGTGTGCATGCTCACCTTAATAAACTCCCTCATGTCCCTCATCTGTGACTACTTGAGCAATCATGTTGCCACAATAGACAAAAAAAAAAAATCAGAACCTTTTCCTCAAATCCTCATCAGCCTTCAGTAGACAGTTTACCCAATTAAAATGTTTCTTTGGATGTATAATCACTTGAAAATAAAGTCAAGTTGTAATGGGAGCTTCATTACATAAGTAGATGCTAACTCTTCATCACCAGACTAAACATACACGGGGTGTGGGATCCACAGTGTCACTATAGCAACTATGTTACTGTTTGTCAGTAACCCACAACACCATTCTGCAATCTCAAAAGCACACAGTAAAACTGTCCAGATGAAAATTTTATTGGTCAACTTTTCTATTAGTGTGCTGTCTAGCTTTAGGTCAATTTGACACAGGTTAGGGTCATCAGAGAGGAGGAAGCCTCCATTACAAAGATGCCTCCATGAGATCCAGCTTTAGACAAGCCTGTTGGGCATTTCCTTAAGTCATGTGGGATGGCATAGGTGGTGCCATTCCTGGGCTGGTGGTCTTGCTTCTCTAAGAAAGCAGACAAAGCAAACCATAGGAAGCAAGCCGGTAAACAACATCCCTCCATGGTCTCTGCATCAGCTCCTGCCTCCAGGTTCCTGCCCTGCTTGATCTCCTGCTCTGACTTCCTTTGATGATGAACAGTGATGTGGAAGTGTAAACCAAATTAACCCTTTCCTCCACAACTTGCTTTTGGTCATGGTGTTCATCACAGTAACAGCAACCCTAACAAGGACAGCTAGCATACATAAATTGTACAAAATAACGGGTTTGCTATGCCAGTAAAACATTTATAGCTGCTACTTTTAACACCCATCAGCATTTTCTGTAGACTGGGGCTCGTCCTTAGCTGCCCGATCTGCTTCGTGACTTCCTGGTCTATTCAATTTAGTTACAATGGCTTTATATTAGACAGCGCAGACAACCCAGTCATAAAGTAAGATTAAAGTTTTCTTGTCAATTATTATATATTCCTTTTTCTTCACGAAATTTAAGATAACAATCCAATTCAAGTAAAACTTATTAGAATTATACTGATATACTGGATAATAGTCAATATGCTAGCACCGGAGAGATGGCTCAGAGGTTAGGAGCACTGGCTGTTCTTCTACAAGTCCTGAGTTCAATTCCCAGCACCCACATGGTGGCTCACAACCATCTGTAATGAGATCTAGTGCCCTCTTCTGGCCTTCAGGGATACATGCAGACAGAACATTATATACATAATAAATAAATTTTTTTTTTTTGGATTTTCGAGACAGGGTTTCTCCGTAGCTTTGGGTTCCTGTCCCGGAACTAGCTCTTGTAGACCAGGCTGGACTGGAACTCACAGAGATCCGCCTGCCTCCACCTCCTGAGTGCTGGGATTAAAGGCATGCGCCACCACCGCCTGGTATAAATAAATATTTAAAAAAAATAAAAAGATGTAGTTTAAAAAGTCAATATGCTAAGCATACAAATGATGCATAAAGTAAAATTTAGTTATAAGGTATTTGCATATGTTTCTTTAAAAGTTATATTTAATATTTAATATTGCCTCTATGTATCTAATACTTAATATGCTTCTCCACACATGGAGTATCTTTTTCTTTATTCAGAAATCAATTTATATCTTACATAAAGGTTTTCTTTAGGTATATTTTAAACTTTTTGTAAAACTAGTTTTGTTTAGGGATTTTGACCTGACAGATATTTTTCCTCCTCTCCATGAAAAATCTAGACACTGCTTAAAAGGTGAAAGCATCATTCCTTTCTGTGCACATTTCCCCAAATATGATACTTAGAAATATTAAGACTGGCCTGGCTGGCCTAGACCTTGCTATGTAGACCATGCTGGTCTTGAACACACAGAGATCCACCTACCTCTGACTCCCAGGTGTTGCGATCAATGGTGTGCACCACCAGGCCTGGACCAAAATAAGGTATTCTCAAAACCAATAAGCTCAACCTCACTCATCAGGACGATGCAAATGGGAACCATAGCAAGGACCCTCAACCACCCACAAGTATCCCTACATGCCGAACAGAAAGGCAGTAACAGTGTTGGCAGGGATGCAGAACCCCTGGGACCTTCCACGAACATTAAAACAACAACAACAAGAAAGTGTGGCCAACTTGGGGAATGACATGGCAGTTCCCTGATATGTTAAAGTTCCCTTCCAACCAAGAATCCCCTTAGTAGACATGTTCAGGGAAAAAGAAAAGCATGTACCCACAGTGATCTCTATTAGCAAACATCCCCAGCAGAATTATTGGTAATTGCCACAGTTATTTAGTTCCTTACAATGGCTCAAAAGTAAACACAATCAAAGTTTACGTCAACTGGCAATGGTTCATTCACGTGACACATCCCACAGGACACCACTTAGAAATGAACAGAAATACTGATGCGTACCGCACACAGGGGAGCCCGGGAGCACTGCACTTCCTGAGAGAGGCTGCACACACACACACACACACACACACACACACACACGCACGTGCGCGCGCACTATCTACCTGTTATGAACTTCTCAGACTAAGCCTGGGGCCAAAACTACACTAGTGAGCATGCAGGACTTGGACTGGGCTGGAGAGAGAATGCTAAGAGAATGAAGCCATTTCTTTTGCGGGGACAAAAATGCTCAGAAGGTATCCCTACTGCTTGTACTGGCTTTTTAGGAACCCATCATCTTTGAATGGATACCTTGCTCAGCCTAGACATAGTAGGGAAGCCCTTGGACCTTCCCCAAAGCAATGTGCCTTACCCTCTCTGTAGAGTGGATGGGGTAAGGGGGGATATGTGGAGGGGATGGAAGGAGGGGATGGGAGGAGAGGAGGGAGTGGGAACTTGGATTGGTATGTATAATGAAAAACGATAGTTTTCTTTAAAAATAATAATAATTAAGAAAAAGTTTCTAATAAAAGAAAAGAAACTATTGATCAGACCAAGACCAACTATTACATAAAGAAAGAAATCATTCTGATGAAAAGATGTCAAAGGTAAATATTTTTGCCAATCCATATGCATTTGAGTGCTACATCAAGGCATAAATTAGTTTGTGTTATCTGTTTAAAAATAACTTACATTGTTTTATAGGCTGTTTTCAAGAGAAAATTTTTCTCATTTTCCCCCCAAAGTTATGTTTTCATCCTGGAAATGGCTGTGTGAAAAAAAATCTCCCCATATATTTTAAATACAACATTTAAGATCTTAGTTCCTTGCTGAAAGATGGTTGTAATTTCATTATACTACTTTCCGATTAGGCAGATTCAAGTTAATCATAAAAGAAAAAAAAACAAAAACAATGTTCAGAGGGTAGCAATGGTTGTGCAGACTCATGAACATACCATAAACTACAGAGCTTTTGCTGTAAATGGATAATTTGTACGTTATCTATGTTGGCAAGATCATCTCAAAAACCAGGCAAAGGACACAAGAAGCTGCAGTTCCAGGGGTGCGACAGGAGCCCCAGCACATGGGGCAGAGGTGTGACAATGCTCATCTCATGGCAGAGGAAAGACAGAAGAAAGAAGAGGATACAGAAAAAGAAGAGGAGAAGATATCTAAAAAGAGAAGGCCCTACGATCCTCTTCAAGGGTACTCTATCAGTGGCCAAAGGAGACTTTTTACGGGGCCCTACTTCCTAAGGATGCCAGCAACTCCCACCAGGATAACTGCTGAGACGAAACTTATACTCATGGGGGAGACATCTGAATCAAAAGTTCAGCATTTGGGGCTCATTTTCACCAAACATTTTTCTTCTACCTGTGAGCACTAATGGACGACACTTCTAACTCTCTTCTGATTGGTGGAGCCATCTGGCCAACGGGCTGGGAGTACCATGATACAGGCTGCTTCCAGGCGAATGAAGTCCTCCTTCCCACTGCCTGCTGAGGGCGCCTTGTGCAGCAGCAGCTGTTCCATCAACACTATGACATAAGGACTGTCACAATGAACAAAGTCTCCTTGGCAACACTGCGGATATACAGTGTGACCTCGAAAAAGCACCGATGATCTCAGGCAACGCAAACTTTGTCACTGATGTGTCCTTAGCATCATGACTCGCCGACAAACCAATACAGGACAGTGTTTAACTCGAAACTCTGCACTGGGAGATGTGCAGGGGACAAAAGAGCCAGCACACACCACAGGTACTAGCACAAACGACCAGAGGGTGGGACAGATTTACAGGACAAGTAGGGAAGCTCTCTAGAGCAGCAGTTCTCAAACTGTGGGTCACAACCTCTTTGGAGGTCAAATGACCCTTTCACAGAGGTTTCCTAAGACCATCTGCATATCAGATATTTACATTATGATTCATAACAGTAGCAAAATTGCAGCTATAAAGTAGCAATGAAATAATTTTGTTTGGGGGTCACCACAGCATGAAGAGCTGTATTAAAGGGGCGCATTCTTAGGAAGGCTGAGGACCGCTGCTTTTGAGGGAGGGCCCACCAGTGAGTTGAGGAGGAGGAAAAGAACATCCATCTAACACCAAAGGTGATGGAGGCCAAGCAGGAGTCTGCGCAGATGGCCACATGCCTTGAGCAGCGGGAGGTCACCTGATGGGGTGGGAAGCATCTTCTCAGAGGGGACATCTGACCTCAACAGCCAGTCATAGGCTAGTGACACCACCCTGGGGAGGGGTGGCTGGATGGTTAAATGGATGGGTGGCAACAAAGCCAGAAAGAAGGGGGCTGTGAAGGTTTGGGGCTAAGAAGGGGCGGGGCTGTACATTCTCCTATTCTGCACTCAGAACAGGAAGCGAAACATGGATACAGGAGCAGAGCTGGGTGTGGACAGCTTAGGAGATGAAAGGTTGAGACTCTTGAAGTCTCAGAAAGAGCCTCCAGGACCAGGAATGCAGGATAGAGTGCTGAAAAGGGTGGGGTCCCTATCCTCAGAGTCACCATATAGAGCTGGATGAAGTTCAAAAAAGAACTGGGGAATGAGGTTGAGACCTTAGTGTTCAGGAGCAGGAAGTCACAGTTTGTTCATCCCAGAAGCGAGAAAGAGAAACCAGACAGAAGCAGAGAGAATGGAAGGAAAGCAAGCAGTCACAACAGGCCTTGCGGGACAGACAGGCCCCTCAGAACTGTATTTGGAGGGCAGGAAAGATGGCTCAGTGGTTAAGAGCACTGGCTGCTCCTGCGGAGGACCTGGGTTTCTTGGCACCCACAGAAAGGTTCACAACATCTGTAACTCCAGTTCCAGGAATCTGACTCCTCTTCTGGCCTCTGTGGGCACCAACCATGGACATGATGCCCAGACACATATGTGTGCAAAACACTCAAATACTGCATATGATGTATAGACACATGTGTGCAAAACTTATACACTAAAATAATTTTTAAAAATTTAGCCATATTTTGATACAACAGGATAAATTCAAGATCCAGAGATAGAAAATGTGTAAAGAAAAAGAGCATAACTTATATGTTCTACTTTTAAAATGTTGCTCCATTTAAAAATGTATTTATTTGCTTATTTTTGCAATGCTGGAATTGACTCTATGGCCTCCTGCGTGCTATGCAAGCACCCTACCACTAAGTTATGCTCCAAGCTCCATTTAATTTTTAAAAGCATCGGTCACATCAATTTCCTTGCCCACTCACTGTTCCCAAGCCTTGAATTAGAAAACCACAACTGTTGCAGGCAGCCCAAGCCAGTTCCACAGCCATTCAGGCTCAATGACCACACACACACACACACACACACACACACACACACACACACCGCAACCCTGTTCTAGCACAGGTGAGCCTAAAACTGGGCCACATTCTGGGTTGAGTCTGATGGACCAACATTGGGAAATGCAGACAGTTAGAATCCTTAGGGACCAAGGCCAGATGTGAAGGACAGCTGCTTTATCAGGACCGTTACTCTTTCTCCCACTGAAATTCTGCATCCTATATCCTAAAAATATATTCTCCCATAACCCACCCTGAGAGCCAGGGGCAGAGCCCCTCCCATCCTGGAGGACCCTTCCCCTAGCCTCAGCCCTGGAAGGGAGAGGAGGCAGCTTGGGTCAAATTTCATCACATATGAAGCAAAACAAAACAAAACCAGAAAGAGAGGTGTCTCTAAACACAGCGTCGTCATGAGTCTGTCGTCTTCAGAGAAGCCCTTCTGCCACTCCAAAATATGCCAGCTGTGCTAAGGCTCGTTTTGAGCAGAAGCCAACTGAAGCACGGTGAGTGCAGAGTGGCCCTCTGCCCTCCCACATGTGGAGAGGAAAGTCATAAATGTCCCTTTGCGGGGTGATACTATCTGCAGGATGGCACTGCAGGCACAGGCTCCTTTCTGCACAAACAGGCCTTGCTCCACGAACCTCACCTTCCAGTAGCTTCCCTTACACCCTCACTACAGTTCACTTCCCGTTATGGCCCAGCCCCCTTCCCTTTGCCTGCTCAGTGCCCCAGCATGTTCGATTCTGTTAAAATGGCACAGAAGGCCTAGGCCTCACTGTCTCTTAGCGGTTTCACTTCTTCTGTGTTATCTCACAACAAATCAAAGTATTAATATACTCTTCATAGTAAATTTTATGAGTACATAAAATTTGTACTCATTTTTCTGTGGTTTATCTTTCATCAGTTTATTTTGGAGGGTCACAGACAGAACCTAGAAGAGAAGAAGACATAATTTCTTGTCTCTATGGCCCTGACACTGTTGTCTGGCCTGAATCTGTAACTAACTTGCTTGCTTGCTTGATTGATTGATTAATTAACAGAGTCTTATGTGGCCCAAGCTGGCCTTGACCGTGTTATGTGGCCAAGGACAACCTTGGACTTCTAATCCACCTACCTCCATCTCCCAATTGCTAGGATGCCAGGCATGTGCCACCATAGTTGGCCTATACAGTGAGGGGAATGAACTCTGGGCTTCATGCATGCTAGGCAAGCATTCTGCCAACTGAGCCACATCACAAACCTCTGGGACCTAGTCGGGCCTACAGAGTAAGACACATGATCTGGGCCTGGCCCAGGCAGGCGTGAGAGTTATTGTTCTTAACCTGAGCCAGCCTGGAAGAAACAGGAGGTAAATTATGGCCCTGGGCTGTCTCTAGCCCACTACCTGTTTCTGTAAATACAGTTTCCTTACAACATAACCACACCTCTTGTTCTGGGGCTACCTATGCATGACAAGGGTGGAGTTGGGAATGTGCTTTGCAAAGCTTGAAGTCTTTGGCCTTTGTAGAAGAGTTTGATAAGTTCTCATTTTAAAAATCCCTCTCTCTGATAGAGAGGCCCTGAAGCTAGCTACAAGGATCACCGCTGTGGTTCACACCTAACTCCCATAAACAGGGGCTTCGGTGACAGGTCTTTTACCTGTCAATGGATCCGGAAGACCAGTAGAGCAGCCAGCTGGGCTAGGACACCCACAGAACAGGGACAGTGAAATGGCAGCTTTAAGCCTCTATACTCAAAAGAGACTTATTAGGTAGCAGCAGATAACTGGGTCCTACTTCCCAACACACACACACACACACACACACTCATACACACACATGCACACACACGTGCACACACACGCACACCCTCATACTCTGAGCATCCCTGATGCCAGGGGTCTCTAACTGGCTCCGCTGGTCTCTGACACGGTCAGAGTGCACCACAGCACAACATGTCAGCTCATTTTTCTAGAGAAATGCTGCCAGTCATCCTGAAACTGCCATCAACCGCAGACTTCTGTTTCCTTCACCTTGGATGTCCCCTTCCTCTCCGCAGCACTGTGACCACATTGTGTTCTGTGGGTTTGGCCTTTTTAGTGACTCTTACCACGAAGACGTACGAGGATGCTACGGTCCCCCAGGATGGAAAGTTCTTAGCCTTTGAGAAGCTGGCCGGCCACCTGGGAGTTCCTTCAGGTCGGCAGTACCTGGCTCTGGATTCCCAGGCTGTCTTTTTAAAGGAAAGTGGCATCGCGAACACAGATCCACCTTCCAGTTGTGTGGAGCAGTGTGAACCAAGGTCAGCAGCTCAGTGGTTTTTCTCATTGGAAAGCCGCAACTACATCATTCCTCTGGGGCAGCAAAAATCTGGACAAATTCTGTTCACATTTCCTCTGGCACAGTAGCAGGGCCTCAGGCCCTGTGCAGTGGGCGTTCCTAGGCATTCCTGTGGAGGCCACAGTTACTGGGATGCAGCCTTCTTCCATCAAGGGGTCCCTTCCCCCAAGTAAGGAACCCATGCCCTAGTGCCTGGAACCTGAGGTGTGTCATGTTAAATGGCAAAAAGGACCTTGCTGGTGTCATAGGACTGGAAACTTTATAATAGGGAACTTGCCAGTGTGTCCAATTTGATGTCAGACTACCATAGCAGGTCACACACACACACACAAATTCCCAGGAAAGGATGGAGCCTGGTCTGTTTCGCCTTCTTGGCCTTCTATACCAGAATGATGTAAGTTGGAGGAACTTGAGGGCAACAGCAGTGTGTGGCGCAGAGTTTGAGAAGCTGAAAAGGCCTAAATCAAGGTGCTAGCAGAGTTTACATCAGGAAATGCCACTCCCCGACTCCAGGAAATGCTTGTTGCTGTGTCCCCACTGGTGGGGAGAGGGGCAACTCCCTAAGGTCTCTTTCATAGGAACACAAAACCCATTAATGAGGTGCCACCAGTATGACCTTATGACCTCTCAAAGGCTTCCTAGCCACCAGGGTTAAGATCTCAACACACAAGCGCCCGGAGCCGTGGCTCAGCAGGTGAAGTGCTGGATCCCAGAGCATGAGGACCTGAGTTTGTATCCCCAGCACCACTGTGAAAAGCCAGGCGTGGCAGCTGAGTCTATAATCTTGGCACTAGGAAGTCAGAGGTAGTCAGACCCCTGGAACTCACTGCCAGCTAGTCTGGTCAAATGGATGAGCTCCAGTTTCAGTGAGAAATTCTGCATCAAAAACCAAGGTAGAGAGTATTTGAGGAGGACATTTGATACTGGTCTCTGGCCTCCACAGTAGGACACACTCTACCCCAACACACACACACACACACACACACACACACACACACACACACCCCACATGATGAACCCGGATACCAACCACATATAAGCATACAAATTTAAGCAAGCTACATTCAGCCCATAGCAGGGTTTCAGAGAACCTGGAAATGTGGCCATCTACCCTTTACAACAAGAGAAGCTGAGACCGGCCCAGCCTGCAATGGCAATGTGGAAAGCACCCTTGATTCTTGTGTTCATGAGGTTGTCTCCAAAGAGTAATGTGTAAGGAAACAAAATAGAGTGCTAGACAGGGTACCAGGCAAGGTAAGGTCATGCCCCTGAAATGTGCCCACCCACATTGATCTGCTTGCCACGTCATTCACTGTTCCAGAAGTTTCCATGCTATTCCGAGTATAAACATCCCATGACTGATGGGGTGGCTTGCCATTGTGTAAAGACTCAGCCCTCTTTTGCAGTCTGAGTGTTGACCCCTATGTCCTAGAGACGTTCATCAGACCACCAAAGACGATGTCAGAGTCACTCTGCTCTGCTCATGCCCAACCCCATGAAGAGGTCACATTTCTCCTCCCCTCTCCAAACCCCAATCTTGTTCTTCCATTTGCTCCCTGCCACACCTCTGTCACCTTCACTGCCCTCCAGCAGGCTCCGCTCCACAATGTGTGTGCTTTCCCAACCTTCTGTTGCCCCAAGAGCATGGGCAGGACACAGTACATGAGCAAAGCGAACAGAGCACTGGTCCCTCCTGCCTGGTGTGTTCCCTGGGGTCACCCGGCAAGCCTCACACCAAGAGGCCTCTCTTACTTAGCTTTTCCTTTGCTGCAACAAAGGACCAAAAAGCAAGTTGGGGAGGAAAGGGTTTATTTGGCTTATACTTCAGCGTTGCTGTTCATCACTGAAGGAAGTCAAGATAGGAACTCAAACAGAGCAGGATCCTGGAGGCAGCAGCTGATGCAGAAGCCACAGAGGGTACTGTTTACTGCCTTGCTTCTCCTGGCTTGCTCAGTCTTTTTTCTAGAACCCAGGACCACCACCCACCAAGGTCTGGGCCCTCCCCTATTGATCACTAATTGAGAAAATGCCTTACAGCTGGATCTCATGGAGGCATTTCCTCAACTGAGGCTCCCTCCTCTCTGATGACTCTAGTTTATGTCAAGCTGACACACAAAACCAGCCAGTATAAAGTCAATTTTTTCCACTTCTTCGGTGTGGGATAAAACCGGACTTGCTGAACATAGCGGACAATGAGGACTACTGAGAACTCAAGAACAATGGCAGTGGGTTTTTGATCCTACTGCACGTACTGACTTTGTGGGAGCCTAGGCAGTTTGGATGCTCACCTTACTAGACCTGGATGGAGGAGGGTGGTCCCTGGACTTCCCACTGGGCAGGGAACCCTGATAGCTCTATGGGCTGACAAGGGAGGGGAACTTGATTGGGGGAGGGGGAGAGAAATGGGAGGAGGTGGCGGGGAAGAGACAGAAATCTTTAATAAATAAATAAACGGAAAAAAGAAAAAAAAACCCAGCCAGTATAACTCACTCCTTGTCAGCTTGACACACAAACACATCACTATTAAGCTACAACCCTTCCTTTCTTATGCAACCCTAAGATCTCGTATTTAAAAACACAAATAAATTTAGAGCAAATTCAAACACATTAAAATAGCCAATCTCTTTTAAAAGCCAACATCTTTTACAATTCAAAGTCTCTCAACTGTGGGCTCCAGTAAAATTCTTTACTTTAAAAGGGAAGAATCAGGGCATGGTCACAATCAAATCAAAGCAAAACCAAATTTCGACAATCCAATGGCTGAGATCCACTTACCATCTTCTGAGCTCCTCCAAAGGGTCGGGTCACTTCTCCGGCTCTGCCCTCTGCAGCACACACGGCTGTCTTCTAGGCTCTGGCTGGCTCCAGTCCACCACAGCTGCTGTTCCTGGTGGTCATCCCATGGCACTGGCATCTTCAAAAGGCTAGGGTCTTCTGTTGCAACCGGGCTGCGCTTTCACCAATAGCCTCTCACAGGCTCTCTTCCTGGTGCCAAACCACATCTTCTTTTCATGACTCCTCAGTCCTGGGCTTTCATCTGTGACTGAGGCTGTACTTTTAGCAATGGCCTCTCCAGGCCTCTCAAAGTACCAATCCTCAGCTGCTCTCCATGACCCCGTCATGCCTTCAAAACCAGTATTACCTAGGTAACTCTTACATGTTACCAAGTCTAGCTGCCAGCATGAGGGACAACCTTGGCTGCCTCTGGAACACAGCTTTTCTGTGCTCTCAGGAAACACTTCCCAGATTTCACCTCGGTGATGCTGGTCTCTCAGTCACCGCTAATTTCTTAGCTCCAGCAAAGAAATGCTGAGGAAATGCCCAGCAAAGCAAAATTTCACTTCAGCAGTTCTGGTGTCTTGTTCATCACAGCTGAGTCTTCAGCCCCAGCTAACCAGAACCACAGGATCTTGATTCAAAATAACAAATGGCCCTGGTAGAGTCTTTAAAGTTCCCTCTAAAACTTCACAAGCCAGGCCTCCGTCCTCTGCACTGCCCTCAACATTCTTATCTTCCAAACCCCTAAAGAACATCCCACTGGAGCTCTTAATACTCGATGGCTCTCCTAACCCCAAGTTCCAAAGTCCTTCCACAGTCCTCCCCTAAACACGGTCATGTCTGTCACAGCAACACCTCCACTGTGCTGGTATCAGTTTGTCTTAGGGTTCCTATCGCTGCAGAAAACCACCAGGACAAAAAGTAAGTTGGGGAGGAAAGGGTTTATTTGGCTTACACTTCAGCATTGCTGTTCATCACTGAAGGAAGTCAGGACAGGAACTCAAACAGGGCAGGATCCTGGAGGTAGAAGCTCATGCAGAGATCACAGAGGGTGCTTACTACCTTGCTCCTCCTGGCTTACTCAACCTGCTTTCTTCTGGAACCCAGGACCACCACCCACCGTGGGTTGGGCCCTCCCCTATTGATCACTAATTGAGAAAATGCCTTACTTATAGCTGGATCTCATGGAGGCATTTCCTCAGCTGATGCTCCTTCCTCTCTGATGACCCTAGCTTGTGTCAAGTTGATACCCCAAACCAGCCAGTGCAAGGCTTAACACTGACCCTACTTTCCCATGGGCAGAGATAGAGCCTCCATGTAGGGAGTGACAAGGACTTTAGAAGCACATTGCTACAAAGTGTCTAAGCAGAGAGAGACCCTCACAGAGAACACTTTACACAGGAGCCCATTAAATACAGTGTGCTGCTTGTGGATTTGAAAATACCTTTCCAGCAAGCCCCTTCCTCTTAATACCAGCCCCTGCTCATCTTAGAGCAAGGCCCAAATCTGGCCACAGAGCAAGCCTGAGTCGGAATCCTTGTCACAACTTCCAGAAGCTTCTCAGAATTTCAGAGAATGTAGAGGAACATGCCCCCAAGTTCCTAGATTAAATAATGGAGCTTGAGCTGTGCAGCTCCCCAGAAAATGAGTTCCTGGCTGACTCTGGCAGGACACACAGGGCTCATGGTTGGGGAACTCAAGTAAAGAGCCCCCATGTAGATGAAGGTTCTCACCCCTACTGAACTGTGACACACACCCCAAGAATCCCTAAAAGCACCCGTATCTGAGATGATTCAGTGGATATAATGCCTGTCCTATACGCACAAGGACCTAAGTTAAAAAGTCCCGAAAGTCAGGGCATGGCTGCCCATATCTGTAATCTCAACACGGGGTGGGAGGGGGCTGTAGAAACAGGCCAATCCCTAGAACTCATTGGCAATGCAGCTGAATTAGCAAATTTCAGGTGCAGTGAGAGAACTTACCTCAGTAAACAGAGAAAGCGGGAAAACAATACAAGAAAGATATCAAGCACCTGCCTTGGGCCTCCACATGCATGTGAACTCACGTGCATGTGGGCACACATCCAGCCACGCTAACAAGTATACACCACGTGCTACACACAACAGTGACCACACACAAAGACTCCAAAGCTCCATCGGAAAGTTCCGGAATGACTGCCACTGGCACATCTGGCACTGCCAGATGACCACACAATGTACCTGCGCTGAAGATGACGGAAATGTGATCGCTGACAAAGCTGACGCGGGTATGGATTGCTTGGGCATCTTGTTAAAATGTGGATTCTGGTACAGGAAGTCTGGATAGGTAATGTTCTGAATTGTCAGAGACATCCTGTGATGGTGATCTGTAGGAAACAGCCTGTGTTCACAGATATGTCTTCCAAGATCTGTGCCACCTCTGCACCTGAACCTAAAGGGGGAAGAGAGAGAGAGAGAGAGAGAGAGAGAGAGAGAGAGAGAATGGTACTGGAAAACTGCACAAGAGGACAAAGTCCAGCAGCTCTGTCCATGCGGTGGCTATGGCTGCCCATC
The DNA here is from genome assembly GCF_018167655.1 of Microtus oregoni. Lineage (NCBI taxonomy): Eukaryota > Metazoa > Chordata > Mammalia > Rodentia > Cricetidae > Microtus > Microtus oregoni. Next base: position 53,383,387 of record NW_024543070.1, on the reverse strand, counting down.
TTCTATACTGATGGGGTGGCCCCACCATGGCACCAACAGGGATAAAAGTGTTGAAACCAGCGAAGGTGTAAGCCCAAGGCAATGATGCCCAGGGGCTTCTCCTCCACAGCAAAGCACCTGCCATCCACACCCATGTTAGTGATCCCCGTCACTTGTCACAGTCTAGAGGCCACCAGGTCGTTAAAAGAGAGACGTTCCCAAGGCTCTGCTGCCCCGAGACTCTGTAGGCACTGAGTGGTTGCTGGGGAGTGAGAGGCATTTTCTTCAGTGGTACAGTGTGTGTTAATGGCTGTGATAGTTGTTTAAACTCTACAGAGGTGCACTCTGAACTTTCAGAGAGACCTAACGCATGCCTCTCAGATTTTAACACGCACCCTTACCACTCAAGACTCAAGGATCAAGCAAGTCAAATACATACTCAGCCTCTGGAGGTCTGGAGAGGTCCAAATACTGCATCTCCAGCAAGCTTTTGGATGAAAATCCTTCTACTGGCCACAGGCCACACTCTAAGTGACTAGAAGGTAGGACAAAATTGCCTGAATTCTTGAAGGGGCCTGGAAAGTTGAGAGCTTGGGCTGGGAGCACAACTCAGGGAATGGAGTGCCTGTTGTGGAGATTCGTTACTGTCTCACTGCTGCAACCAGACACACGACAAAAGCCACAGTTTCAGAGCCCAGTCCCTTGTGACAGAAGCCATGGTGACAGGAGCATGAGGAGTCACAATGTGTCCACAGTCAGGGAGCACAGAGTCATGGAAATTGGTACCATGCTTTCTTCTTCTTACTCAGTCCAGGGCCCCAGTCCCTTGAACAGTGCTGCCCACATTTAGGTGAGTCTTCCCACATCCACTAACCTAACCTGAGTAATAGGCAATTCTAAACCCTATCAAACTGACAAAATTAACCACCACACCATGCAAACATGAGGGCCTAAGCTAGATCTCTAAAACCCATGTTAAGAAAAAAAAAAAAGGCTTGGTCCTCTGCTTTAGTGCCAGCACCAGAAAGTCAGCCCAGGAACATCTGCAAGCTCCAGTCCACTAAGAGATTTTGTCTCAAAAACAAAACAAAACAAAAAACCCAAGATACTGGTGCAAGTGGTGCATACTTTTAATCCCAGGACTAGGAGGCAGAGGTAGGTGGTATCTCTGTGAGTTGGGGGCCAGTCTGGTCTACATAATGAAACCCTATTTCAAAATAAACAAATAAATAAGCAAATGGCTGTCCTGAGAAACAACCTTCTCTGGGCTCTCTATGCACCTGCACCTATGTGTGCCCATCCACACTTGTGTGTTCACACATAGACACATACGTGCATGCACACACACATACACAGAGAGGCGGGGAGCTTATTCAGAACCAAAAGAAAAGATAAATAGATTGAGGATCCAGTAAAGTGGCTCCAAGGGTACAGGAGTTTATTGTTACGCCTAATGACCTGAAGACCTGAACTGATCCCTGGGACCCGCAAGGTTGGAAGAGGGAACTGACCCTTGCAAGTTGTCCTCTGCCTCCCCACGCCCATACCAGGGCACACAAACATGAGAGCATATACACAGAGATGCACATAATGAATTTTTGAAAATTAAATAACTCTCGTTTTCCTAGGAACCAGCAATAAAAATGGGAAGGGACAAAAATTTATGACGGAGATTATGTTTTCAAAGCCATGTATTCACTTCTTATCGCTCCATAACAAATAATAAACGTCTATTGCACATAACAAACCCTACTGCTTCAACAACACCCATGTGCTATCTTACAGTTCTGTGGGTCAGAAGTCCAAGAGGCTCAATTAGCTTCTTTGCCCAGAGTGCCACAAGGCCAAAGTCAAGAGCTTATATTTGGCTGCTCAGGGAGAAAAGTCACGTCCAGCGCCTTCACACTGATGGCTAGATTCGGGCCCTTAAATCCTTTTCTCACTGGCTGTGGGCCAGAGAGTGTTTTCAGTTCCCTAAGGTCATTCAGGGTCAGGTCCTTGCCTCATCTTCTCCTCAAAGCTAGCCACAGTTGTCCCCTTTCAAATCTCTCTTACGTCCCTCTCTGTTACCAGGCAGAAGAGACTCAGCTTTTGAAAGACTAATGGCAGGGACTGGAGAGATGATGGCTCAGTGTGCAAAGTACTTGCTGTGCAAGCATGAGGATCTGAGTTCAAATCCCCAGGACCACGTAAAGCTGAGTGTAGTGGTGCATATCTATAATCCCAATGTTCCTATAGCAAGAAGGGAGTCGGTGAAGAGAATGCTCAAAAGGTCATGGGCCAGCTAGCCTGGTGCACACAACAGTGAACAGCAAAGAAATTCTGTAGAAGATGAAGACAAAGAGGAGGACCAACATTCAAGGCTGTCCTCTGATCTTACATATGTAGTGTGGTGCCTGCATGGGGACGTTCAGACACATTAACACACACACATACACATATACACCGAGTGATTTTGTCCTCTGAGCTCATGCCTGTAGCATGGTGCCTGCATGGGCACACTCACGCACGCCAGCACACACATGCACATCCAATGATTTGTTCCATCTTCTGCAAACATTCAGAGCCAAACACCTAACAACCTCGTGGCACCTCATCCCAAACTGAAGGTCACAAAAAAGAAAAACCCAACCTGCAAAGTCTACTGCTTCACAAGGTAACAAAACGCCCCATCTGGATAGATATGGACCCAATACGAATGGCCCACCACGCAAGACCAAGTAGCTCCCCACTCAGCTATGATATAAACTGCTCCCGTCCCTCTCTGTTGCACTCACCCCTGCCCCCGGGCCAATAAATTCTCCCCCCTCATCTGCTGTGTCCTGGTCACGTGTTACTGCCCACGTCACCGGCCCTCCTTCCCTGAGCTGCCTCACGTGGCATGGCTAATTATCTGAGTTCCTCGGATGATCGCCCAGTTTTAGGCTCACTGGTGTCTTCCTTTGTTTTTTTCTATTGCTATGATGAACACTACAGTCCAAAGCAATTTGGGGAGAAGAGGGTTTACTTCAGCTTACACTTCCAGGTCACTTTGAATGAGGTCAGGGAGGAACTCAAAGCAGGAACTGGAGCAGAAACCATGGAGGAACACCGTTGACCAGTTCACCTCCAGCACCTGCTCAGCCACCTTTACTCACACAGCCCAGCAGCACCTGCCTGGGAATGGCACTGCCCACAGCATTCGGCCCTCCTACACCAATCAGCGATCAAGACCAAGCTGGGTAAACATGGCTGTAGGGTAATCCAGTCTAGACAATTCGTCCCTTACATTTCCCTCTTCCTCTGCGACTCTAGGTTGTGTCAAGTAGACAAGAAACTCTAACCAGGACGACTGGTAACAGCTTTAAATCTTCAAAATTTCTCAGTCCTGGGATTAACTCCAGGAGGCCCAGTGCCTAGGGGACAGTTTCGAACGCTGCCTGCCCTGGCTGGGATGGGAACCAGGAAAAAAAAAAGGCTATGTTCTCTTTTTATCTAATTTCCACATAGCACAGTTAGTTTGTGATTACTTCCTGATATGTGTATATACGTATGTATATATACTTTTTTTGGTTTTTATTTTTTTATTATTTGTTTGTTTTTTTAAAGATTTATTTATTTATTGGTATACAGTGTTTTGTCTGCATGTATGCCTGAAGGCCAGAAGAGGGCACCAGATCTCATTACAGATGGTTATGAACCACCATGTGGGTGCTGGGAATTGAACTCAGGACCTCTGGGAGAGCAGCCAGTGCTCTTAACCTCTGAGCCATCTCTCCAGCCCCTATACTTTTTATAGCTTATTATTTATTTATTATAAAAACTTGATTCTGGTGTAACCCAAGACACTTCACATTCACTATGTGGCTGTGGCTGGCCTTGAACTCCTGAACCTCTGTCTTTCCCTCTGCCTCCCTGTGCTGGCATCACAGGCCTGTGCCACCATACCTACAGATTTCATTTCTGTTTATTCCTGAGTAATATTCCTCTACATAGACATGCCAGGAAGTAATTATCTGTCTACCTCCTGGTGGGTGTGGAGGGCATTTCCAATCTGGGACTATTGGGAAGGAAGCAACTTTTGAGGATTCATCCACAGGTCTTCATATAAACATATGTTGTTTATTTTTGGCAAAGACCAAGGAGTGGAAAAACTGGGTCATCTAATAGATATGCACGCTCAGCTCTAAGAAGTTGCTGTGAATAGTTTTCTAGTGCCTGTAGCGTTTGTAGTCCCTCCAAGAGGCCTTGCTGCTGCTGGCGTGTATCCCCACCCCAGTGAAGTGCAGGGACAAGCTCACTGTAACTCTGTCTGCTGGTCCCGGGCGACTGGCAGCATCAGGCATCTCCTCTGTCTCTGCTGGCCATATACAGGTCTTCTTTGATGAATTGCCTGTTCAGATAATTTGTCCACTTGCAAATGGTCATGGCTTTTAATTTTGCGTTTTGTGCCCATTGCATACAGTGGCTGCAGGTGACTTGGCCAGACAACAGCACCGCTAACACTTGTACCATCCTTCCAATCCCTCTTTTGTGTTCTTAGTTGGTTCTTTTTAAAACATCATCTCCCTAGGGAGCCCAGGCAGGTCTGTTACTCCAGATCTGCAGCCACAGTATCCCAAGTGCTGCGTGAAATCGCAGGCTTGCACAAGACCACACACCCAACTTTTTTAAAAAAATATTTACTTCTATTTTTATGAGTATGAATGTTTTGCCTAATATATGATGGAGGAGGGTCATATGTCTACCTGTTGCTTTCATTGGTTCTCTCCTAGGAGTTTTCCAACTGTGATCATTATTTTGAGTGAATTTGAATTTGGTTGACACTCCCCCATACCCCCACTTTAGTTATTCAGTGGTGGGGAGGAGCTGATCTGGGGACCCTAGCTAGTTTCCACCCTCTGTCTGTGATGTCCAGGGACTCACATCCCCACCCTCCCATTCTCACAGCGTCATGTGATTACCATAATTTTGAAAGAAGCCTGCCATCGCGTGGTGCCAGCATCTTAAAATCGCTTTGCCTGATACCAACCTTTGGTTTTCACCAGTAACTGAGAATGAACTTCTCAGCGTCTACACAAAAGCTTGCTGAAATATTCTTCAGGTTTTCATGGGATCTTCCGTTTACTTTGAGAAGAACAGCCTATGTCTTTGTACTGTTTTGCCTTCCCACAAGTGAGAGTCAGAACACATTTCCCCAAAGTATACAGGCCTTTCGAGAAGCCTTCCATAGACAGCTTTGTCCTGTAGATTTCTCATACGTTCCCTTAAATATATGTTGAAACATTTCACTTGGGATTATTGTAATTGGAATTTTTCTCATTTTCTAATTATTTTCTGCTCATCTGTAAATATACAGTTAATTTTTATATCCTGAAAAACAAGCTAGTGGAGATTTGAGGTTTTCTATGTAAATAAATAATAACTATGTTTATTTAGAGAGCCTGGCTTCTTTTTCTGTGGGTGTTTGCCTTTTAGCCTTTTACAGCCTTTTTGTTGTTTTGATTTATTGTTGTAGCTAAATTCACAGTGTAATGATGATGGGGGGCTGGGGAATGGGGCCCTGGGGGCCTACTCTTGTTCCTGATCACAAACAGCTCCATATTTCAACAGGAAGTGTCTTGTTAGAGCTAGGTTGTCCATAGACACAACTGTCAGATGGAAGGGGCTCTTGCTTACTTTGCTGTAAAATCAGTACCACCATCATAGTGAGGCTAACTCTCCTCCTCTCTCACCAACCTGACAGGTAATTAGGGAAAATGCCTGTCAGCCAGAGTGGACTGTGTGCCAGCTGTGAGCCTGGCCGCTGCGGTGACGCCACTGTGTGGGCTTCTCGAGAAGCCCACTGAGACAAACCACGCGCTATGACAGAACTCTGAAAAGACTTCCAACTTTTGATGTCTGACAAAGGGAACTCTGCTTCCAGTTACTAACAGGGTAGGGAGGAAGCTCAGCAGGTGGCAGAGTGCTCACTTTAGATGCATAATCATCTGAATTCAATTCCCAGAACCAACGTTTTGCAAAAGCCAAGCATGGCGGCTCATGCTTGTAACCCCAGGGCTGGGAAGGTGGGGACAGGTGAATCTGGGGCTCTGATGGTCAGCGAGCATGGCCTACTCTCAAGCTTGAAATCAGTGGCAGACCTGCCTCAAAGATAAGGTGGGTGGCGCCCAAGGAACAACATCTCAGATTAACCTCTGTTCTCCATTTACAGACACACAGAAGTGTGTGCACACATGCATGCACACACATACAAACCACATACACACTTGTGCACACACAAATGCACACACAGAAAGAGGAGTCACACAGCTAGAAAGCAAACATTTGAAAATAATTACCAAGCTAAATCTAACTTTAAAAATAAGAAAAATGAATAAAATTGTAACCGATCAAGAAAAGTAGCAACAGACCACAGAGAGAAACCTCAGGAGTCAGGGACCAGTTCTAAATTCAGATGTCACAGATATTACGGATGATAAGCTCATTTTTTATTGTGCTAATCAATCTGGCAACTTAATAAAAGCAGCCAGTTCCCAGCAGGGTGTAATTTCCAAAGATGATACAGGACGGAAAGGAACGTCTGAAGATCGCCCTGTTCCGCACAGGAGGGGAATCTGTTGCCATAAGCCTTCTAGCCAAGGGGACTGCAGCCCCAGAGTTTTTCACAAGAACTCCACCAAATCTTAAAAGAAGCTGTGAAGCCATCAGGATACAAACTGTTCCAGGAAGCGAGACACACAACTCGGCCCACTGTTTTATGGGATCAGCTTAACCTCACACCGAAACAGAACAACACATGGCCAGACAAGCAGACCTTGCCAGAACCTCCACTAATGGGTTAACACTCTCCCAAGAGCCTGGAGCATTCCGTCCAGCAGCTACCACACTGGACAGACTCACCCAAGCCAGCGGGAATGGACAACTGAGACTGCCAGCTCCTTCGGGACAAACTTCATTCCATGCTGTGTTTCAAGAGCCTGCCGCATTTGTTGGCGAATTCATTTTTTTTTTTTCAGAAAGAAAGCAAAAATAAATAAACTAAACTAAACCAGGGTAAAATGAACCTAGAAAAATCAAATTGCTTGTTTGGCAGAAACCCAGAGGCAATAACTAAGATCTGGGAGAAACGGTTTTGGGGGAGGAATCTGTGGAAGGGATCAGAGAGAAAGAAATGGGGCCCCAGTCACTTGCCCTGGTGTGGTGGGAGGACCTTGCACCGGCGAACACGGAGACTCCGAGGAAGGCCTTGCCCTGTGCGTTTCAACAGAAGCTCTCCTCAGAGACCTTCCTGTTCAGAGTCTCTGTGGTATTGAATATCTTTAATGACTAAGAATCAGGGATCCAGGTGAGAATGCAGTTCAGTGGTAGACTTCCCAGGAGGCAGGAGGTGCTAGGTTCAAATCATAGCACCAAGAGTCAGGGGAGCGGGAGGAGGGAAGGAAGGAAGGATAAATCAGTGTATTACCCAATGATAGAACAATATATTACCCAAGGATAGATCAGTGTATTACCCAAGGATAGATCAGTGTATTGCCCAAGGATAGATCAGTGTATTGCCCAAGGATAGATCAGTGTATTACCCAGAGAATATGGGGACATTTCCAGGGCACCTGGTGCCCAGGGTCCCTGAAAATCTTTAGTAGAACCCTTCACTCTCAGCACACGACACCTGTTAGAACAGCACAGACAGGCCTTGGTGGCTCAGGCACAGGGTGAGAGGCACACACAGAGAGAAAGGCTGGCAGTTTGACAGTCTCGGCTGTTTAGAGGAAGAGGGCAATGGCTGCTGATGTCTAGAATGTGATCGACCTAGAGAGCATGTTGTGCGGGCAGGCAGCCTGTGCCAGGGTGGCCTGCACACCTGACACCTGCAAGCAGACCCGGACACTGTTGTAGAGAGAAGTTGAGAGACACACTCAGAACACAGAAGCAACTGGACATTCCTGCTGCATCAAAGTGGCGGCAGAATTTTGGTAAAATCTGTGTCTATTGTGGTACGCAAAAGGCAGATGGTGAGAAAGGCAAAGGAAAAAGGGAAGAAGGAGGAGGAGAAGAGCCAGAGGGGAAGACTAGAAAAAATAGTTCTTCCGTGTCAATGTAGCACAGTCCCAGCACAGCAGGTTCATAGTGAACCTCAGGTTTAGCATCTTCGAATGTGTTTTTGTTTTGTGTTATTTTTAACTTTTCTCTTTTCTTCTTTTCTTTCTTTCTTTCTTTCTTTTTTTTTTAGACAGTTTCATTACTTTGCCCAACTCCTGCACTTAAGCAATTCCCCTGCCACAGCCTCTACTCCTGCCATCTGTAGCTGGGGTTGTAGCTGTATACCACTTCTCCCGACAGTGACCAGCACTGGACTGCACAGTGTAATTGGGAACAGAGCTTGTAGCTCAGTCCAGGATGCAAGAAACCCTGGGTAAAATCCTCAGCACCAAATAAACCAGGTGTGGTGGTGCACATCTGTAATCCCAGCACTCAGGAGGCAGAAGGAGCAGAGGTGGTGCACATCTGTAATCCCAGCACTCAGGAGGCAGAAGGAATAGAGGTGGTGCACATCTGTAATCCCAGCGCTCAGGAGGCAGAAGGAATAGAGGTGGTGCACATCTGTAATCCCAGCGCTCACGAGGCAGGCGGAAGGAGCAGAGGCACAAGGGACATATCTCTGCTCAGATCTCACCAGCCTTCCTGAAACATTTTTCTTTTCTGAGTCAGCCTGAAGCTAGGCCTTTATGTGGTTATTCATAGGTGCAAACCAGAAATGATCTCTTTAGAGCTACTGGGAGCCCCAGCATCCAGCGGTCACGTACTCACAGTGATGGATTAATTCCTGTTTCCTTTAGAGGTAACAGGCTGTAAGCTACCTTGAACCATTATTGCCATTGCTCTGGACCACACCGATGCCACCGTCCCTTCCTTGGCAAAGAAAATTAAAACCCGGTGACCTTCCACATTGGGTGTGATTTCACAGTAAGACCCTCCCGTGGCCAGTCATGCATGTCTCTGAAGCTGTGTGGGCTGAGAGATGAGTCTGGTTGTTACTGGACTTGTTCAGGTCAGCACCTGGGCCCTGCCAGTCCTAACAACACAGGCTCTGCCATTAGTCCTTAATGTGCCAACTCAAGAGATTGGTAACAGTGCAAAGTGGGGGCAGGAGATGTAGTCACTGAGGCGACACTGGGAAGAGGAACGAAGGTATTTCCATGACAACTCCCCTGCCTCCTGGTTCATCTTCAGGGTCCTGGCAGGAGGGTTTAAATAGAAGGCAGGAGCTGTGCATAGCTTCGCAGTCCTGATCTAAGTATGAACCTGTCCACCTTCATTGCCCAGTCTGTCCTGCATGGTGCTTAGAATTGTGGGCTGTCTTTCCAGGAGCCAAGTTCCTCTGGCTAGCACCAGGCCTGTCTTTTCCTTCCTCCAGTAGGAGATGCCTGGGGAGATTCCAGTTCCTTGGGGACATCATGTTAGGAGTTTGATAGCTCAGAGAGGAATTCAAATCTATCTGGTTTAGAAAATCTCCCGTTCCTGTTGGTGGCTATTTAGCTGGGTGGATTTGGGGATGGGCGAGCTTAGCTCAGACATGAGAAAGTCCCACTGACTAGGTCTCAAGAGGGTGTGAACTTCAAGATGAGGAGCCATCCACCAGCTCAGGACAACCACAGTCAGCGGGGGGGGGGGGGGGGTGTTGGCGGTGGCTGCTTCTGTCTGGACAGCTCTAGAAACTCTTAACCCATCCCATTCCATTCTGTCCACAGTGCCCTGTGCTCATCAGCCTGGGCCACTGGTGCCTGTGACAGAGCAGGGCAAGCTGTCCAGGGAGTGAACTGTGAAGGGGCCAGCAATGTGGGCATGAATTCACGGGCACCCAGAGGTACAGTCAGTCCCCCTGCCACCTCCCTCTCCCCAGCAAGCTGGCTACATTGCACATGTGCATTCACAGGCAGCCAGAAGAGCAGCCACTCTGCTTTCCCACTGAGTCTGCCATTTGCCTCTGCTTGGTACTCAGCCATAGTATAGGGGTGGTTGCTAAGGCAAGCCAGCCCACAGAGGACCTTGCCTGTGGGTGACAAGGGTACCTTGTATGTGTCCCAGCAGTTTTGGACTCTTTCCAAGGCTGACAGCCATCTGAGATTAACTTAGGGCTATTCCAGAGCTACCCTGAAGTCAACATTACCTCTATAAAGTGACTCAGATCAGTCAAGCATGTACGAGTGTAAGACAAGCCACCAAGTGGGGACAAGTGGCCACAAGGCAGCTCTTTGGAGCACCTCATACTCCCCACTGCCCTCTGGGCTTTGTCCCTTCCTCCAAAGCAGGGAACCTTCATGACTCAGAGCAGTGCTCTGACACCAGGCAGGGAGTGTGGCCCCTGAAGGATAGCAGCTGGGAAAGACAGGGGCAAGAAGAGCCAGTAAGGTGATTGGACTCACGCTTCTCAAGGGATCATGAGCGAGAACCCTTAGGGCAGACGAATGGCAAATGAGGAAGGAGAAAGAGGGCAAATTAGAGGACCAGAAGCCCAGACCATGGCATGAGAGGTTTCTGACGTGGTGTTCACGAGGGACACAGAGATGGACTACTGTGGGGAAAGGTCTCTTAGAGGAGTTTCAACACCGTGGAGACATAAACAGCATGGCAGGGACTCTGAGAAGTGTTCAGGCCCAGTGCCAGAGACAGACGGTGTGGTGGGGGTCTCTGAAGCAAAGTCACGCCCTAGCAGGGCTGAAGTCCCTTATGTTAGGTCTCCGAGGAAGGGGGGTGGTTTCACCACAAGGTTCTGCAGCCAGGCTCTCTGATTCCCAGGCAGGAGGCAAGGAAAGGGGTGGGAGCAGTATGTGTGCCCATCAATACCACCATGGGCCGTCGGTTTGCTAGAGAGTGCCAGACTGTGTCTGTAGGGGGCCTGCTTGTATCCGTGACTGGGGGAAGGTGCTGTGGCCCACACAGCAGTCAGGTCTGGATTCTACCATTACCATTCCACCTACAGAGGAGCCCAGAAAGACAGGGCCATGCTGGGAGTTGCCATTCTCCTGGCTTCTGTTTTACTCCAACCTCTGTCCACTCATACTATCTCCCTCCCAGGTCACATCCACCCAGCTGGTCTTTCTCCTCCTAGTTGCATTGGTAACCCAGCCCCACCATACTGCCTACCCAGCCTCTGTGTCCTACAAAAGCCATGGTCAGGCGCTCCCTTCCCTGGTGGAAAAAGCCTGCACATATCCCAGCTGAGCCAGCCTGGTGCCATTGGTTCCCACTGCTGCAGAGAGCATCCGGGGTAACTAAGACAAGCTGGGTCTCATTAGATAAGCCAGGTGGCTTGGAGAAGCCACAGAGGCCTTCTCCTACTCCCCTGGAATTGGAGTTACATATGATTGTAAACTGCCACGTGGGTGTTGGGAATGGGACCTTGGCTTCTGGAGAGCAGTCAGTGCTTTGACCCATAGTGAGCCATCTCACCAACACCATCAATGAATAAGTCAACTTTGAAGAACGTAAAACATAGACCGATGGGGTGACATCAAGCCAAGAAGTTCTTGGACCACAAAGGAAAGGATGGGGGTACAAAGTCAGCCCACAGAGTGAGAGGGAATACTTGCCAGCTACTCATCCAGGGAGGGACTGGGGATGAGGATGTACAGGGCACTCATACCTGGGAGTGCTGCCAGCCGTGAGCTGAGTAGGGACAGCAGCCCCTGAAACCTCATGCCTGTCTATCACTGCCCCAAGGGCATGCCTCAATCTCCAGCGCAGGGCACTCTTGTGGGACACCTTGTCCTGCATCAGCATGTCAGACATGAGTCTGAATCCTTGGTCATTCAGGCACGATCCCAGCCTCTGCACATGACCACTGCCAGGCTGAGGGGACAGAGACACATATGACTTGGCATCACTTACTGCTATTTAGAATACGGTCTTGAGACCTTGACGACTTGCTTTTCCTTGGCTATGCTATCCCAGTTAGAGCACAATCATACAGGGGCAGTCTAGGGATCCTTGGATCCAAGGATGATCTTGGAGGAAGCAGGCGGGTGTGTGGTGGGTCTGAGCTAGGGACACAGCTTCCAGTACTGATGTAAGTACTTGTCCCTCAAATCCCATCTCCCCATCTACATAAAAAGCCCCGGCTCTTTGGAGGCACTGTCTGCTGGTCCTGTCCTGCGGCTCTATGATCATGAGGAATGAGGGCCATTACCATAGACTCATCTGCCTGCCAGTTAATTCTATGTGGCCTCCATCAGAGCCCTGGGTGGGGCCCTGGTGGGGAACTCAAGTCTTCAGGCCTACCCCAGAGCTTTTGTAGAGCAACCTGCACTCCTACCCCACCCCCACTGATAGACAAGGCTTGATGGGGACAATCTATCACACAAGCAAGAGATTTTTCAGTATCTGTTTACAGATAGAATATTAAAGCTGAAAGACCTGAATTCAGCATAGGTGGGTGTCTAATAAACAGTTTGGGAATGAAAGACTTAATACTTAATTATTTGAATTATAGACGACTTCAAAAATGTTGGGCTGGAGAGATGGCTCGGTAGACAAAGTACTTGCTCTTCAAACATAACAACCAAAACTCATTCAGGTCCCCAGAACCCATGTAAATGCCAAATTGGTATGGCAATTGCTTTAAGTCTAATGTTCAGAAAGTGGAGACAAGGGAATTCTTGAAGCAAGTTGGCCAGCTAGACTAGCCAAATCAGCAAACTCCTGATTTAGTCTAGAAACCCCCACTACAATGAATGAGGAAAGAATGAGCAAGAAGACTCTAAACATCACCGCTAGGCCCTAATGCATACATACACATGCAAACATGCACATACACACACGCACACACACATACCACATATACACATACACATGGAAAGATATTATAGTTTAGGGTTTGGGGATTCAGCTCACGGGTAACATGATTCCACAGTAGTGTTAGGTCCTGGATTTGAATCCTAGCATCACACACAGAAAGAAAATACTTCAGCATGGAACAATATTATAGGTTCAATTTCAAAACTCTTTTCTTTTTTTTTAATTGATTTTTATTGAGCTCTACATTTTCTCCTGCTCCCCTCCCTGCTTCTCCCCTCCCCCCTTCACAAAACTCCTTTCTTACTTACCTAAGCATACAGATTCAGTAAGTTACACATTTGAGCAAACTAAGAATTGTGGGCATATGGGGCTTATTTTTGGTTTGGTTGACTTTGGTTGGGTGGTTTGGGGTCAGAAGAAAACAGGTTGACTACAAGAAAAAGTATAAAGACCAACAAATACATTGTCACTGTTCACACGGTGCTTACACGTCTCACAAGAGAAATTAGACATCTTTGCATAAATAATAATTATGAAAGTGCACATTAAAACAAGAGAGCATCATCAAGGGTCAGCTGGTAGACTCGAGCGTGGCATCTGCTCCTGCTCTGGGGACAGAGGTGTTCCCAGTAGGCATGCAAGCCAGCACGAGATCCAGAGTGCAATCGAAAATCAAAACTGCTTACCCAAGACTGCCAGCCCGGGGCCAAGGAGTGAGAGCGAAGTCTGTGTGTGATGCTAGGATGTCCATCGGACCAGCAAGTTCTGGGAAGCCGTGGGCAGACGAGTAGCTCCTAACTGGGGGAGTATTCATGACATGCTAAGGTGTGGCCTCTACAGAGAATACACTGCTATGTTTATTCACAGGCATTACGTGTGTATGTGTGCGCGCAGATGTGCAAGCATAGAGAGGGCTCCGCACTACCTGCCCTGGTGGTGGGGGTATTGGCAGATGGAGACCCATCTGGCCAGAACACCAGGCAGCTAGCATATGCAGATGTGTCTAATCCTCATGACATCCACCTCGTTGACCAGGAAACTGAGGCAGTTTTGGCCAAGTGACCCATTTGACTCCAAAGCTTTTCAACAATGCCTACAGCTCATGGTCAGAACTACTTATCCGATCCTGCTGGCAGATTTAAAATACTGAGGGCTAGGAGGACAGGTGTGGCTTAAGCCAGTGATCCCAGCATGTGGAAGGTGGAGTCTGAAGCCAACCTGGACTGCACACGGAGCTCTAGCCAAGGCTGAGCTAGCTACTCGTGAACCTATCGTGGAACATGAGATTACGAAGAGCAGCACAAAGGCTGGGGAGGTCAGTTAGTCAATAAAGTGCTTGCCTTGCAAGCAGGCGGACCTGAGTCTGAACCTACAAACAGAGCCACTGTAGTGTGCCATGCAGTGTAATCCCAGCACTGGGGAAGGAAGGGCATTCTTGGGATTCACCAGCCAGCCAATTTAAGCTACTTGGTGAGCCCCAAGGCCGGCAAGTTTCCTTGTCTCCAAAAACAAGGTGGGTGGCTCTCAAGGCAAGACAATTGGATTGACCCCACAATGTGTGTGCATGTGCATGTGCACGCACGCACGCGCATACACACACACACACACACACACACACACACACACACAGCAGGAAGGGAAGCACATGGCCAAACATTTTAAGTGAAGGGATTCTAGGCATTCATTTGCTTTCTTTTTTTGTATTTCTTCTTTTTAAAGCAGTTTTATACTGAAGTTTCTAGTGCAATGATCAAAACCAGTCACGTCTCTTCCTTCTTGAGAACGCAGCAAACCTTGGGCTTTCTCCTTTCTGTCCAGGTGAGGCAATGCCTATGGGCTCCGTGAAGAGGCATGGTGCCTGTGACAGTGTAGTTACACAATCAGCACGCTTCTCAGGAACTGCTGTGCACCTGAGCTCCTGATGCAATCCCTGGATCCCAGAGCCATCAAACACGACTTCAGAAAATAAAAGGGGTACACCCAGCCCACACCCTGATGCCGTAATCCATCATTAATTAGGGGAAAGAAAGAGAGAGCTGTCTGGTTTTATGATCTCAGCTTTTCCACCTAGAGAATGAGCCCTAAGGATTCCACGCAGCTCTCTGCCAGCGCTGATTCGATCACAAGGGACTACAGACAGCTTCTTGGCTCTCATGCTCCTAAACCAGCAGCAGTGTCAGAGGTTAGACCAGAGTACCTGCTCGTTCAGTCCATTCTTTTAGTTTCAGATGTCTTGTTTAGTGGAGGGGGTGCACACCGATGCCGGTTTGGGGACGCATTTGTAGTCTGTTGCTCTCCATCTTTTCCCTTAAAGACAGGGTCTCTCATTGGATCGGAAGCCTTGGCAAGCCTGGCAGATTCTTCCTATCTCCACCCTACCCCCTGCAATGCCACCCTGCCCCACAGCTATGCCAGACTCTGTGGGTGCTGGGAATTTGAACTCAGCTCCTCATTCTCAAGAGCATGTGCTTTTACCCACAGAGTCTTCTCCACAACCCCTGCCTGCGCGTTTAATTAGACACACTACTTCCAGAAATGAATAATTAATGTACATTCCTTTTAGCGTGTGTGTGTGTGCCTGCATCTGTGCACACGAGTGTGTGCTTGTGTGTGTGTGGTGGAAAGTGTGTGCATACGTGTGGGGGTCAGAGGGCAGCCGTGAGTGTGGCTCCTCAGGGGCCACTCACCTTGTTTTTGGAGACGGGGTTATCCGATAACCCGGAACAGGCCAAATACGCTAGGCTGGCCTGCCAGCAGGCTCTAGGAGCCCCTCCCCTGCCTTCTCTGCCTTCCCTGCCTTCTCTGCCTTCTCAGGCCTGGTATCACAAGCATGCACTAGTAGGCCTGGCTTTCTCTGTGGGTTCTGGAGATTTAAAACTCAGGTCTTCATGCTTTTTCATGGCAAGCATTTTACTGAGTAAGCTAGCTCCCCAGCCTGGATTTCTTTACTTTTAAATTTAACTTAGTAATTAATGTTTTTTGAGGAAAGGTCTCACTGTGCCCTTGCTCTCGAATGTCAGAGCCAAAGGTGCTCCTTCCGGTTCAGTCCCCTGAGTAGCTCAGGCAGGACATGCCGGAATCATAGTTGTATGCAATTTTCTGCCTAGGGAACCTAGCTTGGTGGAGGCCTGGCCTCCTATCCTCCGGGAGGTTAACTTGATTGGGCTGAAAGACACTTAGCGGACTAGTAAAATTTACCCCCATGTTGTCTCTGAGGGTGTTCCCAGGATGAACAGATCTAATCAAGGGCTCAATAGTGGGCTTCAAAATTGGACCAGACAATCAGGAAGTGGTTGAGCAGTGGAGAGTGGGGATTGCTTGGAGAAACAGGTCGCTGGGGGCTGCTCTTTGAGGCTCTTTCTTGTCCTAGTTCTTGGCTGTTGCTGGTCCATTCTGTGTTGGGGCCACCATGATGTGAGCAGCTCTGCTCTACGACACCCAGTCCTCCATGCTGGTGACACCTCTGATACCATGAACCCAAACACATTTTCCTGTCTTAAACTGCACAGTGTCCAGTAGCTTGTCACAGTGATGATAAAACTGACTTCTATACCCCTTAGGCTCTAGCACAATCTGCACCTTTCAGAAAGATGCTGACTGGGTGAGTGTCTCTGGGGATGACCCCACCTCAGCAGCTGGCTCAAGGTGTTGAACTGTATGAGGTCACCAGCAGCCACAGACCTGCACGGAGGAGTTGCCTTTATTTAGGAACTGCCTACACAAGCTCTGAGAAATGGGGTGCCCTAGGAAACTCCCCAGGGCCGAGAGGTGGGAGGAGGATATTGAGTCTTAAGCAAGAAAAAAGAGGATAAACCACCCACTCTTCCCAGAAAGCGCAAGGCAGGAGTGTGGAGTGAGCGAAGGGCAGGGAGGCCCAATGGTCAAGAGTGGGTGTGGGGCTTGGGTCTCCACTGATGCCCCGATGCCTAAGAACCCGGAGGAACCAGGACAGATGAAAACCTGAACAAACCCAGCAGGAGTCCATGATGACCTCTAGACGGCAGCTGGACCCTGGAAGATCGATTTCACTCCTCTGGAGGCTCAAGAGCATGGCGTGCTAGGGCTCCAGCCTCAGACAAAGTCCTAGGCTACATCTTCACGGGGCAGGACAGGGAGGGGCCGGGACTGGGTTTCATGTCCTCAGCCAATGCCACACACAACAGAGAAGGCTCACACATACAGACCCACCTGATCCAAGCGACTGGACACTGAACCACTGGGGGCGTGGAGAACTGTGGGTAAGGGTCTGCCATTACTTCAGATGAAGACCAGAACTGCCGATTGCTGACTCTGCCTTGATCTTGGCCAGTGACTCAAATAACAGTTCTCTGTAGGGACACCCATCCCCAGGACGGAGTAGACCTGAGGTGGATGCACCCTGAGAATTAGCTAATGACAGAAGGACTTACCGCAGTGGTTCTCAACGTGTGGTTGTGACCCCTAAAGACTACCGGAAAACACAGATATTTACATCATGATTCATAACAGTAGCAAAGAAAATTATTTTATGTGGGGGGATCACCACAACGTGATGAATTGTAGTGAAGGGCCGCGGTCTTAGAAAGACTGAGAATGGTTGGTTTGCCTTGCTGCAAACCAATGTGTTTTTACAGGCTACCAGACAGCCACCACACTGTGTCCAGACATGTCCCACTTAAACCTCACGAGCTCAGAATAATCCTCTCCCTCACAGTTTTGACCAATGCCATGTGGAAGATACAAACTTCTGGGCCTTTTGAGTCAGAGCTTCAACATTCTTCCTCATGTTTTTAGGATCCAGACCACATGGAAGAGAGAGAGAAGAGTATATAAGGAAAAGGAGGTGTGAAGGAAGGAAGTCATTTTGGATGTCCCTCCAGAGAGGTCAGGGGGTAAATGCGGCCAGAGATAACTCTGCTCACAAGAACCAGAGAAGAATAACTGCCCATTTCATTCACACCTCACCGAACAACCCAGCTGAGGGTTGCCCGCCCTGTATACTCTATAGAATACCATAGAGTGTACCACAGTGATGGCACACTCGTGCCGTGAAACACGATGCTTCTGTTGATATAACAAAATACTTGGTCCAGACACGGACAAATTATTTTTCCATGGCTGGAAAATGTTGGTTTATTTTTAAAGAGGTTTGTTTAATGTACAGTTTTAGGGATGGAGAGCCCAGGCAGTATGGTGGCAGCTCTGGGGGGTCCCCCGGCTGCATTCACCTCTGTTAGACTGGCTGGCTACACAGAAGGACCATATGCAGGAGGCATCACACAGGAAGACAGAACGTGAAGAGCAACCAGGTACCGTCCTTTATAACCACAAGCTCTCGAGAGGACAGACTTGGGATCCCTAGCCCCTCTCCCACACTGTGCTCCCATGGTGCTCCCAGTGACACACTGTCTCCTACCAGGCCTCACATCTTAAAGAGTGCTATGGCTTTTAACACCAACACCTGGGGACATATGAACTCTTAGGAGACATTCAAACCATCAAACCAGCATATCCAAGCCATAGCCTGTAGTCTACATGCATCCCAGAAGAGCTATGAATGCAGCCCATGTATGTGCTGTGGATGAGAATGTCATGCCACAATGTTAAAAAAACCCAAAACAGTTTGTGTTACTCCCCCCTCCCCCCCCCCCCGCCAATCCTCTCTCCACTGCCACACTATTTCTTAAGAGTCACATTCCTGAGGCAGGTCACCATCTCCTGTCCCAGTCTGGCCCCTAAGTTATGGCCTTTTTCAGGATCAAAGGCCATTACAGCATCATTGGTCTGTCCACTGTGCTTTTCGGGTATTGTGTCCTTATTCCTTTTTTTTTTTTTCTTCTAAGGAGAGCATATGTGTAGTCTATATTTGTTGAGTGTCCTTTGATAAACTGCTCTAAAATATTTAAGGGCCTTGTATTCCATGATTTGCTTTAAGCCTGAGGTCACAAACACAAGCAGGAGGTGGACACTGAAGTCCTTAGGGACGGAAAGAACCCGGGGAACCCTTAGCTTTCCAGGAACCAGGGGGCTCTTCTCGGTAGTTCCTGGGGCTAGAAGCCATCTACGGATTCGGTCCCCACTCATTGGAAAAGCCCTCCTGGTGGAGAGCACCCACCTCCCACATCAGCGCTGTTCAGAAACAGCTTCACTTCAAGTGATCCAGCAACCAACATAAAATTGTCAGATAGCCGGACAGTTTCCTGTGAAGAAAAAGGCAAGCGCCACCACACGTTCCGGCCTGACAGTCACTGAGGGCGTCTGCTAGATGCAGTCCCCACTGCCAACGAGGTCCTCAATGGCTCTGCTCCGTGAAGCTGGTGGCCTCTGAGACGCTGGCCCTTTGGAGACCCATCCAGTCCCTGGCCTCTGCTTCCCTTCTGTCCCCAGAGATGTCACTCTGGCCAGACCAGGAGTGTGTGCCTGTGCACGTCACACACACGGCCTTTCCTTTCCTTTAATAGAACATGGGTGGGGTGGGCATAAAACAGGGAAAGAAGCCAAAGTCACAGTGGAGCAGAATCTTGTGTCCTGTAGGAGAGCCGTCTGCTTTGGGGAGGCACGGGCAGGAGCTGCCAGGGCTTGCTCCACAAACACTGAGTACATTCTCTGGGGACAGGGACATGACTCAGTTTAGGAACCTACAGCCACTCAACTCACTTCCAGTTTAAGGAGGCCTGGGCCACCCTCTTTCCTTTGAGAGCACAAGCCACCTGGGAACTTGGGTGGGTAGGCAGCCGGGATGGTCAATCTAGTCTCCAAAGGGAGCCAGATCTCCATGCAGGGAGGTGCCATCCTTGAGTCCCATATTGAAGAGGCCCCTCGCCAAGAGGAGATCAGGACTCAGGGTCTCCTGAGTGTCACAGCCCCCTCGTCATGCTGAGGTTGTTACACAGAAAACACTGTAGATGCGTCAGGCCAAGGACCTCTGTTCCTGACATCACACTCACAGCGGCAAAGCCTGTGTCAGGGTCAGGTGTCTCAAGGTGTTGCTGGGGAACTGGTTCTACCATGTCTGGGGTATAAACATCCTCAGATGCTGCCTTCTTGCAGGCCTGGCCTGTGAGAGCCTCCCGAAGACCTTAACTCGTGTGCAGATGGCCTGTAACACTTCAAAAGGTATCAATGCTGAGCTACTAGGTGCCCTACTGTATCTCAGAAAGACACGACAGGACAAAAATCTACAGCGTTACTACAGCTAGAATTGTTTCCAAGCCCAGAGTGACTGGATCCCAGGATCTGAAGGGTGGATTCTACCTTGCAGAGAAAGCTGAGACCTTCATGCATTCCCTCCAAACCCAGCGCACTAAGCTATGGTCATTCAATGTACTGAACTCACTCACTTGGGGTCCCACCCACTGGGCTGACATCACCTCTCAATTCAGTGTCCCCCAACATGTCCAAATCCATGTCGACCTCTCCCCATCAAAGGCCCCTAAGGCTGGGCTAGCTGAGTGGAGGCTCCAGATCTCACGTCACACCTGAGTCCAGTGGACTGGCTCCTTGCCCATCCTCCCTTGGGCCAGATGCTTAGCCTGGCTCACTCACAGTGGCAAACAGTTGCTCCCTGGTATTTGGCAGGGCCGGTCTCCACAACTGAGTGTCTCTAGAACAGATGGTAATTTGTTGACACTCAAAGACGTAAGGGGACTCAATTACAGTCCCACTAAAAAAAGCTTTCTCTAAAATAAGAAAGTACACAGATTCCTCAATGTGTGGAAATCGCTGACAGCTTTGTCCCCCCCCCCCCCCACAGGAGTAAAAAAGAAGCTGACAGCTTATTTTTGCAGGCTCTGCTCATTCAAGTCTATTTTAAGATAATTTTCCTAAGTCAGTACACCAGAATAGCACTCGGTTTGAAAAATCACCATCTGTTGGGAGCACAGGGCAGGGTCTCAAAGGGTCTGGGCTAACATGTCTGACCTTCACAGGGCATTTGTCCCCTGGACAAGAACAAGAAGGTGTTTGGGGGCTCCAAAATTAGTGTTGAAAGAATGTGCTAGAACACGGCATCAAAAAATTGTCATTAACTATTGATATAGGGTATTTATAAACACACACACACACATACACACACACACACACACACACACACGCCCTTGACCTTTTAAAAAGCTGTTCAAACAACCCCTTGTATTTAAATAGTTTTCTTGTAAAAAGGCCATCCAACCTTATCTGGGTTGTTCAGATAAAAAATCGCCTATGGAAAAGAAAGCCTCCTCAGAATGCTATAAAAAGGCCCTTGCTCCACTCTTTTTTCCGGTGACCAGGGCCCCTCCCTCCCTCTGGCCTCTGTGGTGACTCATGTTCTTCTCTGGAAGGCAGCAGGGCCCGAAACACAGCAGGAGGGCAGCGATTTGACTTATGAGTAACATTAGAAGAATCGCTCTGTCCCCCCTGCAAGGTGGGGACTCTCTCGGGCTGGGCACAGGCAGCATGGGGGAAGGAGGGTAGGGTAGCCGTGCGAGCACTTGGTGCCTGGCAAGTCTGCCTACCTGGCCGCAGGTCTAGGTCATTTTTAGCCTTCTCTAAACTTAGCTCCATCCACCCTCTTGAATAATCTGCATGCAAAATGCCATGTTTTTCCTGTGGGTTAGAATGCTAATACACACAAGAGTGTATATTAAATTGCTAACGATGGACATTTATTGCTTTACAGTCCCTGTGAGTGGCTCCTCAAGCAGCAAGGACATGGAAACCTTTCCAGAAGGAGCCTCTGGAAACCCTTGGCACCTCGCAGTGGCATAGGGCCTTCTCAGCAGAAGCCCTCCTGTGTGTCCTGAGGTTCCAAGACCCCCTGAGCAAGGAACCACCCAGCTGGAGCCTCTGGCTGCTGTGTTTGCCGTTTTCCAAAGCCATCTTGAAAGGAAATCATGCACATTCTACAACACACAGTTCACATATGTACACGCATGTGCGCACACACATTCCACATGTACCACACGTACTTATGCAAACAAAGGCACACATACACGAGCATGCACACACCCATCACACCAAACACACAACAACACAAAACATACACCATACATGTGGGCAAGCATACCACACACAGACACACACACACACACACCCTTCTTTCTTGGGGCAGCCAGGACAAGAATCATTCTCCAGTGAAAGTCTGAGAGCTTTGTGGTCCTCAGTGAAGCCGGCCTTTGCCAAGAGCACAGTCCATGGGCACGTGACTTCTCATGAGCATGTGACTTCTTGTGGGCACATGTTCCTGGAAGCAACCTGGCATTTGCCACTGGCCTTTCAGAGTAGCCTGTTCATGGGTAGCCTCAGCTACCAGGGGCGTACATGGACAACCTCAGCTAAGGGGATTTGATCCTTACCCTACAGTCAAACATCTCAGCTGCAAGGAGCGGGAATGCGGGTCTCTAGAGGGGTGTTCGAAAGTCAACGTATGATGTTATTGGCTTTCTGGCTGGCCGGCATGGCAAAGTTGGGTCCAGGCAGGTGGGAGCCCTCAGTGTTCACTTGCTGTGAAGCTGAGGTAAGTGTGCAGAGCTCTGGAGGAAGCAGGAAGCAGCTAGGGCCTTTTGACCGTTACATTGCTCGGCCACTTCCCCACCTGCAAACCCCAAAGTTGATAAACCAATCAGATCGCCACCAAGTCTGTTCTTAGAAGCAAAGCCCTGAGGCCCGGGGCTTTGGGAAGGGGAGGTGGGCACTTCCTACTTCAGAGAGCTTTCGGGTATGCAAACGGTTCAGAAGAAAGGGGGCCTTAAAGTGTCTTCCCCAGAAGTTTATTTAAGAAACAGGCCATGATATCAAACAAGAAGTTTGCTTGTGGGATCAGATCATCTTGGCCCAGAAAGTCCCAGAACGTCTTTCCAAGCCCTAAAAACCAGGCTTCTATTTTCCCCCAAAGAGTTCATAATGAGACTAAATAACACTGATATCAGAGAAAACACATAAAGTAGCCTAGAGCCGGGTAAATCAGAATTTTGCAAAACTCAGCAGTTCTTGAAACCCTGGGAGACAGTAAGCGTTGGGGAGTCATTCTGTGGGCAGCAACAGGGATGATACCAGACAATGGTCAAGTGTTTTTTCTGGGGTTCACAAGCTGCCCACGGGAGGCTCTGGACACACTGTGAGTGCAGAGGTAAACAGAGAAACTCACACATTCCTGCTCAGAGATCCAGGAACCTAGAAGGGCCCGGCCAGACTCACTGTGCTGCTGATAGAACCACAGCTAAGGATGGTGGATGTCTCCCACGCTGTCCTCCTAACCTAGGGCAGAGGCCTAACTAGAGCTTTCTATGACAGTATGTCACCCCCAGGCAAGGTCCATGTCGTTTGCAGGTTTCTCCAGAGAGGTCATAATAGCACCCTCTCTCATGGGGAGGCTGGGAACGGGAAAGAGCCTCTCTCCAGGAGAATAGGGAAAACTGGGCTATAGATGCTGGGTCTAGGTATGCCCACTCCCCAGCCAGTCCATTTAAACCATGTGTGTGCACATCCCCACCCACCAACGTTCTGGGTCAGGTGTTGACACCTCCACAGATGTTGACACTGCCTGTGTGGCTGACCCGCTTGTCCATCAGTGGCTGGAGCTCCTGGCTAGTCTAGCTTCTTACTGGACCAAAGGCCTTTACACTCCCAGGGCCTCTCCTTTCTACTCCCCTCTGCCAGGGACCATGAAAGCTTCTGGGTTCTGCTGTCAGCCAAGGCCACCCCAGTACTCAACAGACAAAGCGGAGGCGAGTGCTGGGGCTGGGGACACCGCTCAGCTGATGAAGTGTTTGCAGGCCAGAGGACCTGACATCCAGTCACCATTGGCTCGGAATTGCCTTCGTATGGAACCAGAGCATGAAGCCATACACTGAACTCCAGGGGGCAACAGGAAACACAGGATGTCCCTCCAGCCCTGAGAGCCTGGCCCTACTGTCCCCATGATGCTGCCTCCTGTCCTTTCCTGCTGAGGGTTGCTGGTCAAGTGACATTCTTTGATCCAGGCCACTTTCTTTGAACTTGTGCCACTCACAACAAAGACTCCTGACACATCAGCGTGTCAGACCCAACTCCCCTGATAAGATTAAAAACCTGCCACAGTGTGGCATTTACTTTTTTATTTTTATTTTTTTGGTTCCATGGACTCAGTAGCAACCACCACGGTAAGTTTCCACTGTCTGTGGAAACATGACAGGCCTTGCCTCGTGGCTCCGGAAATATTCGCCAAAGCCACTTACATTAGTCTTTAGCTCATCAGCCAGAGGGGCAGACCTGGGTTCTCAACAGCAAGCTGGAACCCAGAAAGGTGAAATCAAAACAGTGCAGAAGAGAGAGAGTTCCCACAGGAAACCTCTCACACAGAGCTCCCACGTTTAAACAAGAAAGCCCTGAGTCGGTCTCTCTGTTTCAGTCAGAGGTTTTAAAAACATTTGTGAATCGTGAAGGAAGGGTAAAAAAAAGTCCAAAAATGCTTAGCTATTTCTGAAGTGCTTTATTTTGGAATTTCTGCTCTGTTCGAGCTGTGAGTGTCTGTGGGCGAGAATTATGTCACGAGTTAATCATCTCAGGAGACTGCAAACTCGGGGAAGGAGAAACTTGGGCAAATGGCCTTGCGGCTGTGGGCTGCATTGCATAACGGGCTCCTGTGCACGCGTCCAGGACCCAGGACCGGCGTGCGGGGCCGCACAATGCAGCCAGTGTCACATCCTCTGTTGACCTTTCCAAGACGGAATCACAACCACGCCCCGCCCCCCCAACACGCACGCTGCCAATCCTGAAGTTGGCTGTGAAAGGAAAGCAGAAATGTCAGTTCCCCCACAGTTCCCAGAGGAAGACTTTGAAGTCCCTGGCTGCTGGCAGCCTGGTGGCTTGCCTGCCTGTCTTGCTCCAAACCGCTGTAAAAAGCTGTCCTTTAGCACCAAAGTAGAATGTTTTGCTGAAGTACTTCCTGGCATCTGTGATGGGAACAATAGGCACAGCCTCACAATGGAGCATTTTATACGCAAGGAAAGCAAAAGGTCAGAGATGGGGGGGGAGCCCGGGCTGTGCGCGTCACAGCTCTCCGTCCGTGTTTGATGCTGTTGAGCAACCACGCTGGCCGAGAAGCTGTTACTTAATCCTGCCAGTATTCTCCAGAAAGAACACTTGCGAAATACCGAAGACAAATATGCCGTAATTATTACATGCACAGGGAGCTTGTCAAGCATAAACTGTTAGTGTAGCATCAACACAGTCTCCTGTTCCACTGGAGCCGGCCAGTAATTAGCACCAACAATGCACGGTATGTGTGTGTGTGTGTGTGTGTGTGTGTGTGTATGTGTGTGCGCGCGCGCGCGAGCAGCGGAGCAGTGCTCGAGGCCTTGGTCTCCATGATACTTCTGCTTGAAAATTCTTCAGAGCCAAGCACTAAGTGTGAATTCTAGAAGAAAATAAGATGACGGCTAATTCTCTGACACATCAGAAAGAAAGGGCCATCAGATGTCACCAAGTCTCTCCTTCCTTCTACCCTCCTTCCTACTCTTCTCTTTCTACATTTTGCCTCTCTCCTTCCTCCTCCCTCCTTCCCCCTCCCCTTCCTTCTTCCCCTTTTTTTCTCCTCCCTTCCCTCCCCTCTTCTCCTGTACCTCTCCCACCCCCTTTTCTTCTGTAAAAAGGACCCTTGGGTTTCATCACATCGACGCCTCTGCACTGGAAACCCTGCCCAAAGTCAGATTGGGTCACATCAAGGAGACTGGTCCTGTCATGATCTGAATCATCAAGTGTGGAGTATGAACTCAGTAGCCCAAAAGAATTGTTCCCAGAAAGGCAAAACATAACCAAGGTGGAGATTTCATAACCAGCTTTGGGTTTTCACTGAGCAGTGTTCTACTTTATCTCAGCTTGCTCTGTTCCCGGCGTGTGCTGAGCCCCTGGAGCCAAATAAAGACACACACTTCGCAGCCATCCAAACTTACCATAAGGCAGAACTCCAGGGTGGGCACTGAGCTCTCCTCCCTGTGTCCATCTTCAATAATTGCAAGAAAATACACAGAAAATCCCATTCTCTGACCACAACTAAACTTTGCGTGTGGGAGATAAGACATGCTCACATTTAATCTGAAATAATAATAATAGATCAATAAGTGCCATATTTTTCCATCAGGAAGTTTCTCTGCACACTAAGTTGATCAATAAGAGCTGATATAGGGCTGGAGGCCTGGCTCAGTGGCTAAGAGTGTATCTTGTTATTCCCGTGGACCAGATTTCAGTTCCCAGCACGCACATCAGGTAGCTCACAACCACCAGTATAACCACCAGTATAATTTCAGGGGATCTGATGCTTCTAGCCTCGCAGCGACCCTCACTCACGTGCTCACACCCTACCCCCACATACACATAATTAATAACAATAAATATGGTATGCTGGGCTGCAGTGTAATCGGCTGCCTAAGGCCTTAATTGAGACCAATAAGAAACTGGGAGTTCAGAGAAGCTGCTGGAAAATGAGATGGTCTCAGTGTGGGATAGCCTTTTATTGGTTAATGAATAAAGTTGCTTTGGTCTATGGCAGGGAAGAATATAGCTAGGTTGGAAGAGATAGAGAGAGAGAGTAGGTGGAGTCAAGGAGACACCATGTAGCTGCTGAAGGAGACAGACGCCCAGAACCTTACCCGGTAAGCCACAGCCTTGTGGCAATACACAAATTACTATAGATGGGTTAATTTAAGGTACGAGTTAGCCAGAAATATGCTTGAGCTATTGGCTAAACAATGTTGTAATTAATATAATTTCTGTGATTATTCAGGTCTGGGTGGCCCGGAAATGAATGAGCACCCTCCGCCGACAGTCTCAGGAGTCAAGGCCTGCCTGCCTCTTGGATCTGAGAACCATAGGCTCATAAAGGAGACAGAAGCTACAGCTCTTGGCTCCCACTGACCTGAAGGTTCTACAGAGGAAGAAATGGAGGCAAAGGCAGAATGATCTTTGTCAGCCCAAGGGTTGAAAAAGTGCCTCAGTATGCCACAGAGTCCCCTCACCATCCCCCACCCCAAGAGTTGGGTACTTGCTGGTTAAAGAATTTAAGGACACCTCAGGATCTGGGCTACAGTTCAGTCGGTTAAGTCCTGGCTGGACAAGCACGAGGACTTGACTCAATCCCCAGCACCCAGGCATGGTGGTGCAGCTGCAACCCCAGTGCTGAAGATGCAGACGCAGGAGGATCCCGGGGCTCACTGATAGGCCAACCTAGCCTACTTGATGAGTTGCAGCCTGGTGAGAAGCTCTGCCTCAAAAACTAAGATGGACAGCCTCTGATAAATGACACCAAGATCGACCTCTGGTACCCAAACACTCCACACATACATGTACACCTGCATGCCAATCTCTTCTCCCAACCACTAGTTGACTCTCAAGAGAAAAACACAGAACTAGGGAAGTTAGTAAGCACAGTGATAGTGCCGGGAAGCCCAGCACACAGACACCAGAGGAAAGCCCATGCGGACACAAATGAGTGCAGTATCCCCAGGCACACTCTGGGACACCACCAGCAAAGCACCCCGAACCCTGTCAAGACAAGACCAGCACACCAGCGCAGGCTCAGCTCCCCAAGAGCCCAGAATACTGAAGTCCATTGGTGACAGGTGTGAGCCAGAGCGCAGAGAAGACGAAAGCTGCCAGTTTGGGCACTGTGCCCAGGGGACATTCTCTGCGGAGGGCTGGGAACCTCTTGAGGGCCAATTCCTAGCAGGAACCTACCTCAGCAAGACAGGGAAGGCAGCTTGCACACGGCACACTGGATCTAATGAGCCTGAACCTAGATATACAGGCTGATCTCTAATCAGCGGAGCTGGCTGTAAACAACAACTCAGAGGATGGGGGAACCTCCATTCATACCAACACAAGGAATTAGTAATGTTATATCTATCAGTAATTTTGTTTTTCATTTGTTTTCATTTTTATTTTAAATTCTCACCTGCATTTTTAATTGCTTTTAGTTTTATCTTGCTTGATTAGGTTTTATGACTGTCACCTCCATTATCTGTCTTACCTTTAACCTATATTCTTGTCTTCTCCTTCCTTGTTTCCTCCTTTTCCCCACTCCCTATTCTTTTTACTTCCTTTAAAAAAACATTGCCAGGCTGTGGTGGTGCACACCTTTAATCCCAGCACTTGGGAGGTAGAGGCAAGTGAATCTTGGTGTTTGAGGTCAGTCTGGTCTACAAAGTGAGTTCCAGGACAGCCAGGGCTACACAGGGAAGCCCTGTCTCTAAAGAACAAATCAAAACAAAAAAAAAAATCCATCTACTTATCCATTCATTTAATGTGTGTGTGTGTGTGTGTGTGTGTGTGTGTGTGTGTGTGGCTGAGTGTGTGTGTACTAGAGCACATCATATTTATGCAGTACTCTGGGAGGCCAGAAGAGGGCATCAGATCCCCCTGGAATTTGGAGTTACAGATGGTTGTGAACTGCTGTGTGGATTCTGGTACTAAACTCAGGTCCTCTGCAAGAGCACTAATCACTCTTGACCCCTGAGTTAGCTCTCCAGCCCCTCTTTTTACTTAATTATCCTTATCTTTCACTTTAATAACCTTTTGACTCCATTTATCTTATGAGAACCCGAGTTCCTTTGTTTCCTAACACAATGGCATTGCCAGTAAGGTTTCTGTTTGCTTTATTACCAGGATTATTATCCAATCAGCGTTCCTGCTACAGCTGTCTATGGGGATCATAATCTCAAGCGGAGACAACCTGCTAAGAAGACCCATACAAAAGAGAACAAATAAAAAGGGAGAGAAAAGAAAATGCAAAACCCGGCATGCATTCATTCCAGCAGATGCATGGATTATACATGACACAGATACCAACACAACAAAAGCCGCCTAACATTCCAAAATCCAGCCACAGTTCCTCGTTAACTGAAACCACAGACCAGGAAGCAACCGAGACACCAGAAAAAGAAGTCAAACTCCCAAGAGGAGTATGCTTAACTGTACAAATGATGTAGGTAGTACCTCCCTTTCTCTTGAGGAAGATGAACTGTGGTGCTCCTTGCACAGATAATGCACCCAGCAAGACTCCTGGGCTCTCAGCATCCAGTTAGTTGCTGGCAGGGCTTCACACAAGTTTTACACAAACCATTGCTGGAGCTACACACATCCCATGTGACTTCCCCAGCAGAAAGTTCCTTGGTTGTTGCCTTTCTCCCACAGCCTTTGTCCTGAGCCCCCTCCAGTGCTGCTGGGCACAGGCACCTCGGGGATGAACCATTGCCTTGAGTGTGGCAGTGAGCATGCGCTGAAGCTCCAGGTGACCAGAGCTGAAGGGACTCTTGTGGGCATCCAACACGGATAGTTTTGCCTTTATTCATCTCAAAGCACCTTTGTTATTCTTTTTAAGGATCAAGTTTATCCTGTGTTAGTAAATTTATAATTTTCCTTTTCTCAAATTTTTCAAATTTCATCTCATTGTAGTTGGTAAGCAAACTTTGAATGGACTCTGGTCTTTCTTGAGGATTCTTGCTTTCTGGCCAATGTATGTTCTGTCCTGGAGAATACATAAAGGACGCATGCCCCGTTCTGCTGTTACGGGATGGACGCTCAGCAGGCATCTATAGAACTGGGCTGGGTCAGAGTCTTGCTTCATCCTTTCCTTTCCTTATGAATCTGCCCGCTGCCAGCAGTTTTTCAGAGTGAGGTATTGACTCCTGGGCTCTTCTTGTTAGCCTTACTACACAACAGTTAAGAGTTGCCTAGTGCCCTCTCCATCAGCCGGTGGTCTTTCCATATGTTTTGGAGTTTTGCTTTTAGATGTAACCATGTTGATATCATCCGACCCATTCTGCCTTTGGAAAGGGACCCTAACTGCTGACAGTCACTCACGTTAACATGGGACTCATTCCTGCCATTTGCTGTTGTGTATCTAAATGTCACAGCTGTGACTACCGTTTCCTCCTCTTCCTCTCAGTCTCTTGTCTTTCTTCCTCTTCTTGTTGTCTTCCCTTCTTCTCCTTTTCTTCTTCCTTTCTTCTCTCTCTGCCCTGCTCTTCTCATTATTCCCTTTTTTCTCTCCTTCTTTCTTGTCCCCATTTCTGGTCTCTCTGTGTTTTTCTAATAAGGTGTTTGATTCTTTTGTCATGTCTTTTGCTATACATACTTGATTTGTTAATGAGCTTTCTGAAAATTACAATCACTATTTCAGTTTATGAAACCTATTTTGGATCGATGCCAACTTAATTTCAACCATCTATACAGGTTCTGCTTGTAGGCAGCTTCATCGTCCTCCCTTCCCTCTGTGCTCCACTGTTGCACAATTAAATCCCTGTACATCACGAAGCCATCAGAACAGCTGCATAATGACGGCTTTATGACATCATCTTTCAATTCTGAGTAGAGCAAAGGGAGTTACATGGGAAGAATAGGCTCACACCACCTTTTATGCATTTTGCACCTTAGCTGGTTCTCGTGTCTTTCACGTGAGTGTGAGCTAGTCTCCAGTCTTTTCACTCCACCCTGAAGAACTCATTTGATTCTCTCTCAATAGCACAGCCCACTTCTGAGACATGCTGTGATTGCTTCTCTTGGAATCCCTTACCTTTTCCTTGAGTTTCGACTCTTTAAAAATAGCATAAGTGCTGAAGAGATGGCTCATGAGTTAAAAGCACTGGTTGTTCTTCCAGAGGACCCAGGTTCAATTCCCAGCTTCTACACGGCAGCTCACAGCTTTCAGTATCTCCAGTTCCAAGGGATCCAATGTGATTTTTTGGCCTCTGTGGGCACCAGGGATGCATGTAGTGCACAGACATACATGAAGGCAAAACACTCATATGCATAAAATAAATAAGAATTTTTTAAAAAACCATGTGCCTTTGTTGTACAAAGCAGTGGGTTTCATATTATTTTGTTTAAACATACCACGTATTTTGGCCTTACTTATCCATTACCTCACCCTGTCCTTTCTCCCTGCTCCCACTACTACTCTTCCTTTTCCCAAGCAATTCCCCTTCCACTTGCACTGTGCAAGTGTGTGTTGTGTAAAATTTGAAGTATATGAAGGAAAACAGTATTTGGTCTTTCCAAACCTGGCTTGTTTAGATCAGTACAGTAATCTCCTCTTCAACCCATTGCCTTGCAAATGACATAATTTCATTTTGTTTGTGTGTGAACAGTCTTGGATGGAGATCACACTTTCTGAGGTTGCCTCCAGAGCATGGCTGCTGAGAACAGTGCTAGAGCAAGCATGGGCGAGCCGCAGTTCTGCTGTGCATGCGCGTATCTAGGAGCAATGCAGTTAGATCAGAAGTAGCTCTATGTTTAGTTTTGGACGACCTTCCAGACCGATCCCCAAAGTGTCTGGACTACCTCCATTCTCATCAGCAGTGTGCTCCCCTTTGCCCCACATCTCCATTGGTGATTGTTTAAGGACGGCCATCCCAGGGAGCGGTGGAATCTTGATGTGCTTTTGGTTTGCATTTCTCTAATGTCTATGGATGTTGAGGATTTCTCAGGTACTCACTGGCCAGTTCTGCTCTGTTTTTTTGAGGAGTACCTGTTCATTTCAACTGGCCTTTATTGGTGCTTATTTGGTTCTTTTTATGCTCTTCATGTTAATCCAGCAGGTGCACAGCAAATGGTCTCTGTTCTGCTGTCTGTCACACACCTACCAATGCTTCCTGGTCCGGATGATTTTAATTCCACGCAATCCCAGTTGTCTACTCTCTAGCTGTGACTTTCTGATCTGTCTTGGTCCCCTTCCCTGTCCCTGAGATAAAAAGCAGCTCTATGGAGAAAAGGTTTACTCTGGCTCACAGTTCAAGGGCTCAGTCTGTCACAACCTGAAAGTCAAGGTGACTGGCACATTCTTTTCCAATCAGGAATGAAATATGCATAGCCCACTTTCTCTACTCTTCCTCAATACTATGTTTGGAGTCCTAGCCAGAACCTGTTCGGGGAACAAAGGAAACACCCTGTAACTGGGCCAGGACCACAGTTATACAACTCTGTATCTACTTAAAACAAACACTCAATTGTACTTGCAGGAGGTGACTTTTGTCAAATATGAGATTTTCAAAGGAGAACCCCCAACTGAGATGGGTTTTCCTCCACCTTGAATTCCCCGGCATGGTAGGTGGGAGTAGACTGTGGATACATGTGAAGGGTTCAAGCCCAGGAGGCTCAGGGTTGGGTGCCCTGTGCTAGGTCTGCTGAGCAATGCCGCACACACTTGGTACCCACCTTCCATCTGTAGTAGACCACAGAGATGGAGAAGCGGGGCTGCAGTAGGGCCAACACTTCTTTTTCTTAGCACCTCGACCCTTATGCCTGGAGAATTTCAAACACCAGTTAAAGTTCTAAACTTGTTCAATTTTTCAGGAAATCTAAGAGACACGCCTGTCTGTATATAGGATGCTCACGTGGGCATACAGAAACCACAGTCACAGAGGGCTTGTGTTGCTACATCACAACTGCTCTTGGGGGACTGATGTCAATGATGGGTCAGGGTAAACACCTCACACCCATTAATTCTCAACAGCAGATTAACAATCCCAGGCCACACACTACACTTTCCCAAAAAGACCAGATTTTTAAAAAGCAAGTAATTCCATCTATCGGGCATTTCAAACAGCCAGCCACCTTGGGGCTGGAGATGAGGGTTAGTAGGTGCAGTGCTTGCCTTGCGTTCCTACCACCCTGGATTTGAGCTCCAGCACCACATAAACCAAATGTGTTCATTCCAGCACTGGAGAGATCAAGGCAGGGGGATCAGAAGTTCAAGACTATTAGACACATAGCCTGTTTAAGGACAGCACGGGCAATGTGTGATCCTGTCCCTCAAACAAGAATATAGCACTATATCACATCTGTCCATTATCAGAATTACCTCCTATCACGTTAAATGTCATTGTCACTGCCTATCTCTTACAATATGTCACGTGAATCTTGTAGTTACGCTTTAATGCATTCAAACGATGGCCCTCTCAAGGAGCAAGTTCTAGGCTTTGTGAAACGCATTTTTATCAGACAGCTTAAAAAAGAACTGTTACTCAACGAGGGAGAGGCTGCTCAGAATCGGACTTATCTTACTTGCCCAAACACTTTACTTTCTGCGGACTGCACAAAAGATTCATTCAGCCCGTTCCGAGGCTGAAAGCGAAAGTGACTCATTATTTTTGAGAAGGTCAAGAGGGTGCAGCTGCCAACCTTTAAAAGTCTCTAGAACCTTCTGGGTGAACATCACCACCAGATGCCCTCGGTCCTCAGCTGTCACCTGCTGCCACGGGGCTGCTGCTTTTCCTGGGAGGTGAAGGCGCTTGCTCTAAGACAGGTCCTGCTGCGGCGGGCAGGGCCTGAGGTGATCTAGACATTTCAGGGGCTGACGCGCTTGAAGCTATCTTGGCAGCAAGATTTAGGAGCGGAGACTTAGGCAGGAGACCTGGCTGCTCTCAGCCCAGCCAGACTCCTACTACAGTGGCCCACCAGACAAAGGAAAGAAATGTGAAAGCCAGTGGCTGATGAGAAAATTCAGTGCTTTCTCCAAGGTAATCCACATGCCCAGGCCCCCACACTGGTACTGTAGAGGTGCCATACATGTACGTGTGTGTACAGGAGCATACGTGAAC
Organism: Microtus oregoni; assembly: GCF_018167655.1. Classification (NCBI taxonomy): domain Eukaryota; kingdom Metazoa; phylum Chordata; class Mammalia; order Rodentia; family Cricetidae; genus Microtus; species Microtus oregoni. The sequence continues at coordinate 53,350,103 of NW_024543070.1, read as the reverse complement.
ATGCAGGTCTGTCTTCAGATATATCTATGCACAGGGAGACCAGTGGACACCCCTGACCACTGTTGCACAGGCACTGTCTGCCCTTCTTGTTTCGTGAGACAGG